>NC_137460.1:83814667-84159115 GCF_964235325.1 Thermobia domestica
GGCATGGGCGCCGATCCTGGGGGACCAAGGTGACCCGGGACCCCCCAAAGCACTGGGCCCCCTTATTGTAATTAAGAAGATATAATATTTGGAATAATTTGAATGCAATTTGTTTTAAAATCCTCATATATGCCTACTGCATCTATATGAGGCCCCTCCCCCTCATTTTATAGAGAAATCGGCGCCCTTGTATACAGGCGCGGATCCGAGGGAAGGCTATAGGAGCTAGTCCCCGCCGGATTTAGGGACTGCAAAGGTGCACTTCCCCCGTTTGTTGTAAATATACACTATCTAAAATGAGAAGCGAGCAGTGAAAATAGCAACACATTCCGAAACTTTTTGCCATCATGTTTCTGTTTGGGGCTTAAAAGAAAGCAGAGCTTTGCAAAAGCATGATTTTCTGAAGGTTGAAGGAAAAGAATTCACCAAGCAAAATAATATAACTTTTGTCAAGTAAGTAAGAAAACATAAGGCAAGAGGAGAGAAGGATATTTTTGTCCTGCATTCCACTTGCGTCCCTGTTTAAAATATTTCGGCCAGTAGTTACTGAAAAAGAAGATACAACGTACAAGACAAGTAGAGTCGAGACTGTCGGCGACCGAGCCCAGACATAATATATAATGATCTTTATTCTTTAAGCGATACTTGGAAACCAAATTTGATTTAAATCTGACCAATAGTTACCGAGAAATAAAGTACCACATACAAACAGAGCCGAACCGAGCCTGTCCTTTGCCGAGTCGGCCACCAAGTATAGAGATGTTTATTCTTTGGATAATGGGCTATCTGCACACCAAATTTCGATTATATTTGGCCAGTAGTTAAGGAGAAATAAAATAGAACATACAAGGCAAGCCGAGCCGAGCCTATCGCCGACCAAGCTCGGTCATCACATGTAGTGATCTTTATTCCTTAGATGATTGGGTACTTGTGCATCTAATTTGGTTTAAATTTAGCTGGTAGTTACCGAGGAATAAAGTACTACATACACACATACTTAATTACATCTGGAGTAAAACTACAAGCCCCCTTATGCTTACTAAGGAAACTAAAAAGAAAAGTTCTAACATTACAAATGGAACATACTTCATGTAAGCAGAATCCACTTTCAACATTACAACACTAATGGGGAGAGCTTGAGGCGGGTGAGCCCCCCTGACTACGCCACTGCACTTTTGAGACACTTGGGAGCTATTCGATTGGAGAATACTGCTTTCATCTATCTTTTACCGCTCTTGCTCTATGTAGACCAATATTTATTGAAACGAAAAATTATAGTTGAATGAACCACTTCCGGTTTTAGTAGAGAGTTAATAATAGAGATTAAATATGTTCTTACGAAACAGAAACCCGAATCTTAATACGTATTACGTTTTTCGATCTATGATGATCAATGATCAAACCGGAAATGGTTTATTTAAACCACTTTCGGTTTGAGAAGACTATTTTAATAACAAACTCACTTCCTAATTCTTGACTCTTTGTATTTTTACCAAATTTGGTGATGATCCATGAAATACTTTATTTATTTATTTACTTTTTGTCACACACGGATACACGCGAATATGGTAAATATATAATGGAGTTTTGATAAACCAAACTCTAGTTATTCAAAAAAAAAAAAAAAAAAAAAAACAACGAAAACTTGATTTTTGCCATCCCTGCACACAATTAATCCGTTCTAACCACAGAAACATAGTACTGTGTGCGTTTTTGTGATAAATATTATAAAATGAAAAGAAATCTATACTTCCAGAAAACAAAAGAAATAGGCAAATATATAAGAAACATTTAGACTTTTTTTGGTTGTACATTTGTGAGTGGAAGAGATTAAAGCTACTGCTTCGAAGGAGAATCCATCCGTTTCAACCAACAAAAGATGTAGAAAAGCAATTGGAAAGACATTCCGTACTGAGGTTTCAAAGATCATTATCTTTGTTCTACGAAGTATTTTGTTGACACGTGAATCATACCAACTTACGCCGAAGAAGCACATTCAGATAGTTGCGTCGTAAAGTTGTGGGAAATCAGTAGGAAGTGGGAGTGGGAAGGGAGACTGCTCAAGGCATAAATGATTATGAAACTGGAGGGGTAGACACGGGTTTCACTTTTCAAATTATCATAGTACATCCTTCCTCAGCATTTGTTCTTCAAAGAATGTCATCCACAGTAATTCATGAGGTTTGCAAGTGGTCTTTTGACTCTTTACCTGCAGTAACTCAATACGGAAGAATGCATTACAATTAGTCTAAGTAATTAGGTGCAAAATTGTGACAGCCATCTGAATTGTATTACTCTTTGGCAACAAAATTACCAGTTCCTAAATGCAGTATTTTCTAAGATATTTATGAATTAAATTTTACATGTTATCTTATAAAGATTCTGAAGCCTCTGATGATGGGAAGACATCCCCTTAAGCTGTAGGTCATGTCTGACAGTGGCGTAGTCAGGGAGGATCACCCGGCTCAAGCCCCCCCCCATTAGTATTGCGATGTTGAAAGTGGATTCCGCTTACATATAGTATGTTCTAATTGTGATCCTGGTGTTAGAACTTTTCTTTTTAGTTCCCGGCGTAAGCTGACCGGATGTTGTACTTTTACTCCAGATGTACTGTAATTATGTGTGTGTGTATGTACTACTTTATTCCTCGGTAACTATCAGCTAAATTTAAACCAAACTTGATGCGAAAATACCCAATCATCTAAGAAATAAAGATCACTACATGTGATGGCCGAGCTCGGCCGGCGATAGGCTCGGCTCGGCTTGCCTTATATGTTCTATTTTATTTCTCCGTAACTACTGGCTGAATATAATCGAAATATGATGCGCAGATAGCCCATTGTCCAAAGAATAAAGATCGCTATATTTTACAAAGCGACAGGGCAAAGGACAGGTTCGCCTTTACAACAACAAAAGAACTACGAATATATTTTGTTTGACGGAAGGTGAAGGGGCTGAAATATAATTTTGGGTGTACGCCATATTTCTTACCTTTTCAAGCCGGCATATGTAATGACTTCTATATATTGATTTGCTATATATTACAGGCACGCCACGAAACCTCAGGCTTGAATCCAGCAACAAGATCATATAGTTTCTTTTTTTTTTTTTTTTTTTTTTTTTTTTTTGCAAGATATAATTTATGCAAATGTCTATCGCCAAACTGAAATATTCAGTCATCATTGGCGATCTGGCGATCGAAAATTTCAACCTGGCGACCAATTTGGTACATGGTTTTGTTTTATATTACTTAAGCACCAGACAAGAGTTGGAAAAATAGTTTTATTTTTTTTTAAAAAAAGAACAAAACATGTGTTTAAACATAAAAAAAGATGTTCAAAACGTTTTAAACATGATTTAAAACACAGACGAAAAAAACACATGTTTTAAACATTTTTAACAGTTTAAAACACGATTTTTAACATGTTTCAAAATCATGTAATAACTTATTTCTTAGGACTTTTTGCTCTTTACTAGCAACCGACCTTTTCATTTATTTTATCCTGATTTATAACACTGTGCTGGGTACAGAATATTTCAGTATAGATTAGTAATTCTCAACTTATTTCATATTCCAACCCCTTTTTATTACACCCTCTTGCCAGTGATTCTCATAAGTACTTTCTTGGTTGTAATTAGCTTTTTAGGTAGATTTTAAAATCTACCTACTGTGGAGATTTCACACAATCTATCAATATGCATGGTGAAACAAAAGTCCTCACCACCTTTGTGCGTTGAGAACGGATTGAGGAAGAAAGGTGAAACTTTTAAGTGGTCTGACACATCAGATAGTGCTATCAAGCATCATGGCTGCCATCTTTGATTGGAATTCAAAATTTCAAATACAAATGGAGTCATGTTACGTGTTTTAAGGCTACAACTTTACCAGAAATACGCTTGTGCGGTTACTTTAGGCTTAAAACAAGTCTTTCGGAGTTACTGCTTCTGAAAATTTCCTAATTATGCTCTTAGGAGCTAAGATCGCGTTTCATGGAGGCGGGTGTGAATTTTAATTGCAAAAATTTGATTACTATTTCAGAACACTCATGCTAATAAAATTATCTTAAAATAATAAATTTTCGAAAAGTAATGATAGTTTGAAGCACACTTCATGTTGTGCTAACTTTAGAATATTTTCTGCAAGCCTATGTAATTGGTTGTTTTTTAAGTCAATAATTCATTGAAGAAAAGTAATATTTGAGGCGTTCAGAGCACTATGGATCCAAGTCCATTTTCAATAAGGTTCAGGTTTGCTCAGCAAATGAATTTTATTTCCAAACGTAATATTTTCGCAGTCAAGAGTCCGCAATAAGTATAACTGAAACCACGTTAAAGGCCGTGGGATAGTTTCATATGACAGCCGCTAGATAGGGGCGTCAATGGAGCAGGAGGGCATCCGCCCCCACCCCACCCTGAATTTCAGACTTTGGGGGCAGTAAGGCAGTTTTAAAAACCTTTCGATAAGCAAGATCCAACAAAATAAGTTTGAGGTCCTTACACCGAATAAATAAGGAGGAAATACAGATGATCGAAACTGGAAAGTTGTTCCAAATGATGTCGTTTTTTCTTCCCGTAAAACTAATGTTAAGCGATTCCAAGTTGTACGGAGACTGACAAGGTACATTCGCGAAGTGTCCCCTCGGGATTCGTGTAACATTGATTCAAATGCAAAGTTCTCCGTGGCCCAATGTGTATTGTACTAATTTAAGCGGCCCATACCGGTAATTTCCATATTTATGGGCCTTCATATATCCAGAATTCAATCATACACTACTATAACACTCGGACACAAAGTTGATTTTAGTTTCTTTAGATTTCACTGGACATGAATATGGGCATATGCAGAACAAATTGAATCAAGTACTCCTTCTCTGACATATGTTACCCACCTTGGCCGCCATCTTGGATTTAACTTTCGGTTTTTCAAATGGCAATAGGTTCAAATGATACATCAAATTAATGTAAACTTTTCTCGGAATTTCATTGGTGTACTGAGTTTTATCGTAGCTTGTAAATGTCAAGCACTTCATATTGAACCAAATAGAAAGTTGTGCAGGGCCCCGTGTGTATGTGCAATCTTTTATGTGTTATCGTTGATGAAATATTCTCTGAACTTATATACATGCAGACACACAGATGTCAATACGGAAATAATAGGTCTTTACCCAAATTTGGCCGTATCTGGATCTACATTAGGCATTTTGACAGTAATACAATACTTCCTTATTATAGTATAACATGGAAGAAATAACAATCACTCATGGAAATGTAATAAGATTGTTTTAAGGAGTTTACCAGTTAGAAATTGTTTTGATTTGTCAACATCAAAAACGTAAGCGTAACTAATATTAACCTGCAATGTCTATTCGCAAAGTGGCTGGAGGGAATGAACATGTAATACCTTCCAAATGGTACAAGCTACGGTAAAATATATTACACCAGTGAATGTAAACGTAAATGTCCGATGTAACACTTGCACCTATTTCCATTTGAAAAACCAAAAGTAAAATCTAATATGGCGGATCTAAGATGGCGGCCGGGATGGGTAACATGTGTCAGAAGCAGTACTTGATCCAATTTGTTTTTCATATGCCCATATTCATGTCCAGTGAGTAACATCTAAAGAAACTAAAATAAATTTTGTGTCCGAGCGTTATGGTAGTGTATGATAGAATTCCGGATATATGAAGGCACATAAATATGTCAATTACCGGCATGGGCAGCTAAATTTAGTACAATACACATTAGACAGCAGAGAACTTTGTATTTAAATCAATTTTACACGAATCTCGACTCGAGGGGACACTTCACGAATGTACGTGGTGAGAACCAACATGTTGGCTACTATATCAACAAATGCCTGCGATATATTAATTTCAGAACCGCAATTTAGAACCGCAAGAACCCTATGTTTGTTTTCTGAATACAACATGGAAAATTTGTTTCCATGATAATTCTTTTATTTACTTTTTAATATCAGTTCTACAAGTAGTACAACCTTCGACTATGACACTTTCTTGCAAGTTAACTTATAAGCATTTAAACAATAAATTGAACATTAAAAATCAAAGGGAGAAAATGAGACAAAATAAACTGTAGATTACCACTGCCACGAGAAGTCAAAACATTCACATGAGAAGAAAATAGTCTTTTGAATGGGTAGCACTTTTTGACAATTTTCTTTCTCTGGCAGATTTTTTTTTTTTTTTTTTTTTTTTTTACAAAAATAAGATAAAATAGAAATATGTTTAAAGGTGAAAAGGTGCACGTGCACCCCCTCCCTTGTAAATATACACTACCTAAAGTGAGAAGCTAGAAGTGAAAATAGCAACACTTTCCGAAATTTTCCTCTGTCATGTTTCGATTTGGGCTTAAATCAAAGGGAAGTTTTGCAAAATCGATAGTTTAAGTCAATTTTCTAAACGTTCAACAAAAGGATTCACCGAGAACAGATACTTAGGATTTCCAGGGCATTTCCTCATTCACACCACAGGTGCTAAAGGCATTTAAAAAAATTCAATTCAATTCAAATGTAGGCCTACTGGTAGTTATTGGTGCACCCCCTCAGAAGATCCTTTCTACCAAATCTTGTGTGTTGGTCCTCCTTGATGAGTTTCTCGCTACGCCACTTATGTCTGATATGTATTTGATTTATAAACTAAATTGCTTGCAAGCAAATGAAATGGCCTTCCTGCTTCCCTGGGGGCCAGTATATGTGTAATTTTGGTGTATGTAGCTCCGGGTTCGATCCTTGTTGGGAAGTGAGCTCGAGCTTCAACCACATTGGTCAGTGCAAGACTGTTGTAAAATAAACATATATGGTGACTACCGGCAGTGAGCTCCTTCATGCCTAAGCGCTTAGCGTACGCGCCTTTCGCCTGGAAGAAACGGGTTCGATTCCCGGCGTGAGCACATGTGGTTTCGATTCCATGTTAATCAGTAGGTCCCGTCTCATAAAGCCTCGCTGCCGAAAAGGACGTTAAACTCCAAATCAACTCAACTATCGGCAGTGTCATCACAAGAAGTAAAAATCTTATCAATAAGCTTACATTAAAAACTTCACTCTTTGATCATTTCTCTTTTTCATCTTTTTAAATACAGAGCAATCAAAGTAATGCTATTCTCAAAGGACATGTGCCTGGGGGCCTAAGGCGTTTACTGAATCTTAAGTATGAGGAAAAAGAAATCAGACTGAAAAACGTGGAATTTATTTACTAGTATAATGGAGATTATTTTAAAGCCAACCTTAGACTCCCTGTCGCCAAGGATGTTTAAACGTTATTCAAGCGTAACTCCAAGACCATCAGAATTGAAGAAGATGAAATACAGGTACAAAAGGTAACCGATAAAGAAAAGAGAAACATAGAAATGGTACTCATCATAACAAAAATATGTCTACTTACAGAAAAATGTTCTGCAGAATTTCAATACGTTTCATATCGCTAAAATCAAGGAACAAAACCCATTGGGTTCGAGAGAGAACTGGTATTCAGTGGAACCAGTTTTATCTTAACAATCTCAAGCAGGTACGACCTACGTGGGTATTTCGAGTAACGCTAATCCCTTGGTGACCGTAACTACAATACCAAAATGCAGAATGTTCCATTGAGTAACGTTACTCAGCGTAACATAATTCAGAGCGTACCATTTTAAAAGTTACACTGACTAATAACGTTATTAACTAGGTGCAGAAATGGGTTACAAAATAGTAACCGTAACAGATAACAAAATGTAAATATTGCACATTTCGTTAAGTTATCCACCCTTGGTTAAAATATCGAATGGAAAAATTCTTGCCACCTCTCAAATTCTAAGCAAAACTAGAAAGGTAAGAATGCAATAATACACAACCTTTTCATCCAGTCATTGTAGCTAAACTGCAGAACTCTATCAGGATGACGATCCCGGTACAAAGGGGAGAGGGAAAACTTGGATACATAACTTTACTCTGAGTGGTCCCGGGTTCGATTCCCGATGGGGCACTTGGTCAACAATGTGTAAAATGCTTTTTCAGGCCAGCCACCCTGAATGAGGTTTTCCTGGGCTTTTCTCATTCAGACCAGACAAATGCCGCGGTGGTCCCAGGCCGCTTCCTTCCTTCCCCAATCCTTTCTTCTTTTCCTTTCCCCGGATAGTGTGCTCGCCGAGGGACGTCATCCCTCAAACGTGACGGGCTAAATGGCCTTAGTTGCCGACAGTTCAGAAATCTAGTTCCTAAATCCCCCATAACTTTGGTTTTTGTTTTCAATTGCCATTCCACAAATAATTTTTAAAAATGGGGGAGGGGATACTTTTGAAAGTGAGAGAAAATATTTGCAACAAGTGAAGCGTGGAGTCACATCCCTGTTGTTGAGATCACAATCAGTTAAATGCCAAATGAGTCACTTGTCTTTGGGAGCTTTGCAAAGAGTGTTTGTGCTGGTTTCGTTTCAAAATAATAATAATTCTACTTGTCAACAAATATTCTATTCAATCATTGCTTATTGAGTGGGACCGGGAAAAGTGATTTGCATACAATTCTGATGAAAATAAAAGGAAGTAATAATAATCAGGATTTTTCCCATATGCTTATGTTCACAGTGTATCAAACTATGAAAATTACGCTTAAATTAATTTCCAGAATGTAATAAAATCTAAATGCATTAGTAGATTAAAAAAGATACAATCAGAAAGAGAGAGAGAACAAAAATAAAGAGGGAGTAGACAATAATCAAGGGAAATTGGTTCTAAAATTCTAAATTTCCTATATTCTATTTGATGATAGCTATTTAGAGGGAAACCAGTACTCTTCACATTTCCCACATTTTGTAATCTATTTAATACAAGGAATTAGATACTCCAAAACAGACTATAAAAAATAATAATAATAAGCTGTTCCGAAGTTGTTTGTAGGACAAGATAATAATAATAATAATAATTTACAATTGTAATAGAAAAAATGGAAACAACAAAATTCCAAAGACAAGAAACGAAACAAGAATACATAACTCCTTGTCACTCACTCTCTTCACCTAAACCACTGGCCGGCCGCATGTGCATCCAATCATAAGAAAACATTGCCCCCGACAAAACCGGCGATATCGGGGGCTTGGCCGACAGCATCTGCGTGTCGGAGGATCGGTCGATAATGTCGGAGGCGTGTGCAGGCTACGATTTGAGTACTTGAAGTCGATTCCACCGCTGACATTATCGGCGCTTCCACCGATATTATCGTTGCCGTGTGCAAACGCATTTATAGTGAAAATGTATTCTTTACTCTTTTGGTTACGAAGCACATTCTGCAAGGTCAGGTTGTTGGTACCTGGTCGATTTTCAGAAGAATACAGATTTCAGGTGTTACTGTAAAATGTCAAAGCTCAGACCCTAATTAGCGTAGCCTGGACATACAAACCAAGAAATAGGGTATGAAAAGTACAACAAGATTCACAGATACCGTATTTAATCGATTGTAAGTCGACTTTATTTTTAAAACGTTTTTGTTGGTAAAAAAAATGCCCTTGACTTAAAATTGGGATTGTTAACACGGCCGGTAAAATAGACTAGATTCTTTATTGACGCAATAGGAAGAAGTTCCGAAAAATATGGTTAGAAACCTCCACGAGTAAGTTTTTGCCATCCTGTGTACAATCAATGTTGTCAAACCAGTAGACTGTAGCTTCTATCAAAACAAAGAAGTGCTAATTTTATGTGTTTCATGTTTGGATTTAGCAGATGTATTAAGTATTCACAGTAATAAAAATACTTTTTTTTTTTTTTTTTTTACATTAGACATAATAATTTAGTAGAAGTTTTTATATTTTACGACATTTTAGCAATTAGCAAAGAATCTATTTTGTGTGCTTTGTATGCTTCATTAATAAATTTCATTTTGTTTTTCTATTTTCGTTTTTGATTTCTGAAGTCCGCTTAAAATCAGTTCGGCTTATAATCGAATAAATACGGTAAATTATCTTTTTAAATTATCATTCTGTGTTTATTGTTATTATTGAGCTGTTTATTTGTAATTTGCCTAGCCCCTATTATTACTATTCATCTATTTGTTTTCAATTTACCTGGCACCAGGGCAGCTTTTCCGCTTATGCACGTGTCTGGGGCGCAACAACTTGGAGGGCAAAAAAGAGAAAAAATTGAAAGACGCTGGTGCAGAAAACATAATTTCCGTTCCGGTCGATCTACCTGGTTACAGACAAACTATATCTCGGTGGCTAATACAAATGTGATGCGTGTAATTTTACTTTTGTTAATTGAAAATAGATTTATATTGCTTGATAAATAAGAATATTTAAGGACAGTTGTCTGAGGATAACTGGGGGTAAAAACAAACTATTAATTGTACTAATATTAGGAAAAATAAGTGTTTTCTGCTATTAGCAAACATAAGCCGAGACTGTGGAAATAATTCCTTGTGAACTTTTTAATTCTAATAATTTACGTGCAACCTATAAATGCAGACTTCTTCCATTTAAAGCTACTAGCTTGTCACTCAATATATACACTGAACATCAACATGATGAAAGAATAACAAAAGAAAACAACAATTATAATATACTTTTGATCAGTTCAATGTATTATTATTATTATTATCAGGGTGGAAAAAATCATGATTTTTAAAAAAAATCATTTTCGACGATTTTTTTGATTTAAATCAAATCTTTCTCCTCGTATAATACAAGTCGCGAACTAAAGAAAAAGGACTACGAATTAGTATTAAATACCAATTGTGCCATTTAAGTGAAAGTACTGTGGTTGAATTGTGAATTAATCTCCAATCGTTAACCTATATCAATCCCAAACAATGTTTCTTAATTTTTTATTATTTTTTTTATTTTATTTTTATTTTTTTATTTTTTTTTTTTGGAGGGGAGTAAATTATAGACTTTCAGTCAAGCATCATCCCTATTTATCCTAGGATCATGGTTCATACCTCATTCTCTTCAGAATAGAAGTCTTTAAAACGGTAACATTCACATTTTCCCTATTATGTCCCTGAAGGGGAAAATTTTGAGAGAAGTCGGGATATTTTCTGATTTTTTTTTTTTCAAATTTTGATCCCCTCTGGACTCCCCTGTGTTAACGCACAGATCTCAAAATCAACTGGGAAATACTAAGGGTGTACTAAATGTGTGTATAAAATCTCAAGCTTCTATCTTGAATAGTAAGGGCGTAAAAAATATTTAACAATGAGCTAAGAACATCCCCACAATACCCCAGATGACCCGGATGTAATATAAAAATTTCCTCAGACATCCCTATTTATCCTAGAATCATGATTTGTGCATTATTCTCTTCAAAATAAAACAGAGTTTCAAACGGTACCATTCAAATTTCTCCATCGTGTAGGCTATCTGGGGCTGGAAAATCGCGAAAAAAGGGATTTTCTGTTAAGAAATATCCCCTTTTTTACTTTTTACCCCTCTGTACTGACTCTGTTTAAAGGCGAAAATCTGAAAAATACTAGGGAGCGCGGTGGCTCAGTGGTAGAGCGTTCACCTCTGGTGCTTGGGGTCCCGGGTTCGATCCCAGCCCCCGCCAAGTGAACTTTGTGGTGGACAAACACCGTGCTCGTGGGTTTTCTCGGGGTTATCCCGTTTCCTCCCACTTTCTTCATTTCACTCATCTCTCATCATCACCGTCTCCTTTAGCCTAACCGGCATAACCGTGGGACGTAAAACAAAAATTTCATTTCATTTCTTAAAAATAATAAGGGGTGCAGTGAATGAGTGTCCAAAATTTCAAACTTCTAGATGCAAAAGTAAGCCCGTGAAAAATAATATCCCCAAATACCCCAGATTCCCGTATGAAACAGGATCTCAGGTAACAGTTTCCTGAGACTTCCCTATTTATCCTAAGAACATGGTTCGTACATCATTCTCTTCAGAATAGAACAGCCTTTCGGATGGTACCATTCATATGTCTCCATCTTAGGCGGGAAAATCGCGAAGAAAGCTATTTTTTGTTAAAAATATCTTTTTTTTTTTTTTTTTTTTGCCCTCTGGCCCCCCCTGTTTTCACGGGGTGCACTGAACGGGTGTGCAGAATTTCAGTCTTCTGAATGCAAAATATAGGCCCGCCAAAAATAATAAAAATAGGCACAACAAAAAATATATATATTTTTTAAAATTTATGACGTCCTCACACCCCATGTCTTGACGCAGAGAGGCGTGAAAGCATATGTAACGTGCTCTACAATGCTTTCAGTTCTGAAAAAACGAAGTAAAAAGCTTTATTGGTACTTTGTTAATCGAATAATGAAGATTTTATCCTATCACCTAAAAATAGGTGATACAATTTAAAAGGTTAAGCGTTAAGGAAAAATTACAGCAACGCTTATCAAAGTGACACTTTTTTCCACAAAAATTACTGATATTTGGCAGGGGGATACTTTTAAGGAAATTGTAACTAGCTTGCGGCACGAAATACATAAATTTTGCCTAAAGTTATAAAATCTAAAAAAATTTCGGAGAGGGCATAGGACACTTCTAAATACGCCCTATTATCTGGGAACAAATATATAGACGCGCACACAAAAGAATCTTCGTCTTAAATGTCGATGGTGATTTCCCCGTTGGAATAGTTAACGATTTACAATATAAACCCTATGTTACAAAGAGAAGAAAACAGGATTGCCCTGTTACCCGTTCAAAACGGGATTTTTCCTAATCATTCTCTGCATGACACTTGTTTTCATACTATGCTGTACATACTGTACATTTGAGTCTCATTGTATTATGATTATGATCTTCCATATTCGAAATAACAGAACAGAAACGGGACTTTATTTATTTTCACCTTAAATTATTTCGGAATTTGATTTAAATCAACGATTTTTATTTAAAAAATCAAGTGATTTAAATCAGACTGATTTAAGTCAATCCACTCTGATTATTATTAATAGCGCTCTCAATAAAAACTCCTGTACATGCATGGGATTATCTTGTCACTTGCTTATTTAGGATCAATTATCAGCGTGATGGATAACGGAAAGATTCTCCAAAGAGCAAAAACAAAGAAAGAGAAAAGAGTAACAGAGTTAAGGGAAAATCCATCCCGAACCAAAACTGGCAAGGTAATAACTGAAGGAGGGGGTGCTCTGGAAACAGTGGGGGCGTAACAGTTTGAAGTGCCTAGGGAGCCGGGGAGGTTAAAAACGACCCTGTCTGGCTCACGGTGCATTATAAATTGGCCACCACTGTTTTGTACAATATGCTGTGCATTTCCAGTGGTAATATTTTAACAAAAGTCTCCTTGTATTTCTATAGCTTTTATATCATGTGATCGAACCTGTATTCTGTAAAGCAAACTATTAAGAATAAACGAAACGTTGCTTTTAAGTCCCACGTGTTTTACTTGTCTTTCATTTTCATTTCACTGGTAAATATACTTGGACTAAAACAAACGACATAGTTTTAACTGCACCTTGAAATCCTTGGTATCTTCTGACTGACAAATTTTAAATCCGTGCCCTGAAAATCTTAGGTCTCATTGTTACCTTCAGTCTGTGGAAAACAATTGCTTAATGCTCAACTACACAGAGACCATTTGTTTATTTGCTTATTTATGTACTGTAGATGTTAAGAAAAAGTAGCAGATTGAATCTGTCATTTGTCTTCTTCTAGTGGTGACACTCACATTCCTACCAGTCACGCACTTACTACGTGTAAGATGTAGTCTTACAACTTAACGTGGAATCCGAATCACGTGAACTTCCACCATGAATCGGACGCGGATTTTCCGCATCGAAGACGGAAAATTTAGCTATGACTGAGCCCTTCGTGAGAGATTCATATGCGCGTAGTCATTGGTTGGATCCATTCCACGGAGAGAGTAGGTGATTCCACGCTAAATATTTTAATTTATCGCATAGTTTCGATATTGGAAAGATGTTAAAAACATTAATTAATCCAAACAAACGATAGACTTTTCGAAGGAATAACAGGACTGTAGAGGTATAACATACTCGAAATATTTGTAACATATCCTTCCTAATTTTTTTTTCTTTGTATTTTTAGATTTGAGTGCAAGCAATATGTGAAATAAAATGGGAAACGAAGGAAGTCAGTTGAGTGGTCTGGAATTAGAAGAGAAACCAATAGAAGTTACTGACAGTTGGACGCTGTACTCTGCGAGTTTGGGAGGCACTAGCCCTCCTGTTTCAGTGTTTGTCAGTCAGCCTAATGGACAGTTTCAAACAAATACCTCATTGCAGTTACTTGCTAAGGTTAGTCTATTTTAGTCTACCCTTTTTCTAGAGTAGAATAAGATAACCTTCTATTGCAAGAATGAAATACGTTGAACTTATGATTTAGACCATCTTCAGATATTAAAATGTAAATAAAAATAAGAATGAAAGAAACAGTAGAATATAATGTCCGTTTGTTTTAAAGTTTAATACCCTCGTTTCATCAGTGAGATTAATAAGCGTAATATATACAGATAGCAAATCACTTGTTTCCATCGGAGATCAAAACCATAACCATGCGCACAGAAAACACGTATACAAACTATTCGTTTGTCCGGAAGACAATAAAAGAAGAAAGTATTTTTCTTTTTAGAGTTGGAATGATTGGGAAGGTCAGAGTGATGAGAGTAATTTTTGTAATGTATAGTACACACTGTGAATATTAGTAGTGAAATGTCTAAAAGGGAGTCAGAAAATGATAGAAAAAAAAAAAAAAAAGATTCCTATATTGATACATGTCATAATCTTAATTTTAGGGCGTTTTTACACTGGAATTAAGAAAGTTGAGACCGTAAGTACTTTTTCGAAAGAAAGAAAATAAAAATATGAGCATTTTGACTAATTCTCACGAAACTTAATTTCATATTATGTTGTTATTAGTCCCTAGGGTTGCCAACTGGCCGGTTACTGACCGGCCTGGTCGGAAATATTGCTATTATTTTGATTAAAGCCGGTGATTGGTACAAACTTCTTACCAGTTCCTTTATGACTTTTGTATCTAGTTCGAAGTACAGATACTGAAAAGTAGCTGTCATTCTGTAAACTCAAAACTGTTACATTTCACTATCTATCAACCATTAATATATTTTGTTCACCTGTTTAGACAATTTTAGAGAGATGACAGGGACTGTATCAGAGAAAATTTGAAATTTATTTGTAAGGAATTTTATATGTTTATTGAGAGTGAAAATGGACTTCTTAAAGCAATTTCCTGTAGTTGAAGTATAAGTTTAAAGAATAAATTTCATTTTCCCAATCCAAAATTGTCACGTGAAGACTAATAAACTTTTGTTCATCTGTTTCGATAATTTTAAAGAAGTGGCAGTTAATGGTAAGTACAAAATAATCATCAACGCCGATTTCAGTTTCTTATTTATAGCACAGTGTATCTATTAAGCTTTCAGTGAATGTACTGAACATATGCAGAATACAAGTGCTAATGCACTTTTGTCCACGATAGTACATTTCCTTCCTATGGATGGGTCCGAACAGAAGTACTTCACACTTAGACCTATATTAGAGGAAATTTTGTCGGAGTGTTTTTTTCAGAGTGGCAACCCTATTAGTCCCTTGTTTTCAATATTTGCAACAGTGTAGATTAAAAGTTAAAAAGTTTATTTCCCTTCTTAATTTGAGTAAAACGTATTGAAGATAGCGTACGTCATTATGCTTTCTGTTTGCTTTGCGTGCAAGTATATTATCTTGAACTTACTGAAGTACCCGTTAGGTAACGAAGTATAATAATATTTTTTTCTAACAAAACGAATGTTACGGTGATGTGAGTTCACTAAAGAACATAAAAGTTCATTAGTGGGTATTTATTGAGGATGGCAATAAGCAATCCTTGAAGTGTACGGACAAGTTGAAAAAAAAAGGGGGGTCGAAGTTCAAGAGGTAAGTTCAAGAATACATTTTATTATTCATTTATGTATCCTAAGAGTTCATTAAATAATAGATCAGAATGTTTCTTAGTTCATGCGATAACTTTATAAGATAGGTAAATGAAGAAACAAGAAGTTTGTAGTGTCATTTAACCTCTTTCTCTGTTTTTCGGCCAATTTCGTAGCTTGATAATACATAGCTGTTAAGCCCTTACCGCATGCCGTGCCATATATGGCACATCCCCTTTTTTTTCACTTTAGCTTTTCTGTGATTTATCAAAGGCACCAAATGACTGTTTTGTCTGCTGTGTGAGATATTGACGTGTATGAATAAAAGATTTTGGTGCCATCTGGCATGTCCTTTGTGAGTTGTAAGTGTGTCATATATGACACTTATTTCTCGTCGAAATTAAGTGAAAGATCTAAGATTCAACTTTTAATTCATTTTTCAAGTTCCCATATGAGGATTTCCAATTCTGATTTTTTTTTCGCTAAAAGAAAAAAATCATGCAGAAAGGGGTTAATATGGGACGAGATATTGAAAAAAAAAAAAAGGTAAGAAGTAGATGAAAATTTCAGTACATGATGAAATTACACTATTGTGTAATAGAGATCTGCCGTGATATATTTGCAACGTAGTTTTATTTTTCAACTGAGAGCATTTAAGTTTATAATTATTTTTCAACCAATGTGTGTATTTTCTGGTAGCAGTTCATTGCATCATTTAAATGTAAGAGCTATTCTTTCAAGTGAATTTTATTAAGTAACATATGATGGTGCTATGTTTCTGACAGTGATAATAATACGTCGTCTTTCTTTTCTTACAGCGTCTTATGGTCTACAGACATCCATGTATTGTCCGATATGTAAGTTCATGGAGCAAAAATGGGTGTTTTCACTTGGTAACGGAAGAAGTGAAACCATTATCACAAGTCTTGCCGAAGCAAACAACTTTGCAGATTTGTTCAGGTCTCTATAGCATTTTGAAAGCTTTGGTTTTTCTTCATGAAAAGGTAAATGTTATGACTTTCTTAATCTGCATTCTCAATAGTCATGCTATATTTACGCCTTTATGTATCTTACAATGTATAGACATTTTGAGAGACTCACACGTAAGGTTCACGGAAAAGTAGTTTACTTGAAGGCTTAACTTCACTGCCACTTATGTGTATAAATATCTGTGCTTTAATATATTGTTACTTATTAATTAATTGTATGATTAAGAAATCCTAACTCGAGAAACAAAGGAATGTCAATCTCTTCAAACCCTAGTGCTCTTCTAAATCTTCGTAGTTCTTGTCTTTTGCTAAGAGAATCCTCGGGAGTGATAGCGGGACAATGCCTGTTAAGTATACCCACAATATATTTTTTATGTATGTTTGTGTGTGTGGATTTCCTTTGTATACCTAAATACATATAATACGAAAGTTACAGTTGATTTCCCCTACTTGTGTAAAATCTTTCAGTGTAGTTTTTAGTTCCTCTTTGTTTTTACTCACTGGAATAAGTTCTGGTTTTTATTTCTTGTATAATATGTCGTTATGTAAAATAATAACAAAAGAAAGTAACATACCTTAGCGTATTTCAATCTTATTAAAAACCTATTATTTCAATGTCTTGAAAATCACCGACATCTTTGTCGAGGACAGTAACACTCTTGAAGATGTAAATTGACTTACTAAATTTTGTATATTCCATCTTTGGAATTCTTCATCAAAAGTAATGAACTTGATTTCACTTGGAACTGCAAAACTACCGGAAATCACAATGCACTGGAAAATATATTAATAGAAGTACTGGTGAAAATAAAGCTCCCGTATTAACTATAACGAACTGTATTCCTTCTTCAAACCACTAATGATTCAGAGTGGCCGGTCATTATAGCTGTTAGAATCTTGAGAAATACACACTAGGGTGCCACCTTTTGGTATGCCTTAAGCGGGACACACTTATCGAATATGTTCAGATGACCGGTTCCTCAGACGCAAAATTATATATGGAACACTTTGTTAAGAATAATAGGAAGAAATGGAAATTTAAACCAAAAAATACACGAAAGGAGCAATCCAAATGAAATCGACCAATTTTCAGGTCAAAGGTTGCTGACAGAATTTATTTATTTTTTATTTTTTTTTTACCTAAGATTGTACCACATTCAGGGAGTTGAAAACTGATATTCATTTATTTTTTAGCCCCGCATATTCGTTTGTGGCGGCCATTTTATATGAGCGCGTGTGCGTATTTTGTACTTTTCAGAGAATTCCGTTAAACGCTGTAACTTTTTAGGTTTTAACGATAATGAGTTCAAACTAAAATCATATGAAATATAATGGAATGGACAACATTCTGTGTTCTGTGCATATTGAGACGTACTTTAGAACGTTGAAAGAAAAAGCTTTGAACATTGAGGTTGGAAACCTAGAAATGACCATTTTGAAATGTACATTTTGAAACGAAATAAATGAGACTCACCTTCAATTTTTTGTCTACATAGAGACTAGATAGTAAACAACGTCCCGAACAAGTTTCAGATGTGAGAATCATATACTTGATTTTTTGGAAATTTTTAAAATATCTCAGGAAGGACATAAGTGAAAATCCCAAATTTGCACAAAATAGACGATAGTTGTACACTAATAAGTGAGTAAAATTGCATCACTGAGACTTAAGTAGTTTCTGAGTTATAAGGTGTTGAAATGATGTGAAAATCGCGATTTTAGCAGCTAAACAGATGTACAGGTTTCATGTTGATAGTATCTCAGTCATACAATTTATCTATGTTTCATCAGAAGAAGTGCAGATCAACAACAAGAAATTCGAAATTTGCTACTTGTAAAAGAATTATCAATACCAGATCATATTATAGATTTGTATCTCTGACGCAAATACAAATCGGATGTTATGAATACTCCCAATCAGATGAATTTACTGATTACAGTACTGCAGTACTTCCACAACATAGCATGTCATTTGCACCTGATGATACCGTAGCCTGTATTTACGACGAGAGATGAATTGGAAGAATTGAAGACATCAGTCAGGTAAATAACGATCTTTCTTAACCCCCCTCCCCATGGCTCAAGAACCTTTTTTAAACTATGTACGAATGACAAAGTGTGGGTGCCAATCACTAAGCTTCTCTGGAAACTCAGCTACAGAGTTCACAACTCCTACAGGTCGTACTTTCAATATCAATGCCAAACTCTGCATACAAATTAGTCAAATGTTTACCTCCCTGATGTCTTAACAGCAGTGCTATAGTCAGAAAAGAAATAACAGAGGCGTTTAGTTTTCTGCACAAGATATGATTCATAAATTATGCACATTTTACCCTTTTAAATTTATTGTCGTGTTATTTTGACTTTTTCTACAAAGTTTGTATCCACGCCTCATAAATATTAAGTCCCAGTGAAGAAAAAACTTGTAACTCAGACACTACTCAAGTCTCAGTGATTACTCACTTGTTACTGCACAACTATCGTCTATTGTGTGCAAATTTGAGGTTTTTGACGTGTGTCCTTCCTGAGATATTTGATGGTGAAAATAGACGATTTTCAAAAATTCTCAGTGTTCAAAAATTTTCAACAGTTTATGGTTCTCAGATCTGAAACTTGTTTGGGACGTTGTCTATTATCTGGTCTCTAAGTAAACAAAAAAAATTGAAGGTGAGTCTAATTTATTTCGTTTCAAAATGTACATTCTAAAATGGTCATTTCTTGGTTTCCAACCTCAATGTTCATTTTTTTTTTCTTCGATATTCTAAAGTACGTCTCAATGTGCACAAGAACATAGAATGTTATCCATTCCATTACATTTCATATGGTTTTGGTTTGAACTCATTATCTTTAAAACCTAAAAAGTTATAGCATTTAACGGAATCCTCTGGAAAGTTGAAAATACCCTCAGGCGCCTATACAAAATAGCCGCTACGAGAAAACCTGTGTGGCTAAAAAATAAATGAATACCCGTTTTCAATTGCCTGAATGTGGTACAAACTTAGGTAAAAAATAATAATAAAAAACTAAATTTTGTCAGCAACCATCATTGGTCGATTTCATTTGGATTGCCCCGAAACAGAAAATTCGTCAACTTATTGCCGGTTAGTTGAATAAAAGTTACGAATCATTGTATCGGTCGAAGAATGTCGTTGGCGATGATTCTACTGCTGCCAACACAAATACCGCTTCGATATCTCGATAGTCGTAGGTACATATACATCGAAGAATATCACTAAGAATTTCTCTCATAGTGTTTTAGATAATTTGACATCCTGCCATATAATGCGCCCCATTTAGACGTAATTTGGAACACTAAATTTTTTCTTAAAATTCGGGATGTTCTGCCTAATTCAGGACAGGTGACAGCCCTAGTATACACTAATGTATGTTACGTTATTTATTTATTTATTGTTCGCTTGCTAAAGTTTCCTGGCTAGTTGGTGCACACTATTTTACGTTCCTATAGTTTATATAGTATTTCATGTACTTTTTGCGGGGAAGGTGGTCAATTAGGCGTCAAGTTTTCGTATATAAAAAAAATCTCCCTGTCGTCTTCTACGCCTATTACGTATGTCTATTGAATGTGAATTCTGTGTAAAATTATTAAATGTATAGATTATCACTTACTAAAATAAAGAAAACAAATCTTGTGTACTACTTGTTACGTGAAGCCTATATGCTCAATACAAATTATTACAGTATTAAATAAAGAAAACAAAAATAGAAATAAGAGTAATAAGAAAAAGAACTATTTGGACCGATATTGCTTATTTTGGTCAAATAAAGAAAGTAACAGTCTATCAGATTTGGACTCTGTTTTCATAATAAATTCATTTGGTCTTTAATCATTCAATCAGGTTATTTCACATAAAATGCCGGATTCGGCAGTGAAATGCCAAACAACAGTAACTTCCTGGAGAGGAACTTTATTAATGAAAATAGATACCATTAGATGCTATACACTTCTCTCAACTAGGTATTTGTACGTTTATGCCGAGTTCGTAAAAGTTCGACTTTCTTACTGAAGAAACCTTCCACAGGTGGGTGCTTTTGACATCTGCTTCATTAGTAACCTTTCGCTCGCTAAACAAAAATCATAATGTGCAAGAATGTGGAAGTCAATTGGCGAAAGATCTTATGAGGATGATGAATGAAAGAATTTCATAGTAGAGCTGTATAGTTTTTGCACTGTTGTTTTTGTCACAAGGGCTTTTGCATTCTCGTGAAGCCACAAAACTTCGTTTCTGTTTGAGAAATTGAGGCCGCTCCACTCGTAATTTATGGTGACTTTTATCGAGTTGGATTCAGTACTTGTTAGCATTCAGTTTTCAGAAATGAATAGTGAATGTTATCAGTAGCACACCAGTAAATAATCATCATTGCTTTTCTCGGACGAAGAATTGGTTTTAAGGCCTTATCAGCATCTAGCCGTTGTGCAGAGTAGCGACAATTATTTGTTAATACCCATATTTATCACACGCCAATACTCTGTGCTTGAACAGTACGTTTCAGTTCCAGGAGAGCAGAAAAGGGCATACTTCTAGGCGTTGCGTCATGTGAGATTCAATGAGCTCATAGAGAATCCACGAATCCAGCTTCTTAATTTTTACGGGTTGCTGCAAGTGCTTGGAAATTGTGGAATAATGTACACTCATGTCCAAAATTATTGTCGCATGCCTATAAATATGTTTTGATATAATATAATTTCATAACGAATTCGCCCGGTATTTCTTATAATGTTAGTATGTGTATAATCGGCAAAGGCATGTATGTGGCAAATTTCATGTCAAAAAAGCAGTAAATAAGAACAATAAAACGAAAATAAACCTTTCTTGTCCATTTAGCAACATTTTGTTGTACTGATTCTAATTTTCGTATTTATAATTCTTTTCCTATGAAATTCACCACAAATATACATTTTTTGGTTATACACATAGTATCAGTATTAAAAGTACCCTGCAAAATCATTATCAAATTATAATCTTACAAGAAGACAGTTATAGATATGCGACAGTCATTTTGGACATGAGTGTGCATCCAATTGGGTACTACAGAGTTCACACTGACCTGAAAGCCAAGGAAATACTTGATAATATGCCGAAAAGTTAAGGAAATTGCTGTATTTCACAGAAGGGTCAGGGGTAAAAACAAATAAAAAAGTTTTTGAAGTAATTACTGTTTATAATGAAAACTGAATATGCAACTGTAAGTTGGCTTGTATATTTAATATCACTACTTTATTTTTGTAAATCTAATTTCATTTGATATTCACAGTTTTAGTACATATAAGTAATTCAGTTCACTTCTAACTCATTATTTCCAAAAATTCTAATTAGACTGGAGATAGATTAGGTCTGGATACTGGTTTTTCTATTTATAGAAAATGTAGATGCGCCTAGTCTATTTTTTAGAAGACAAGGTAAAATGCAATCATATTTCATGAAAGTATTCAGAAAGTTACTATTACTTAAGCGATGTTAACAAACATTAGAGCTGCCCATAAAAGATACGAAAAACACTTCAAAAAAATCATAGTAGATTTTAAAAAGAAGTCATGAAAAATGCTGCAAGAAAACTTTAGAAATAAAGAAGCCTGAGGAGCGCCGAAAGGTGTTAGAACTTAAGAAGCTTTGAAAGAAGAACAAATTTAATCAATAATTCAGATGCTATAGAAGGAAAACATAAGTTTGGTTTGTTGGTTGTAGATAATGAAAGAAGTAGGCCAATTATATATATGTTTACTTGCTCATGTTTATGACTGTATTCGGAATGCCGAAATGTTAAAAATATCGTTAGTGTATAATTATTATTTGGTATTGTATTCCAAATACGGGGAATTTGACTCACAGTAAGTGTTTGCAATAATAAATTAAGCTATACCGTATTTACAAAATAAAAAGATGAGCGTTGGGTGGGGGACGGTGAAGGCTGGTTATTATTATTATTTATTTATTTATTCATTTTTTCTCTAAACCTAACGTTATATAGTAGTGTTCACTGTGATACGGATCAGATACTATTTACTTAGTTATGGAAATTCAAGGAAATCAATATCAGAATTTCAGTGTGAACCATGTATATCCCTTTTGGATTTGGCGAAACTCTACGGCTGAATGCCTTTCTTGACGTCAGCTGCTTTAACACAGAAAGTATATTCATATACTTTTTGCCCGAATTGCAGGACCACTTACTTCATTGACATTTTTAAATTGGAGTCAAATAAGGAAGCCTGACGGGGGGGATTGAGCAATTTGGCTTGATTAAAGTGGACAATCCGACCATTGTCGAAATCCTAGGTAGAGTAATATCACTTTACAACATATTAAATCAATTGCCCTTGTAACAATTTTGCCAGTGTTTGCTTACGTGTAAATTCTTTATGTTTTAGGCCTCTGCTTCGCATAACAATGTGTGTAGGGCTGCAATTTATGTAGCAAGTGATGGAACGTGGAAGTTAGGTGGTTTTGAATATTTATGTAGGTAAGTAAATGGTATTTATTAAGTGTTCTTTATCTGTAACGATTAACTAATTCTTGTGTTAATTGTTAAAACTAAATACTACAGTTGACAGATATAAGAACCTGTGAAAAATGTTAATTGACATATCTGCGTTCCGATTATTAGTTTATTATCCAAATTCAAGATCTAAAAGTTGGATCGTACAGAAGTTTATATAGAGAAGAGGAACGTTTAAAAAAATAATTTAGTTGGGCAGGTCAACCAAAATTCAAGAGTAGCTCGTAAAAATGTATTCAGCTAGGTTCTTTCGTGACTAAATGGTATGTGTTCCTTTCTTTGATGTGGGAAGTCCATATCCTATTCCGAGTGAAAGCTACGGGTTCCAGGCTAAGCTGTAGGCCATATACAGTTTTGGTGTAGAAAACGAACATTAAGTTGCATTGCTAATGTTTTATTAAAAACATAACCAAATAGCAAAGTTAATTTATGGTGGACATACATTACTTGGTTGACGATATTTGCTTCAAGTCCAGAAAAACTACAAGCCATATCAGAAGTAGTGGGAAATGAAGCTAATTTAAGTAAAATAGAATTTTTTTAAAAAGTGATCATGTGAATCAATCTTGTGTTTTGCTTCCTCAGAGTTTTCCTGAACGGTGTCAGTCATTTAATTTTCGAAGTTTCTCAACAGGTGAAATCATTCACATGAATAGGATTAAAAGTGCATCAATTATTTTTTTTAAATAAAATAGTTAGTCGTCGACAAAAGATGAGAAGGCTAAGTGATAAAGTGCTCTGGTGCTAGGGATCCCTGATTCGATCCGAGGCCAAGTTAATTTGTGGTCGACAACATCGTTCTCGTAGAGTTCCTCAGGGTTCTTCCGTTTTTATTCTATTAATTCTTTCATTATCGTTCACTTTCAATAATCGTTCTTCTTCTGTAGTGTAAAGGAAGTAATCATGGAACGTTTCATTTCGTCGACATATAGCATGCTGTTTAAACAGATTGTATTAAAACAAATAAATGCTAGTTATTTGTAATCGATGACAGCACAATCAATATACTATACAAATGAAGGAAAAGATAACACAGAGAAGACTGGAACAGTGGATGAATATCAGTACCTAGGACGGCCATAAACATTGAATGGAAACATGAATAAAAAGAAGTAAAATATCATGTAGTTCATTCGGAAGATTAATCGTAACGTTATCTTTAAAAGGAAAAAAATTCTTCTAAATAAAATATATAATCAGTGCCAGGGCCGGCCTTAAGCCGATTGGACTGATTGCTCCCAATCGGGCCCCGCGCTAGTGCCGTCTACTCTACTCTCCAGTACCGTTTTAACGGCATACTAGGCCCCAGAGCAAACAACTGTGTTATGGTTACTCTGACTAAATTTTTTTCCTTATACATGTAATTTATACATGCCATTCTGCTCGCGGGGCCCTCGGCCAAGTGGCTATGGTACCGTTAAGATGGCTCTGCTGCTTTCGGTTATCAACTACACACAACAACATATTGCAATATAGGTACATCCGTGGAATCCACAAGGGAGAGTATGTCCTCTCCCTAACAAGTAAATGAATACTTTGGATGAAGTTTCCGGGGATAAGCAAATATTTTCTGAATTTAGTGCTGCAGTAGTTTCTTTATTTTTTACTTTTACAGCTTCTGTCGTAAAAATAGATATGTTCAGGAAGTATTCTGCACACCCCCAACACTCCCCCAAATTTCCTTACACACTCCCCTGGGCGGCGTAAAAATATTTTTTCTTTGAGTTTGTATAAAAATGTATTTCATTATTCTGGGTGATTTTGAGCACCTTACTAAGTAAAAGTTCCTGGCATTCTTACTGATTATGTCATGTGATACTACCGTGAATACCGAGATGGTATCAAATAAATCAGTCTCAGTGCAACTTCTTCGCATATTCCTTCTCTTATTATAGCTATATTAAAAATACAAAACCAGAAGACAAACTTTGCCCTCTTCTGCGAAAAATCCCGTGGATGTATTTTTTGTAAATCAAGTCAGGAAACCGAATGTATACAAGAGCATACTGAATAGGTGGCTGCTTATGAAGGTTTGTCTTCTAAGGCAAATAATCAAATGGCAAATATGTCATCGATCTTCCACCAGTTCCTTAAGGTTTGCGATCGTCTCATCGCCATTTAATTGTTCTGCAGTCGATAACGATTTCAAGCTGAATTTACTTTTCATAAGTAGCTACCTACGATGTTCTCACTAGCGTCCATTAGGTTTCCCTGACTTGATTTTTTTTTCCCAAAAAGATACAGCTGTTAAGAAATCTTAGAACCAACGAATTCATATCAATGTGAATTTAATTATGTGTTACAAATATAAACTTATGGAAACATGGACTTCAATATTGTATTTCTCGTAAAATTTTAGCCCAATTTGGTATATTACATGACTTCACTCCTATTTAAAAAAAAAAAAAAAAAAGTCGAGCGAGATATAAGATGGCCGACTTCAAGATGGCGGCCATGATAAGCATACCATGAAATAGATGTGTACTTCCTCTTTAAAATAAAATGAAAGTTTCAAACTTGAAACAGATTGTTCTGACTTATTCTGATCAATCAGATTTTTGGCCACTGCGGCCGTCTTTATAGGATACTGGATGCAGTTAGCTAAGGATAGAAGTCAGTGGAGAGCTTTTGTGAACGCAGCATTGAACCTCCGGGTTCCATAGGCCATAGAGTTAGTTAGTTAGTTAGCGGCCGTCTTGATGGACGGAAGCGCTTTAAATTTTGTTTACGCTCGTTTCTTGATATTCCACACTTCTCTGCCAAGTTTGGTCAAGAAACAAGATTTCGACATCGATAGATTTACTTGTAAGAGAAGAAAACTATGAAATACTGGTACAGAACCTTCTTGAAAAATTTCAATGCACAAGGCTCAATTTTGAAATAATATTTTAAAGTTAGTTCGCTGTCTGCATTTCCATTTGAGTTATTTTTCAGAAAAATCAGCTGCTATAAGCAATGAACAGGGTGAGCGTTTTCACCAGAACATTTTGCTGTTAGAAAAACGTTATAAAGAGAAATTGGACCCGTCAATGATGAGAGATTACTCTTAGTTCCTCCTGAAAGAGGACTCCACAATATAGAAACGGGAAAATGTTTCGAAACTGTCTTTGCCGTTAATTATTTTTCTTAATCCGGCTTATCGTTAGTCAGTTAAATGAGAGATTACAAGTTTCTGGTCTCACTTGGAACAGTCTACTTTTCCCGTAAACTATAACAATATAATCTTCATATGTTCGTATAGACATAAATACGGAGATACTCTGCATTGAGAATCTTACTGGTTATTTTCAGGAGGAAGTATTCTGGCCTGCGTATTCTTAATCTGTGCCAACGAGTGAACACTTTTTCCGTTAACAATGTTTACGATTTTGTATAACACACAGTCTTGTTTTACCGATATTTAGGCTTGCTTCTCAGGCTATAAACTTTACTTATTACAATTTAAGCGGGGTTCAGAGGACAGTTATGACGTTGATCGGACATGTAGAGCAGGAAAACGTTATTAATATACATGATAAAGAACAGAGTAAATAATCATATTACTGGATTAGGCCTATGTAAAATATATGAGTAGTTCATTTCTATAGCATTTTTCCTCTAAAAAGTAGAAATTTAGTCTCAAATAAAACTTACGGACTTCCTAATATGATTATTAAGGTTAGATAATTGGCTTAATAGTGATTGCGATAACTGAGAGTGAATGAAAAGTGTTTATTTACATCCCTACTTGCCATAGCTGAGATGTCGGGAAAAGGAAGTTTGATAATTCAAATTCGATATAAAATTTATAATGTGCATACATAATAATAAAATTCTGTTGCTAAAATTAAAATAGAAATCTAGGAAATGAAATAATACAAAATTTAATAATAAAGTGAATATATTGAAGTATATAATAATAGTAATAGTTGTTCCAGGAGTCGCTATTATATCCGGTGCAGTGAAAAGAAGGAATACAAGAAATGTAAGTGCTTTACGTAGGGCAGTACCCAGAATTTGGAAAATATCGCCGCAAAAGTGCAATTTGGCCATAAACCTTATAAAAATTAAAATCAGGACAATCTTTAGATTATTCGAAAAGCTGGGTACTTGCCAATTAAGTGTTGAAACCTAAAACTTTGAATATTAATTTCCACGGGAATTTGTCACCATTAGGGGTAGCCATCTTGTTATTAACTTGTGAATTTGAGTAAAAGTGGCTATTTAGAAAACTGTGCATAGTGATGGTGAATTTACAGAAGAACGCTAAATTTCTTATCATGAGCAGCTAAACTCGTTCATTCTGCATATAATCCTGGATAAGCCTATGGGGGTGGATTAACTTTATCGCTGACAGGTCTATGATAACGCATAAGTATTCTCTGAACATAGTCATCCATTTTGTTATTCTTAAATATGGAATACGTTATTGAATATCAGATATAGTTAACTTAGAAAATTTGTAAATCAAATCATTGTGTTATATGCGATAATTGAATAGTACTCTGAATGTTGCCAATTATAATAATAAATAAATCTAGCCTGCTTTAAAGCAACTATCTCATATGCTACTTTAAGTTCAGTCTGGGCAATAATTTTCATACGCCATTCACGGGAAATGCCTAGAAGAGTACGATAATTTTATTTTCTTGAGTACTTTAAATATGTCGATAATATGGTTAGGTTAAGTTAGAATAGGTTAGTTAGGTTAGGGCTTCTATTAGTTAGCAATATATATATATATATATATATATATATATATATATATATATATATATATATACAATTGATTTGAATGTGTTAATGTAATAAATGCATGTGGTGAAGTGTAATGACAATTTGAATTTGAATATTGAAATATAATAATATGTTTAAATATGTGAACCACATGTCAAATGAGAGAGATCTAATGAAGAAATCTGAATTGGTATTACCGTGAACAGTTGCAAAAAGTAATACGGATATAATCTATACGTTTATAATATATTAAATACCTGGATGGAACTATACCTAGACTAGTTTTGCAACTAACTACTTAAATGATTAGAAATATGTTTAACAGCGATAATTTATTGTGATATTTTATATACAGTGAAATACAGAAATGAACTATCCATAGATAGTCGGCATCAGAGAATAACAATAATTGGAATGTAATGATAATTGTTTATTGTCCAAATTTATAATCTTTCTCTTGAAATTAATGACAATAGTTTTGAATAGTTTTTTTCTTCTTTTATTCTTCTATTGATGTCTGAGTTTCTTTTGCTGTTAACAAAAATAAATAAAAGTTTTACTAACATTCAAAAATCACCTTTCATTAGTATAAAGAAAGAATAGAAATCTGAATAAGATAGTAGTTCATGGGATGGTTATATACAGATTTAAGGATATTTATGAGACTACTTATCAGAATGCCATTACCACAAATTCTTGAATGCATAGGTAAATAATTTTCTGTTTTCTCAAAAATTGATAACCGTTGCGCATAACAGTAATAGTAGTAATAAATAATAGCGTATTTATGATTTTTTTTCTTTCTTTGAGAAGCAGTAATGCAGAAAAGTAGCTGGCGTAAAGAGCCTGCTATACACTAGTCTTCTGGTATTCCTTACTATTTCAAGTAAACTATGTAAGTAAGGAACTTCAGAGTGATACCATGGATGTTACTACTGGACTTCCATCATTCCAAAAGCTTTGTGACTGGCTAAAAACATACATAGAAAAAGGTTTCGATTAAGTCTTGATTGGAGCGAGTGAACTTGCCGAAGACCTAGATGTTGAGCCTGTATTCAAGACTCAGAGTAGACGCTTATCCAAAAATCGAAAATGATTTGATTATGAATCTGCAGACGAACCATTGCCAGACCCAAAAACAGCCTTCAAAGTGCAATGTTTTAATTAAGTGGTAGATAAAGCACTGCAAACACTTGAGCTACGGTTTCAGCAACTGAAAAATATTCAAAATTTATTTGGATTCTCGTGCAATTTCCAGGACATGTCCAAGGACACCATAAGAAAATGTGCAGCAGATCTGCAATTGGCATTGACAGAGGTCAAGCTGATGCAGGAGAAAGGTCAAGTTGAAACTATAAAACAGACCAATATAGATGGATACATGCTTTATAAGGAAATTAAAGCTTTAAAGCCAATTCAGCCATCACAGATTAAAAATCCTAAGAAAATTCTTGAATTCCCGGCTTGCAACAACAGATCTGCTGCATTTCTAAATTTATTTATTGCTCTTCCAATTTTCCTGACAATCGCAGGAAAAAAGAGAAAGGAGTTTTTTCCAAGTTAAATCTAGTCAAAACGTACTTGAGACCATCAATTCAGCAAAAACGTTTGAACAGTTCATGAATGTTATCCATTAAATCGGAAATTAGCAGAAGTGTAAACTTTAACAGTATTCTAAAAGAATTTGCAGAGAAGAAAAATAAATTTCTAATAATGAAAGGAATAATGTGATTCGTTTATACTTTATTAATCTGGTGATAATTCAAGCATAATTTGTTTCCATTGTCTGCTATCACTGTGATGACACATATGAAGAAGCCTGCAAGCAATCTCTCAACAAGGACTTCTGTGCACTGCAACGACCGTTCTCTGTCACTACGTACCGGCCTCCTCGAGTCGATCTAAACTCAGTTTTACTTCAAAACAAGCAAACCTCAAACTGCGCCAAAGAGAGCCAGCTTGCTGTAGAAAGTGTTCCAGTCTCATCGACCGAAGGTTACTACAAATAAAGGTCAGCAAGAAGTTGCCCCCTCAAGAAGCATCTCCAATAACATTGACGGACGTCCAGGCCCTCATCTAGGAAGAAATCAATAATGCTGCTCAAAGGATCGTAACGTGAAATATTGTAATTCTCATCCAGTTGGACCATTCCGACGATGTACGCAAACTCATCAATGACGTTGTTGCATACACTGCTACGATTCTACAGATGAAGCTACACATCATACCATTACCCTAGGTAATTTTCACATTACCCTCAATCAGACCTAAGGGTATTTCCACAATCATCGCTAAGAAGATATGACACCAAGAATTTTTTAAGTAAATCTATGGATTTCATCACTTTTCGCCCGCTCTCCAGAATGAAGACACCTCAAGCAATCCTCAGAGCCAGGAATACTCGCCTCCCATTGGACAATCAGAAGCCACAGATCCAGTTTAAACGTCCAAGCCTTCTACATGCTCAGCTTGCAGGCCATTGACTCCTAATCTTTCCAATCAACGGCCTTGGATTTGGTTTGAATACAAACAACAATCTCCCAGTTTCATTATGCATTCCAGCTCTACATGCAGTCGGATGCTCAGCTTTTATCTTCATCTACAGAAACAAAACCATTCAACAATTTTCTCTCTGGACCAAGTAGCCCGGGAGCTAGACATTCTGGCCCCACTTCGCGGGAACGAACCAACACGTCTTGTCTTGTCTTTTCTGAACTAAACTAAATTAATTGTCTAAACAAATCATTTCATCGTCACTAAAATAGTATTATGATTATGTCCTTTTCAGATATACTAATATTGCTAGTTGTAGATTTACATGTATAAATTTTATGTTGAAATGTACCTCATATATGTTTAATTTATTAACTTTCACGTACTATTTAAGGGCACATTTTCATGGCCATCCATTCTGACTGCAAAATCTCTATTAAACTTTTGAAATGAAATGAAAATTATATTTTTTAGTTGACGTTCCAGGATTTGTTCTGAGGAGATGGATGATTAATGAAGGGGAGCGATTATTAAAATTAAATTTTGTGTGCTCTTCCATTGGGAATCGAGCTCGAGTTATTATCCGAAAGTGCATCAGTTCTGAGCTATAGCCCGTCGAAAATGTACCAAAATAGCCCAAAAAGGAATAGAACTAGAGAACGAATTGTCGGAGAAAGATCAGATCAAAGAAAATAGTGGATTATTTGACCTGGAGATTCGATTCATGTACAAATCGATGAGGAACGTGGTGGCGTAAGGGTATGCTCACAGGAAATGGACATACTCTTCGTGCCGGAGGCAAATATCCGACGTGGAATATCTGAGTTGTAATTCTCATACGTAAAACCGTTTGAAATATCGGGAGCGAACAACAAATACAGGATGTACACAGTGGTATTTGTTTGGAAAATACATGGGCTGCACTAGTATCAAAGTAAGTTGCACTAGCTACCGATAGTACAAATGGAAGTGAGTTATCATCATCATCATCATAGTTGGTATACTAGATTTGATGACCACTAGCCACAGGAGAGGTTCTATACCCCACAGCTCGAACATTGTTGATATAAAAACATTGCCTTTTAATATAATTCTTGATGCATCGTGGTTGCGTGGTAAAGCACTCGGATCTGAATCCAGGAGTCCTGGAGTCGATCCCAAATCATCTAAGGTTTCTTGTTTTACGACATCGTCGTACTGATGTCTCCGGATTTCTCCTAGTTCTGTACTTTAGTAATTATTGTAAATATTAGCAGACTTGACTTTCAATAGCCTCTAGTTACGTTTTATTTCTCTTTCGTGACGCTGTGGCAAGTACAGTGCTCCACACGCAATCTTGCATAAATCATTTCTTGAAAGCCCCATTAGTAACCCACAACAAAACACTTTTCGTTTTGTTAAACGCATCATTCGACACCTGTCCTTGCTTGAATATCATACGTTACCTACGCTGTTTGCTGCATACCAATAGAGGAAACAACAAGAGTCGTAGCTGTACGCCCGCTGTATTACAATATTCGCAGGTTATGGACTTCATCGTTTGGCACAGAAATTGTTTCGTTTCCCTACTGAAGAAGGCGTGTTTCTATTCCGTGGGTAGTCTCTCAGTATCTGTACCTGTACGTTGTCTGTGCTCTTGGTTGGTAGCGGGATTAGTGCGGGAGTGAAATGGAGTTCACGTTAGAAAAACTTGCAGATATGGAGTTTATGTATGGGCTAGCTCAGCGTTTCCCAACCGGTGTGCCGCGGCACACTGGTGTGCCGTGAATGGGCCGCTGGTGTGCCGCGAGGAATCGAAACAAAATTATTAATTTTATAGCAATCAAATTGCAAAACGTATTGACGTATTTGTATATTTGTATTTCACATTACTATGAACCTCTACAAAGAATCTACAATTTTAAGTTTCATACCGTGTTACTGTTCTGTACATTTCTAATGTTGAAAAAAGTATTTGTTATCATTGTTATGACCATTATTGCTTCTTTATTGTTGCAGATTATTTTGCAACTTGAAAATTTAAAATATCATTCAATCCTTTCGACAAATTACCTACATTTGTGTTTTAAATGTAAAAGAGATTTGTTTGTTCGTTTGTTATTTTGTGATCTTCCTTCTTAGTAAAAGGTTGGATACAGTTTTTAAAAACAAAGGGTATTTTTAAAAACCTGAGTCCAATATTCCATTGCAATTGTTTTCTATTTTTAAATTAGAATGAAAAATAAGCATAATGCTTTACCACGGGGAAACCAGTGATCGAGCTCTCTTCTCTGTGAGGAGATCAATAATCACAGAAAAAAATACCACTGTGTTTTATATTTACAAATAATATATGTACAAATAATATCTATAAGTGTGCCGCGAGAATCCAAGTAACACCCGTAGTGTGCCGGTAGTTGAAAAAGGTTGGGAAACGCTGGGCTAGCTAATGGAAACAGTCGTGTAGTTGCGAAGTTGTATCACAACAGGTATCCAGACAGGCGACATCCAACGTACTCAACGTTTTCGAGACTATTTCGGTGTTTATGGGAAACGGGACACTTGCGCCCATTACTTCACGACTGCGGAAGGAGACGTACAACCAGTACTCCAGATTTGAAGAAGAGGTTCTTGATCATGTGACAGAACAACTGTCGATAAGCACTAGAGCATTAGCACATGAAGTGGGGGTTGATCACAGCAATGTTTGGAGTGTACTCCGTGAACAACAACCACACCCCTATCATCCACAGAAAGTTCAAGACCTGCATCCTACAGACTTCGCACCCCGTGTTGGTGTTTAGTGAAAGGCTAGTACAGCGCTGTTTGCAGGACCCGCAGTTTCATGCCGCGATACTCTTCACAGATGAAGTCTATTTTACGAGACTATTCAATAGCTGAAATAGTCATATATGGGCCGACGAAAATCCCCATGGTACCATTCTGTGTGGACATCAACAGAGATTCGGGGTAAATATCTGGGCAGGTATCGTCGGTGACAAGCTTATAGGATAATATCTCTTACCACTTCGCTTAACTGCATGAGTGTACGCGTTGTTCGTGCAAGAAACACTCCCTAAATCATTAGATGATGTACACTCATGTCCAAAATTATTGTCGCATGTCTATAAATATGTTGTTGTAGGAATATAATTTTATAAAGAATTCGCCCGATATTTCTTATAATGTTAGTATGTGTATAATTGGCAAAGACATGTATGAGGCAAATTTCATGTCAAAAGAGCAGTAAATAAGAACAAATAAAACGAAAATAAAACTTTCTTGTCCATTTAGCAACATTTTATTTTACTCATTCCACTTTTCGTGTTTATGATTCTTTTTCTATGAAATTTACCACAAATATACATTTTCCGATTACACACATAGTATCAGTATTAAAAGTACCCTGCAAAATCATTATCAAATTATATTCTTACAAGAAGACAGTTATAGATATGCGACAATCATTTTGGACATGAGTGTACCTCTTGATGTTCGTCAACGTATGTGGATTCAGCATGACGGATCCCCAGCACACTTTGGAGTAGCTGCTCGTCAGTGCCGTGACTATTCCTTCCCGCATAAGTGGATAGGAAGGGAGGTCCTATTTCTTGGCCGGCACGATCCTCTGATCCGGACACACTTGTACAGAACGAAGAAAACCCTCCTTGTACGAACCCTCGCTGCCTGTGATATCATTAGCACGAAACCAAGCATCTTCGAGAGGATGAGACAAAACTTATTACGGCGATGCCATGTCTGCATCGAAACCAGGTGACGCCATTTTGAGCATCTGCTGTGCATGTAAGTACATTTGCTCTTCCTACCAGTATAATTTTCAGTCTTTTGTAGCCTTAGTATGTGTCGTCCTCCATTACAATACACGCACTGTACAATTGTCGCACCCGACCTCCTACGTCACTTCGTTGTTGTTTATTGCGTACGTATTTCTTGCTCCAAGGATCGCTCTCAACCTTCGGTGATATCCGGGCTCTGAGATCCCACACTCTGCCACACCCCTGTCAACTGCCACAATTTATATCGCTTTCGTGACGCCGGAAAATCGCCTCATATTTTGTTATGGCCTCTTGAATCACTGTCAATTCTTCCTGGCTCTTTTCCCAACGCTCCAATAGTAACACAGTATATTTCTGTAATTCTTCTCTTGCGCCGCCACTGTTCCTCATCGATTTGTACATGAATCGAATATCCAGGTCAAATAATGCACTATTTCCTTTGACCTGACCTTTCTCCAACAATTCGTTCTCTAGTTCTATTCATTTTTGTTCTATTTTGGTACATTTTCGACGGGCTGTAGCTCAAAACTGACGCATTTTCGGATAACAACTTCTTATCTTAAATCACTTCTTTTGTCATTCTATATCATTCTTTGAAGTTTAACCCATCATTAAAGATACAATATATATATATATATATATATATATATATATATATATATATATATATATATATATATATATATATATATATAATACTATGTCATCAAAAGTATCCGGACACCTCCAAAAACATACGTTTTTCATGTTAGGTGCATTGTGCTGCCACCTACTGCCAGGTACTCATTATCAGCGACCTCAGTAGTCATTAGACATTGTGAGAAAGCAGAATGGAGCGCTCCGCTGAATTCACGGATTTCGAACGTAGTCAAGTAATTGGGTGTCACTTGTGTCAGAAGTCTGTACGCGAGATTTCCACACTCCTAAACATTCCTAGGTCCACTGTGTGGTGATAGTGAAGTGGAAACGTGAAGGGACACGTACAGCACAAAAGCGTACAGGCTGACCTCGTCTGTTGATTGACAGAGACCGCCGACAGTTGAAGAGGGTCATAAAGTGTAATAAGCAGACATCTATCCAGTCCATCACACAGGAATTCTAAGCTGCATTAGGATCCACTTCAAGTACTATGACAGTTAGGCGTGAGGTGAGAAAACTTGGATTGCATAGTCGAGCGGCTGCTCATAAGCCACACATCACGCAAGTAAATGCCAAACGACGCCTCGCTTGGTGTAAGGAGCGTAAACATTGGACGATTGAACAGTGGAAAAACGTTGTGTGGAGTGACGAATCACTTTACACAATGTGGCGGTCCGATGGCAGGGTATGGGTATGGCGAATGTCCGGTGAACGTCATCTGTCAGCGTGTGTAGTGCCAACAGTAAAATTCGGAGGTGGTGGTGTTATGCTGTCGTGTTATTCTTGGTGGGGGCTTTCACCCCTTGTTGTTTTGCGTGGTACTCACAGCGCAGGCCTACATTGATGTTTTAAGCACCTTCTTGCTTCCCACTGTTGAAGAGCAATTTGGGGATGGCGATTGCATCTTTCAACACGATTGAGCACCTGTTCATACTGCACGGCCTGTGGCATAGTGGTTACAGGACCACAACATCCCTGTAATGGACTGGCCTGTATAGTCCTGACTTGAATCATATAGAATACCTTGGAATGGTTTGGAACGCCGACTTCGTGCCAGGCCTCACCGACCTACATCGATACCTCTCCTCAGTTCAGCACTACGTAAAGAATGGGCTGCCATTCCACAAGAAACCTTCCAGCACCTGATTGAAAGTATGCCTGCGAGAGTGGAAGCTGTGATCAAGGCTAAGGGTGGGCCAACACCATATTGAATTCCAGCAGTACCGATGGAGGATGCCACGAACTTGTAAGTCAGTTTCAGCCATGTCCGGATGCTTTTGATCATAGTGTATATATATATATATATATATAGGGTGTCTATTGGTCACGAAAGTCACGAAATTTAGCTTTTGGGTCACGATTTTTTTTAACTGTACAAATGTAAGTACAGATTGAAAAATTTAGTTCTATAAAACGTCAAATTTCAATACCAAAATTGTCTATCGTCGGCTTTAGATGCTACCAAATCGCAAACAAAGTACGTTTCTATTGCATGGATGAAAATTCGGCCTAATTCGCACCCAAATTCGCTCTTGAAAATATTAGGAAATTTTAGGATTTGGTAAAGGAAAGGTCACGAAAAAGTCACGAAATTTCATTTTGGAATTTTAGTAGACACCCTGATATATATATAAGTTCTATAGACCCTGGTGGAAGTTAGTTGTAAACCTGGGTCCTAGCAAAATGTTCCCAATCGGGCTTTGCACCACCTAAGGCCGGCCCTGATCAGTGCATTCTACTAGACAATCAACCCAAATATTAAGATTTAGATTAGATTTCTTTTCATCGGCTAGACTATATGGACGTGGGCCTACAAATTAACGTGGGATCCGAACCACGTGAACTCGCGCCGGGAATCGAACTCGAGTCTCTCGTTCCAAAGACTCGTACGCTAACCATATAACCACAAATGAGCTATCAAGTATTAAAGAGTTACGCTAAGACCAATGGAGAGATAGGCATAACTAGCAGTGTAGGAAGACTAAAGAATGCGTTCATTGTGAAACAAAGGTAGAGAATGGAATGAAGGCTAGGAAGAAGCAAATTGAAGATAAGAAGACCACACAGCGAGAAGAACAGATAAAAAATGCATGACAGGTATTCTGTATTTGAATCCCAGATACAAGAAAACCGTCAAATGAAAGATAGGGAGATGAAATAAGCCGTTTTGTAGCAACTGCATGGGTGAGAAAAGTAACTGACAGAAATCTGGGAGAAAATGAAGAAAACTTATCCAGGAATGAATTGATAAGGACTGAATAAACAGCTTAAAACTTAGCACAGTTGTAGAGCATTCCACGACAAGGAAACTTTTTCTTCTTAAATTCTTCATGAAATATGAACAAGCTATCCATTTATCAGAAGAAATTAGTAAGAATCGGAGGAAGTTGTTTGGAGGCGTGTTCGTAGTACCCACATTGAAAGCTGAACAATTTCTCATTTAGTAATAGATTATCCTCTTCATGAACCGGAGATTAGGAGTTTGTTTTAATAAAGAACTAATCTGGTAACACGTGCCTAGAACTGATGAAAATCTAAAGTTTTACAACTTTATACATCATAAAGTTATTATTATGAAAAAAGAACCATGTGTTTTCTTAAATGCATCTGTGCACGTATGTGTGTATTTGAATACTTTACCTGTTTACTTCCAGTCACAGTGTCAATGTATGAGGAGACTGATCTGTTTATTTGTTTGTTTTTTTTTATTTTATAGATATCAGGATTTAACTCCGGCCTATTTGCAGCAAACGCGTTCTCATCGATATGAGAAAGCTGTGCCTCCGGAGGAAGACGATGAAAAGCTAAAAATAGAAGAACTACAAGCGGTTGATGCCTACGGGTTTGGCGTCCTCGTTGAAGAAGTATTAAGGAAAAAAACTGAAGGTAAAGACGAATGCTTTGACTTTACTTTTTTTCTTCACTACTACTTACAAGTACGACTATTATTAAGATGATATAAATTGCAAAATTCGTTTATTTTCTTTAAATTTCTGTATTTAGTGACATGAGTATTTAAGTATATTTCCATTAAGATTACAATTGGATTTTTCCCAGTGGGGACACTCGGTCGGAAAGGTGTAACAGCTTTTTTAAGCCAGTCATCCTGAGTTAGATTTTTCCCGGGTGTTTCTCATTCACACCAGGCCGGGATAGTACCTAACATAATGCTCTCAGACCCCTTCTTTCCTTTCCAATCCTTTTCTTCCTTCCCAGTTTCCCCGAGCATAGCCAAAACGATAAGAAATAGCAAGGAAAGGTTTGATATGGGTTCAGCATCTCAGGAACTTATTCCATCCCTGACTTTATTTCTGTATTACATTAGTTCCAGTATTGAGTTCACGTAATTCGGAAGTAACAGTTCACATAGTTTCACAATGGGAAACGAACGAGCCGTTCCACTAAAATATTTCATCATATTGAAAGGGAAGGAATTAGGAAGAAAGGAAAAGAAAAACAAATTAACAAATAGAGCAAATTGACTTGGAAGCTTCACAACGTTTTCTCTATTCTTTGATTTTTCTTTTCTTGTCTCCCTACGTCTTTCCCTTCCTGTCTGTTGAAGCGTTTTAATGAAAGTGCCTGTAGTATATACCTTTTACTTTCGAGTGACAGTATAAGGAAATAAAGTATGATGATCGTGAAAAGAAAATCGAATTCGAGATTTCAACAGATTCATACATATCATGGCCTTTACATGCCGACAAAGAGATTTTTGGATATTTATTCGTTGTCCGTCCAGATGTATGTACGTACACTCACGTAGAGACTGTACCATCCAACCTATCTAGACTAAATTTCAAACGGAAGATTTTTATAAGATTCTCTAGGTTTGTTTTTCTCCGAATTTCCACCCTGCCCCTAAATATAACACTGGCCAACTTTTGCTGTATCAAGAACTCCAATAGGTAAATCTAATAGTACTTTCATGCTTTTTTTTTTTTTTTTTTTTTTTTTTTTTTTTTTTTTTTTACCCATTCTTCTGACGAGATAGAGGAAAGAAATGTGTATTAGGATTTATATAACTTATGCATGGAAGAAGATGCTGTTACAATAGACACGTGTTTGAAGCTTATCTGTAAGATGTTGTGTTATGATTTTCGACTGTATTTGGTATCAAGAACATCCCTTTGCGAAGTCCAGTTGTAATCAGTTAGTAGGGAAGAAGTACATTTTGCTTTTCAACATTTCTGTATTTTCGCAATAGCCTGGTGAAACCTCTCAACATGCTTGTCATTCACATCGGCACCGGTAGGTATTTTAAGGCTCATATTGTACTACAATACCTGATATGCGGTTAATAGGTTGGTGACATGTAGCTGTTACTTGCATGAGCTACAGAAGTAGAAGGAAACGTGTTACCATTGTTGAGTAGGATCACTTTTAAACTTGCACGCGAGGAGTCGATGAAGAGACGCCAATCGTGTGTGATGAATTCATGGCAAAGTTCCATCTTCTAAAGAGAAGAAATCTTTAAAAGACGTTAACGATCTCAATTTTAAAGAAAAAAAAAACTTGTTTCAGGGTGTAAGGCATGCCAGCCTTTTTACCGGGAGGCCAAAAGAGCAAATTGCTGCTTCATCAACTTTAAATCCCGTGTCAGGTCATTAAGATCGGCCTTACATAACAAATGCAGTTCATATGAATGTCTCCTTGCTTCATATCAACTCATCACATATGTAACAAAAGGTTTTAAGAGAATTTTCACACACCCTTGTCGTTGTCATGGGGACAAAAAAAAGCAACAGGTTTTCACTTCTAATAAGTTTCGATCCTACACAGCTGCGCTGCAGCAAAAGCAATTGTACGGAAACACAGTCTGTAACTGATAAGGAACTTCTACGAATTCAATGTAAGGTTTGCGCACAATGTTGTTAGTTATATTTATATCTTTTTAAAATCCTTTTATGGTAGTATATATGTATTTGTAGAAACTGAAAAGCTGTGGGAAATGAACAAATTTCAATTATCATTTCGAATTCAGCATATAAAAATATATTTAAAAAAGGCTAATTTCAGTTGTGAGACAAAACCTTTGTTAGCCAGTGTAATGATAGTTTACTGGAGGGTGAAGATCAAACTTGACAATTTTCTTGAAAACTACTCTAACGATTTTGTTTAAATTTCAAAAATAAATATTCCATTAATAACTCTATAATATGGTGTAAATCATTTTTCTAGGAAATATCCAAGAGACGTAGTTGACTGTTGGGTAATTTCTTCTTGGACGATTTTTTTTCTTTCTTGAAAAATGATCTAGGCGATTTTGTTCAAATGATAGTAGAACGCTACCAACGCAGTATTTCATTAAGAACTCTATAGTATAATGTAAATCATTTCCCCTGATAAAATCCACAATGGGATTTTTTAATTTTTATTATTATTATTATTATTTTACGATTTCTTTTCAAGAACTTTGACGAATTACGTTCATATTTCATAAATAAATACAGTATTAGGCAATGCTCAACTACCATTTGAAACATGTAATAAATAACTCACTACTCATGCAAACCGTGTGTTGTTAATTAAAATGAATCAGAAGGCTTGTCATTGCATACACAGTGGTTACGACATACATTCCACAGAGTGTACAACAATCAGTATAGTCACTTTTTAAAAATCACATTATGTAGATGTTGTTCGTTGCGACTGTAACACTCGCGGACTTGTGATTGAAGGATTTCATCACATGCACAAGTACATCTCTCAGAATTGCACGTCTGGGACTCGTGTTGAGAATAATTCGCTCTTTCAGTATCCTCAAAGAAAGTAATCGCACACGGATATATCTGGTGAGCTGAAAGGTCAGTTAATGTTTCCAAATCAGGAGAGATCACAGTTTCCGAGAACACTAAGAAAAGTAGATATGAACTGGCGAACCGTGTGTGCTGTAGTTTCATCTTGATGCATGTAGACCATGGCGAGATCAACATTTAACTGCCGAAGACGGGGGAACACGAAGTTTTCCAGCACATCCACGTATCACTATAAGGTTAATTTAACTGTACAACCATTTTCATCCTCTAACAAACACGACCCTACGATCTCGAAAACTGCATTGCGACACCACACTGTCACTCTGTCATTATGGATGGGTTTTTGGTATTATGGAATTTAATTCCTTTAGTATCGCATATTTTAATTGTTCACAACACCACACAACTCAAAATGAGCTTCATCAGACAATCAAATTGTGCAACAAATTCCTCTCTTGATTTTGTAACCGCATAAAGTCTTCACAGAACTGTTAAGACTCACAATAACGTGTTGACAATTTCTGAACAATCGGTATCTTGTATGGGTGCTAATGGAGATCGTTGTGAAAAATACGTCGTTCTGATCGTACTGACATCTGCAGAGAAGCGTCATACTTCGTCACATACTGTCTAGTTGATAGATCACCTTACCCTCTGAATGTTTTCACGGGTTCGTATTGTTCTTTCACTTCGACCCGATTTATTTTTTTACAAGGAGTTATACAAGCAATTTGTCTGATCTTATTAATGGATTTCCTTATCGTGTGTCGATCAGGATCGGAAATGATGTCTCGATTTCCTCTGTGTAACTAGACACTTTCACTATTTTTAAAATATATTTTCATAGTAAGCGCACCGTGAGTTGCTGAACAACGCTTCATCTTGAAACAAGTGGCATACAATTGTACAGCTGGCACGGTGTATGCAGTCCTCATTGCAGAGTCCGCAAAATCGGAAAATAGTAGTTGAACGCTGCCTAACGTTTATTTCATTAAGAACTCTATAGTATAGCGTAAGGAATTTCTCGTGATGAAATCCACAAGAGGGGGAGGAGGGATTCTTGGACGATCTTTCGAACACATCTGACGATTTTGTTCATATATATATATATATATATATATATAGATAGATAGATATTATTATTATTATTATTATATTAATAGAAATAGAATTAGACACATAGTGTTCTTCATTACAAAGTCCTCAAAGGACAATTTATTCTTTTTTTTTTCTTTTTTTTTTCGGGCAGTTTTCTTAAGTACAAGGCAAGTGATTTTGTTTATATGTTATAAGTAAATATTTCATTAAGTTAATAATGTGAAACGACTTCTCCCAAAAAGCTCCAGAAGGGGTAGTCATTTTAGTATTGTGATAATGTTTTCACTATTTTCTGGTAAGTATAAGTAATTCATTTTCTATTCCTTTCTTCCAACTATATATATATATATATATATATATATATATATATATATATATATATATATATATATATATATATATATATATATATATATATATATATATATATACAGGGTGTTAATGAACTATAACGACAAACTTTAAGAGGTAATTCGTCACATGAAAATAAGAGAAAAAGTTCATATGGACCTATGGCGAAAAGTGCATAGTTTCAGAGCTAGGGCTGTCCAAAATCGCGAAAAAGTCAAATTTCAAGAGGCCCTATTTCGAATTCAGGAGACTGTGGATGGTGGTCTTTATCAGGATAAAGGAAGTCACGTATACGCAATCCTAAAATGCATATTTCATTAATGTTCAATGGGTGTACAAATTATTCCCTGCAGGGTGAAATTCCCAGACTTGCCGTCAACCTAATTTTGAGATATGCTCTGACTTTATGATTGGTCCAAATTAGGCAAACGATAAACCTTGATAGCAGTGAACACGGAATCCTTTGGCACGATGTCGGAAGTGGTAAGGGTCGTCAGCAGCACGATCTCTCGTACTCGGGAAAACACATAGTGCGATGTTTCCTTTCACGCTTAAAAGTGAAGAAAACGTGAAATATACCGTGACGAAATACATATCACACGTTATTCCGAACACACAGAAACATGTAGCTGCCGGTTCCTAGCACTTCTGCCTTACCGCCGAAGCATTGGATGACCATATTTGTAAAGGTTTACCTCCTGCCTACTTTGGACCCTTCTTGAAATCAGGGTATATCTGAAAACTGTATTGAAAAATATCTGAGAATTACACCCAGTAAGTAATATCCTCTACACCTATTGACAATTGATGAAATACGCACATTTGGATTGTGTATGTGTAGCTTAATTTACGCTGATAAGAACTACCATCCACAGTTTCTAGAATTCGAAATAGGATCCATTGAAATTTAGCTTTTTCGCAATTTTGGACAGCCCTAGCTGTGAAACTATGCACTTTTCGCCATATATCCATATGAACTTTTTGACTTTTGTTAGCAACAAAATATATGGTTTTATTTTATTTATTTATTTTTTAAATCTTCCGTGAACAAGTTTCTAGGGGAAAATCGAATAGTAAATACAAAAGATTTTTAGGAATCAGTTACAAGTAAATAAAATAAAACTATATGTAGTATTGCGGGACATAACTCTCCCGTTTACAGACACAGACAGTTTTCTTTTCCCTCCAACGTTTTAGTGATTCCTTCATAACGAACAGGAATTTTTGATGTTAATTCATACATGTTTAGCACACAAAACATTCTCTGCAACTCACAACTATGTCTGCTATACAACCCAGTAAGCAGAAGCTCCATTCCCCACAAAATGTCTGTTACAAGACAACAATCTGGCTAATCACCACACAGAATAATAGAAAACTAAACTTCGATTTTTTCTCTGATCAAAATAAATTACCTTCAAGTCGGAATCTAGAAGATATTTAATTAGTAAAAACAATCATATGGCTAAAAATTACCTGCAAAACTTCTCTTCCGTGACAGATTTACTCCTCTTGGAACTTACATCTTTGCCTGCAACTTCAAAAATAAAGGAGCAAGCATTTGTTTTATTAAAACATCTGAATGAGGAATATTTCTCCTGTCACCTTGTTTGAAAATAACCCCCAGTAATTGCAACACTGAATACAGTACTCCAGTATTTATTTATATAGCTAATGCATTTACTGCATACTGCAAACAATTACTGCATGAGATGTGAGTAATCTAAATTGGTGTAACCTCTCTGTAACGGATATATCTCATTTACGGGTAAATAACCATGTCCCATTGATGTTCGTTATTCAGAGGTTTCACTGTATTAACTTAAACGCAACAGTAGTCTTTTCTTACATATGTACAATTTTATTTAAATCTTGTATACTGTTCTTTCCAGAGAATTTCGACGCACTGAAAGATTTCATGGCTCTAGCTAAGAGGCAACTACAAAATTCGGTGCCGTCGTTAAGGCCTAATCTGTCTACGTTGCTTAGCCATCATTTTTTTAGTCAGGACTTCATAGAAATCAAAAGTTTCTTAGCGGATCTTCCACTCAAGAGTGAAGGCGATAAAGATACGTTCTTTAGGTAATTATTAACCAATTTTAATTATAGTATTTGAAAATACATGGCATTACAAAATATTCTGTATCATGAAACCACACGACGAAGTGATCAGATGCATACCTAATAACAGAAAAAAAAGCAGCACTTACCAAACATCCAAAAATCCACGCAGACGTTTCAGCGGTATTTTCTGCCTTTTTCAGTGCGAGTCCTCAAACAGAAATTATCGTTTCTTGAAGAACTATACTAGTGATGATCTTTCCTTCACCCTAGAGCGTTATTTATGTTAGTGATTGTAGCTACAGATTAAGTATTATATAGATAAGTTACAAGAGACCTATTTTTGTACTCGAAGTTATCTCCTAGTTAATAAATGATTTCGGTCAATATTGTAACCTTTATCGACATACTGTCTGACTGTTCACTGTACTATGAGGAATGATCGAAAAATACAAGGTTACAAAGCCTATTATGGCTTATGTGTGAGACATAGCTAGAACATCGATACAACTGATGGTAGAAAACACTCAACACTAGTCTTTGATATAATCACGTTTTTTGTTCGAGCACTTTTCACAGCGGTAGATGAGATTTTCCATACTGGTTGCACAGAAGTCAGCGTCTAGCCACTGTGAGTCAGTGGATTTGATATCACATGTCAGATAATGGTGACCAACCATGTTCTGCTTTAGAGCAGGAAAATGGTGAAAGTCACTCGGGGCTAGGTCAAGATTGTAGGAGAAGCTTTAGTCGTTCCCAGCGAAAACGCGGAATACACTCAGAAGTTTTTTCTTCTTCTTCTTTCTTAATGAAGTCTCACGTTATCATCCAGAAGAACCACGAATCATACCACATTGGAGGAGACCAGGACGTTTTGGTCTAACGGCATTACGCAGCTATGTAGCGTGAGGAAAAATTTTTTTTTAAAGAAATTTTCAAATTGTAGAAATTACTAAACGGATGCAAAATTCCTTGGATTACCTGATCACTTAAGTAGCTCTGTCAACAGCTTCAAGCATAGGAACATGGCTACCATCCGGGACCTCCAACTCCTACCACATGAATATCGGGAAATATCCTTGTCCCACTTAGGTACAAAACTAGTATGCTTGGATTACACTGCAACATAGCTGTCGCGAATCAAAATCCCTTTAGAAATATCCTGGAGAGTAGTTTAATGAAGATTCTTGAATGTCATTATCTTTCCATACAAACCACACACACACACACATATATATATATATGGTTAGCATTTTCTTTCTGAGAATACATAAACATAGTAATAGACGATTCTTACAACTGTTATGTGATAATTTATAACCAAATGTTTCTAACTCCTCTCCATTTAGCCGGGAAAACCATAAATCCGGCTTACTAATTGCTGACCGGCTTTACACACTCCGTCTTCTTTTCTGCGCGGTAGATCCGGATTTGATTCCCGATGGGAGCTTATGTGCGTTTGGATTCACATCAAGCTATACATCCACGCCTGATAGCGTCGATTCTGAATAGAATGCTAAACTAGAAATCAGCCAACCCTTGTGATCACAGAATCGACCGATCTGAATTAACTATCACCAAAAGTGCTATGGGATGTACTGATACCACTTTTCCGCCAGTACCGATACTTTTGGGCACATTTCTTATACCTATCAGGAATTTTCAGAATAATGAAATCAGCATTGTAATAGGGTATATTAGATATAAAGCAGGGATGCAAATAACCACTCGCTCACTCGCCCAGGGCGAGTGGTTCATCGGTGCGGGCGAGTTATTAAACAGTAAAGACTATACAAATCACGATTGAGACATGGAATGTAGGCTAGTAGCTTTTTTCTTGGGCTAGTAAAATTTTGTTCCTTATTTGCATTCCTGATATAAGGCCAAAATTTAACATACAAAGGCAAAAAGCAGAATTTCATATTAGGTTACACACAAAAAATGTATTTCCTCTAAATTTAATCCAACTCTCATAAAATGTACTAAAAAGCAGCAAATACTTACATAGTGTCAAGTTAATTCTAAGAGTCAGTGATTGATATTTAGAGTGATAATGTACTTTGGTAGTTACATTGCATTTACTAGTCTCTATTACACACATACAGTGGGAGCGATTGGACGTTAAAAGTGGGGGAGCAATACATGATCTGAATAATTTGTATATCAATGGTAGTTTTCCTGATTGTTTCTAACACTTTGTTTGACAAAAGGTTGTATAATTAATAGGATAGTATTTTTTCAGTTAAAATACCGTATTTCGTATTTCATACTTTATTAAGTAAATTGACAAGAGCAACGCAAGTAGGTACTAGCCCTTTGTACTCTTAAACGACGAAGATCTAAGAAGAGATTTGATTCCTTCCTCATTAACATCTTAAAATTCTGTTTGGAAAATTGTGTGATTTGGCCAGTGGCCAGTTAGTGGCCACCGGTCACTATTTGGTACAAAAATGTTCACCATCCTCTTAGGTATTGATCAAGACCAATATCATGTCTCTATGAGCTACCATTCCAAAATATTGACCAAAAAATTTCAATTTCGGGAGATTTAAGAAGCCATATCTCGAGAATTGTAAGTCATAGAGAGATGATATTGGTGTTGATCAATATCTTTAAGAGGATGGTGAACATTTTGGTACTAGATAGTAACCGGTGGCCTCTAGCCAGCTGGCCACCGTTCCCCAGATATTGGCCAAAAAGTTCCGATTTGGGAAGATTTAAGGAGACATATTTCGGGAACCGTAAGTCATAGAGAGATAATATTTGTAATTACGGAATATCATAAATGCTGTAGGCAAAACAATGAAAAGGGTAGAAGTTGTTTCTTATTACTCTTTTTAATCAATATTTCTTACTATTAGAAAGAAGAAAAGACATTTTAGGAACTGTCGATTTTTGTGCAATTAAAGAATAACTTGTGAAAGATTTTTCTTCTTTTGCGAAATGTTCTCTCAGTTAGTTTCAAAGCGACTGACTAACACATCGAGCCCTTGTAAGAAGAAATGAAAGTACGCTGGAATTATTGCACTCTAAAAGGTTAATTTTTGGGCAGTTTTCCTTGGCAATTAAAACGCAATTCATATAGCTTTCTTAACTCAACGGGAAGACAAATAACCAATACGCACTCACGCAACGGCAAATATTATATGGCACCATTTTTTTCTATGAACCAGTAATACGTACAAGAACTTTACATTTCCAAATGACACTATATACATTGAGGGGGCATTTCAAAAAAGTAGGGGGCAACTCCCCCTTAATCGCCGTCCGTGCATACATATAATGCAAACTGATACTACCGTTATAAATTTTTATTGTTTGAAAAATTATGTGTGGTGAACCAGGTGTTGCTGTGTATACCATAAAAAAAAATAATAGGGTTATTTAATCGAAGTCGAAAACGATAAAACTATTTATTAACTTTAGAACTAATTGTTTTTAACCAGTAAGTAGGAGAAAATAATGACAAAGTGAGCGTCTTGTGGGTTTCTTCCGTAGCATTTTCTTCGGAATCGAAACCTCTATATCGTTAGAGATTCAAATAACGGGTCTGCTATCCTGACCATGGGCGCCCGAAGGGGGAGGGCAGGGTAGAGCCCGCCTCCCCTGGCTTACGGAAATATATACGTAATATAGCAAACCACGTATATTAAATACCAAACGTAATATAGCAACCATGGAGTGGACCCTCCCTAGAAAATTTTCTTCGGGAGCTCATGGTCCTGACTGAGGACCTTTGGCTTTTCTTCACCAGTATTTTGGCATGGAGGGACCAAAAATATCAGTTGAGTACGAGTAGTGCAAATCAAAGGCGTACACATGCACAAAGAAATCGATTGTACAATTTATAATAATTTAGATCAACTATGTCTAAAAGAAATCGATGAACTATAAGTTTCGCTGTTAATATTAAACAAATTGAAAATAGTTCGGAAAATGTATCGGTAAATATCGGTGTCCATTTGCCGATACTGATACCGATATATCGATACATCCCTAGAAAGTACTTTCTTATGAATAGCTAGCGATTTTTTTAAAAAAAATCAAAACAATCCCTATCAAGTATAGAAAATCTGTCGTGAAGAGAAGAAATTTAAGTAAACGGACTCAGAAAAGAGTAAGAGAAAAAAAGAACAAATCGCAACCACTCTAATCAATGACATTATAAAAATCTAAAACTTTCTACTTTACTCCCTCTCTCTCTCTCATCTTTTTCTTCTATTCTTCCTTTCGATGACGTCACCACTGACTTACAAATCTAAATAGCCAAACAACGTTACCTACGAAAGAAGCGAAATAATTAACCTTAGCGCCACCGTTTGTGCCACAAATGTCAACAAGTACTACATTATACAAAGGAATATAATTATAGAACATTAAAATTGAAAGAGTGGAGGGGGAATAAAGAATTACAAATGAAAATAAAAGCGAACGAATTTGCGGTATTTATGTTAGAAGATAATTCATTCTGGCAAATTGTAAATCTACATTCAGAAATATTGATTCTGCTATAGTGTCCTGATTAGTAGTTATTCATTTATGAAGAAATATACAGCTGAACGTAAACTTAAAGAAGTGGTAATATTGAAGCCTGAATGCTGTATCGTAAACACACAAAACTACTCATTCCACAACGTTTACATTTTAACTAAGTTTATAATTATGATGCTTTAACGAAAAAGTAAAATTCATAGTTCACGTATCAAGTATATTACTCGAAAGGTCATAATAATGTAGTTTTTCAAATAGCGACAACTTTTTAGATAATTCGCACTGAAGAAAGCGGAGAATCCCGCTAAATTTGCTGAGTGCTGAATTTTGTAATGTATGTTGGATGTTTCGTAAGTCCTGAATTTTGTTTTGTTATTCTATATCATATTTAGAGAAAATTGATCCGTATATATATATGTCTGATTTTAAATCTTCATCCCTACGTCGTAGCACTTCCACGCCAGGTTTTCCGTGATACAGATTCAAAAACAGTGCAGGGAAAATGGATGTGCATTGGAATCAACGACATCAAGAACAAAATTAATCGACATAAACACCGTGATGTTACAGCACATCGTTCACCCATTAAGGGAAGGTAAAAAAACGACATTGTACTGCGGTGACTCCACCTGTTGCCTCGGAAGTTGCGCCGAATGGCCTTTCAGGATAACCCTCCTATACAATGTGTAATGGCAAGACCATCCATGTGACATAGTCAACTATGAACCGCAGCCTACGTGACAAATTGAAGCTCCCGATGTTCTTATTGCGGCCTATCGGAGGAAGAGAAAGACCCAGTACAGGCGCCTCTACGAACGCCATCTATCCGGCGAAAAGTAGAAGTTTGTTGTGCCACACTCGATGAAGCACAAATTTATCTATCAGATTGTGGCAGAATTCGAATCTCACACCACATGAGACGCAAACAACCGTCCTGACTTCATTCATCAGTGCAAAGCAAGTTTCCCGAAGGGATTTCTGGTTGTCGCGGAATACTGCTGTGAAGACAAGTTAACGATTTGGCAGGTGAGTAAAAACTGCAAAATCAACTTCGCGTTTTATTAGCATCATGTTCTCACACCACTGTATACAGAAGATCTGCCCCGTTTGTATAAAAATGCAATAAATCAAGTCCATGTGCATATAGACCATGTGTAATGTCTCATTACACACGTTCCATTCTACTTATGAGATTTCTGCAACAGATGGGGGCAGACACCGACATCCAGATATTTCCTCCTAGGGCATACCAGTGAAGTCATCTGATGTCAGTCCAATGGATTTTTTCTGGTTTGACCTATTGAAAAGAACACTGGCATCTCGTCGTGTCCCCACTGTTTGTGGCCTCTGGAAAGCCTGCCAGGAGAGGAGTGGCTCAAGATTCCAGTTCCTTTATTTCAACAGAGCCTCCTACGATGGAAGTTAGGGTACAGGACTATTACCAAGATACTTGGTGCTCACATCGATGGTAACCGTTGGTATTCCCATGATTTTCCTAAGGTAAGTGAGATGTCGAAATCAGACACATACCTACGGATCAACCTTTTGTAGTAGTATTGTATACATATATTTTTCAACCTGAACCAAATCTCGGAAGGTAATACAGATCGCCCCCAGAATGCAGAAAGATGCTAAGCGCCAAAGCGCAAATTTCTTAGGAGATGAATAAAAACGAAGGAAACCCTAATTAATTTCGATTTTTTCTTACTTCTAGAATTCAGTTTTCACTGTGGGGCCGCAGTGGCTCAGTGGTAGAGCGTTCACCTCTGGTGCTTGGGGTTCCAGGTTCGATCTCAGCCCCCGCCAAGTGAACTTTGTGGTGGACAAACACCGTGTGCGTGGGTTTTCTCGGGGTTCTCCCGTTTCCTCCCACTTTCTTCATTCCACCATTTCATTCATTTCTCATCTTCACCGTCTCCTTTAGCCTAACCGGCATAACCGTGGGACGTAAAGAATTCATTTCATTTCATTTTCAGTTTTCACTGCAGATCTTTCACATTGTCTCCTTTCTGCACAACATTAAACATAAAATGGGTAGTCAGGATATGCACTTAGTTGGAAATCAAGGAAATGGCGCTTAGCACCTTTCTGCTTTCTGGGGGCGATATGTTTTCTTTGAACCAAGTGTTCGTAGAAAAATATATGTAGTTTTTGTTTTTACCGTAACGATGCTTTTCTGTGTACGTCTATCCTGATCACATTTTGTAATCCATTTTTGACGTAATTCGATTGGGTAGTTGGCATTGTGCATACGTAGTGTATACCTGATCACAGTAAATTAAAGTATTGAATAGTCTACAAAGAAATCCCAACGTGAGCATAAGAAAGTCAGTATAAAAGTGTTTACATAATAGTTTTATGGCAATGACAGAAGAGAGTTAGAAAACAAAGAGAAAAGGGCTATGGAACAAAGTATGGTCATGTGACACAGCGTTCTCCATATGCAATGTTCTGTTGAAATATTTAGACGGAAAAACATGTTGCCAGATCCGAGCATGAGTAGATATCAGTTGTTGCTCGTTGAAGTTTAGAGCTTCTTTTCAGCACCGAGGCTATGTGAGAGGTGGGCCTACAATTTAAAATGTAAATCCAAGTCACTGTAATACGTTCCAATTTCTCCCATCGGAAATCGAACTTGGGATCCCGTGCACTAAAAGCTCACGCTCTAAGCACTAGATCAGCGAGGAGGGTGAATACATGTCAAAGACGGAGGACGAGAGAGGAGGCAGCTCGACCTGCAGAAAATAACTGCGAAAGTCTGAAGATATAATAGCTATATTATAAAATAATGAATTTGTTGTTCCAGTCAGCACCGAGGCTGGATGATATATGGCTTTACAGTTTAAAGGTTGAATCTGAACCACATTATACGTTCAAATTCTTCAAGGCTTTCCCAGTGGGAATCGAATCCGGGACCCCGTGAACCGAAGGCGCATGCGCTAGCTACTAGACCAGTGGAAGACCTTGAAACAATGGAGAAAAGAGAAGTATCAAGATACCGAAAAAGAAAGATCGGATGATAGAGTGGTAGGGAAAGTGGAGACAGTGTGGGTGAAGTAAGTTGGGGAAAATGAAAGAAAAATATGAAAACAGAAAAGTATTAATAATAATAATATAAGTAATTAATGTGAAAATAGTGACATTAGACACTCATTATTTTTATCTAAAATATTTAGAGGAAACAATGGAGGAAGAAGGTTATAGGCAGTTTTAATTCCGATTTAGAATTGGCAGGCCGAGTGAAAATGCATATATATATTCCCATCTCTTTTTGTGAGAAGAAAGGAGCGTGAATAGAGGACTTTCAGAATGAAAATATTATAGTTCCCATAAGGATGAGTTGTACTGTTTCGTGTATTCGCATAAGAATAAATGAATAATCTGGGTATTGCAAGAATGATCATTGATAGAGTTGGGATTTCTCCGATATGAAAGGCAAACAAGTTTTGCATGGATTTTCGACACTGGCTAAACACGGGGAATAGGATAGGTTTTAAGGGTCCAGCTGTCATAAGTAGGGTATGAGGGTTGGGGATAATCAATTTGAGAATGTTGAAAATTGTAGGAAAAGCTCTTAAATTTCTAACGATGATGTAAGTATAGAAAGAGCAAGATTATTGAATTTCTGTGAAGAATGATGGTTAGGAGGTTTTGTGAGAGATTCGAAATAGTCAATTTTTCACAGAGAAAGTTTTTTGCTTGCTTCTTTCCGGGCAGGGCCGACCTTAAACACCGGGGAGTAGAGTAGACGCACTAGCGCGGGACCCGATTGAGAGCAATCGATCCAATCGACTTAATCCCGTTGTTTTGGGAAATTAAAGAATCGTTCTTTATTCATAAATACAAACCTGCATTGAACCTTGATTCTGGCAACATTGATCGAACTTGGGTACCTACCTTTGATACATACTTTGGATCTGGCAATAGTGGCCTAACATAGACACCGCGTTCTTGTTTATTCAGTTCATTCTTTTTTTCACTCTTCTCCGTTCATCTCAGGATTTTTCTGTACGTTACTTTTATATAGTGGTATGTATTCCTGGTTTTACTCCTTTTATCTCCTTTCCGTTTTAATCCTTTTTACCTTACCACTGTGGAAGGAACCAGCTGAGAGTTCCGAAACGTCAAAATCTTTAAATTTTTCAAAGGAGGATTCATTGGTAAGTAGCCAATTTTTTGTTAATTTTGAATATCCCCCCATTCGCCTATGTAATTATAAGTAAATGAATAGTTTGTACTAAGTTTCCGGACATAAGCAAATATTTTCTGAATTTAATGGTGCAGTAGTTTCTCTACTTTTTACGTTTACAACTTCTGTTGTAAAAAGAGATATGTCCAGGGAGTATTCTACACACCCCCAAATTTCCTTACACGCACTCCGGGGCGTAAAAATATTGTTTTCTTTGAGTTTGTGTAATAATGTATATAATTATTCTGTGCACACCCTCTTTTATTTCGAACATCCCACCAAGTAAAAGTTTCTGACGTTCTTACTGATTATGTTATGTGATACTACCGTGAATACCGAGATGGTATCGAATAAATCAGCCTCAGTGCGACTTCTTTGCGTATCCTTTCTCTTATTATAGTTATATTAAAAATACAAAATCAGAGGACAAACTTTGCCCTCTCCTGCGAAAAATCCCTTGGATGTATTTTTTAAAAAAATCAAGTTATGAAAACCGAATGTATATTAGTGCGTACTAAATAGGTGGGTGCTTATGAAGGTTTGTCTTCTAAATCGAATAATCCAATGGCAAATATGTCATCGATCTTCCATCAGTTCCTTAAGGTTTGTGATCCTCTCATCACCATTTCATATGTGTGCAGACGATAACGATTTCAAGCTGATTATAACTTTCATAAGGAGCTACCTACCATGTTCTACCTATGTAAATACTCAATATCTCACTTCAGCTGCATCTCGCAACCAGAACAAGAAGACGTACACTTGCGTTATTGACGGCATCAATATTGATCCTGATCATGATCAAGTCAACATACTCAAGAATCTTCTCATCAAGCAGAATATTATTTTTCACAAGTTTCGCAACTTTTCCATCGTGGATCTACGCAATGTGTACGATTATTTTCGTATGATCCTCAGCAAGTTAGTGCATTCATTAACTTCGTCATTACTTTGAACGGCAAACACATTAAAGTCTCACCATCTCGTCGCGCCCGAAACCGCTCCCATGACAAAATTGCTGTCAGTACGGTCACACGACCTTGAAATGTTTCAATGACCGTGTCTGCTATCACTGTGATGAAACACATGAAGAAGCCTGTAAGCAATCTCTCAACAAGGACTTATGTGCTACATGCAAATTGATGCGCCACTGCACTGAAGCGAGTACCTTCCCGCAACGACCGTTCTCTGTCACTACGTTCCGACCTCCTCGAGTCATTCTGAAGTAGTAGTGGGCACAAAAACGGTTTTTAGGAAAACCGAAACCGGTTTTTTGATTTTTTTAAAAAAATCTGTTTTTCACCGAAAGCGGTTTTCGGTTTTCTCCAAAAACAGGTTCAATTTTTTTACTGAAACCGGTTTTTCTCCGGTTTCGGTATATTGATTTTACGGCGTTGTAACATGCATCGAGAACACAGATGAAAGAAGCTCAAAAACATGTGTAAATTCTCATAAAAATGAAGTGCAAACCGAAATAGACATGCTTAAAAACTAATATGTTTAAAAATAAAACTGTTTTTGTTGTAAACAAATGCGGAGAACTACGAAACTCTACTCCGATGGGAAACAGAATCAAGTTTTGGAGAAAACCGAAACCAGTTTCGGTGAAAAACCCAACCGGTTTTGGAGAAAAACGAAATAATCGGTTTTTTTTTAATTTCGGTTTTTCTAGAAACCGATTTCCGGTTTTTTATTTAAAAAACATTTTTGCCCATATTTAATCCAAACTCAGTTTTACTTCAAAACAAGCAAATCTCAAATGGCCCTATAGAGAGCCAGCTTGCTGTCGAAGGTGCTCAAGTCTCATCAATCGAAGAATACTACAAATAAAAAAATCGGATGCTCAGCTTTCATCTTTATCTACAAAAACAACCATTCAACATTTTTCTCTCTCTCTCTCTGGACAAAAAGCCTAAGAGCTAGACGTTCTGATCCCACTTCGCGGGGACAAACCAGCACTTCTCTTGTCTTTTCTGAACTAAACTAAATTAATTGTTTAAATAAATTATTTCAAAATCACTAAAACTACTAGTTTTATGACTAAGTCCTTTTCAGATATGATATATTAATATTGCTAATTCTAGATTTAAATATATATATAATTTTATATTGAAATGTACCTATATATGTTTAGTCTATTGACTTCCACGCACTATTTAAGCGTACATTTTGATAGCCATCCATTCTGACTGCAAAATCTGTATTAAACTTTTGAAATGAAATGAAAATAATGTTCTTTTTTATTTGACGTCCCAGGATTTGTTCTTAGGAAATGGATGATTAATGAAAGGGAGTGATTATAGAATTAAATTTTGTGTGCTCTCCCATTGGGAATCGGGGTCGAGACTATGTGCACCACAGGCGTACGTGCTAACCACTAGACCAGCAGGGAGAGCGCTATATATATATATATATATAGGTTCTACAGAGCTTAGTGTAAGTTACTTGTAAACCTGGGACCCCGCACCACCTAAAGTAGCCCTGCTTGCGGGATGTATTTTTATGTAGATAAGGTATTGACAGATGTTTCCATTACAAAATCCAACCAAATTCCTCCTTTTCTCTTTCTCAGTTGTCCGTCCCACGGTCTTTTGTCCCTCATTAAGAAATGGGTATGTATATATACATTTTCATTCTGGCTGCCAACCGTGAACTCAGACTAATGCGCTTGTACCTTTCTTCTTTGTTTCCTTCCCCTTATTTCTCCGTTAGTAATAACATTAGTGGGAAGACCTTTTAACAATACGAGGAAGATCGAAAAATAACGCACATTATTTTTATTATTTTCTTTCTTTCTTTCTTTCTTTGCAGACTGCAAGCAGCATAGTGTAAGTTATTTGAAATTCACCAATCCTTTATTTTTCTACCTTTCATCCTCATGAATTTGTTAGACATGTTAGGTGTATATTAATGGAAGGATGAAACAACCAAATTTTTTACACACCACTGTAGGTGCGAATTCAATAACACACAGAAAGTGAAAAAGAGAATGACTCTAGCGGGACTGTAGGCCAGGATCTTCGGGATACCGTTCCGATACGTTAACCACTACGTTACCCAATCATCATCCCAGAACAGCCACACAGAGTCTCACTCCTGAAATCTGTGCTCTCCACACAGATTACGTGGCTTGTACCATAGCCTAGCTGCTGCGCTTGGACAATCCAGTGTCTATATATTAAGAAGACCTTTTTTGACGGTTGTTAAAAATTGGCTTTTTTTTATTTTTTATATATAAAGCTGGAAATTTGTAAATCGTGACCGGAAAAAGTCAGGTTCTTCATCTGTAAAGTACGGATATGATATTTGCACAAAAATCTCTGTTCTTAGTTATTGTTGTTAATGTTCTTTAGTTGCTATTTATTTCAGCATTACACTAGTGACATTATAATTTATTTTTTTTAAACTTATATTTAAATTGGATATTTTTACCGCCTTGCTTTTAAACGATTTCAACCCTAACCAATAGAGTAAGTGTTAAGCCTGCAAGGAAACATGCCATGTTTTATGGATTTTTTTTCCCCAAGAAAATTAACCTTAAACATGTTTTAAATTTGCACTTCTATTCACCCCTTTGCTTCTGATTGATGTCAGCTCCATGTAATAAACTCCACTGGGAAATCCCAAAGTAAACGCACGCCATGCTTAATGCAAATTGGATAATTTTTAGTGAAGGTGTAGTTAAACTCTATTTTTCTTCATGATGAACTGCATTTTCTCTTTTGCTCTTGATTTATCTTAACACCGAGCGATAGATTCTTTGACAAGGCCCAAAAGAAATACACACCGTGCTTCATGGCAGTTGGCTAATTCTTAAGGGAAATTGTTGTTAAACATGTTCCTTAAGATCTGTGAATTCGATTCTTTTGGCTTTAATTTGAACCTCAAACAATAAAAAATACAATGATGAAGAGTTCTTGAGAAACTGCTTGACACCTTGCTGAACTAGTGACGAGCGCACTACACTTGCAAAACTGCAAAGACACTCCCTTGTCAGGAGTATTACCACCTTATATAGGAAGGGGGTGAAAATAGTACTAAGAAAAGATAGATAACACACGTTGAACATGGAGATATGTGAGGAAAATTTCGTAGCTTTTGAGGGGAATAGAATTTCTTCCACGCGCCACCTGTGAATCACTAGTAATGTGACCTGAAATATTGCTAACTTCTTTCCAAGTTTGTGTACTTTACCGGGGATTGAACCAGGATCACATATTAACCATTCTGGTATAAAAAGAGAAGTTTCTTGTTTAAATAAAGTTATAGCAGGTTTTAAAGTGTATTGTATGAAACGAGAGAATCTATTGCATACTTCAACATATAATATTCCGGCGGGAGCTCATGTGGTTCGGATCCCACGTTAATCAGTAGGTCCACGTCTCATATAGCCTCGCTGCTGAAAGGGACGCTAAACTAAAATCAACTCAACTCAACATATAATATTGTTTCAATTTGTATATATATATAAAGGGCACAAAATTTCCAGTCGCCATTGGCGGCTAGAAATTTAGAGCTGGCGACCAGTATTCAGTAGGAATGGTTTCTGCGTAAACTCACAAGGCTGCGCAGTTTGTTTCGCACGAAAATAGTTGTGACTGAGTAAGAAAATAATTGTCATTGATATGAATTGTCCAATTCAAAATTGATTATCCCAAATCTAATTGTTTATCTTTGAAATTTTATGCCTTGATGTAATCTTTCACTTTGTCAAACCAGAGGCCTTGAGGGGGGAGGGGAACACACCTCTCATAATTTGTACGTGAGAGATACTGGTGACCATCATTTTTGGATTGGCGAGTGCGTTTGACTTTGAAATTTTGCGCCCTATATATATATATCCTGTCTTGAAGAGTGCATAATCATCGTTCATTTTTATTATCATTAGATTGTTTCTGTTTTGACATAGTACTGCGCTCAGTTGGATATATTACTCTTACAAGGGAGTTAGCGCAAGTTGCGAGAGCAATTGCAGTGGAGTTTTGGTTTGTATTAATATGTTTGGGGTGCTAATTACAAACATGTATAAATTAAATGCCATTGTCAATTACACTGTAAGCTACGAAGATGCAATATTACGCTCGCGGTGGACTATACGGAACACGATATCATGACGTTAGTAACTGTATTCATCGTAAGTAGTGCTTCTCTAGCTAATATGGGTATGTGCAGTGTATGTTATGGTGGACACTCGCCGCGCTGTACCGAAGGTCACCTGACGAAACGTCCAAGGCGACATCTAGGGGCCAGACAGAAATGAACGCATAAGAGCAAGGAACTCAATATAATAGTGATTCTCGTCTGTGTTGCGTCAACGACGGCTGTTAATCCGTCTGTGTGTGGTGTTACCGGTTTCGTAGTGCGTCACGTTACTCTCGCTATTAACGCAATCGTGTGATAATGAATCGTGCAAATATAGTGAGCATTATTAGCCATTACAAACAAGAGAAGATCCGCAGAAATTACAGTAAAGGATAGAAATGCAGCTGCATTCATAATCAATGTGATAGATGAAACGGTGCCAGCCAATTGTAATAATATATGGTTCTGTACATAACCAAAATACAATAGACTATATTGAAGAATATGAATACGTAGAAGACTTGTCTGATTGTGAAGGACGTATAAATGATCCAGAACCTGATAGTGACGAAGAGTTGTTACGAAGTGCTGGAAGCCAGTCGTCTGCTTATCTGCCAAGTCCACCGAAGAGGAAGAAGTGGGCTGATATATCTTTTGAAAAAGCGTAGGAGATAATTACATTCCAGGATTCTGGGAAAACTAAACGATTAAGCTTCAATACAGTGCAGAAACGAAATCGCATGGTGCAAGACATACATCATCTACGATACTTACGTCACGTGCTAGAGAGAGGGGAGGCAGGCCAGCACTCAAAATTGCACGTACTTGACGATTATGTAGCAGAAAAATTCAGGTTAGCGAAAACTGTTCTAGGAACTAATGATCATGACAGCGATATTCGTACTTGGGGTTTGGAAAAAGCTCGAGAAATAGGACTGACACGATTCACTGGATCTATCCATGGCTGGATTGCAAGGTTTAAACGGAGACACTTTCTTGGCTCAAGGGCAATAACCACTAAAGCCGGGAATAAAGATGGTGACATGCATGAAAAATATGAAGCGTTTCTCAAGGAGGTAATGTCCTTAATGAACACCATGGAACGTACACAGATTTGTAATACCGATCAAAGTGGTATACGGAAGGAACTTCACTCATCGCGAACTCTGCATTTCAAGGGAGAGAAATCGATAAGAAGTTCGGGGTGGAGTGACCATGCGATAACTCATTCTTACACCATCCAAGCCGTTACGTTGGCAAGTGGATACGTGTTTCCAAAGATGCTGGTAATTTATCAGGAATCTATAGGTCAGTTTGGAGTACTAGTAGTGCAACACATGCTGAAACCGCAAAATCTGGTTCAAGTTGCCTCGAAGTCCGGCCTAATCACGAAACAAATCCTGACGCAAGATTTCTACTTCCCATTTGCGACGGAGGAAAGTCTTCTTCTGGTTGATTCGCTCGGGACATATCGTGACAGGACTCACATCGATGCTATTCCACCACAAAACATGGTGTATACACTCAAGACTATCCCTCCTGGGTGCACACCTTACATTCAGCCACTTGATGTGCTGTTGTTCCGACAGTTCAAGGCGATGCTGAAGCTGATTGAAGATCACATTATCCTTCACGACTATCAATTCACACGATCTTCGAGGGATTCAATTTCGTTGTTCATGTGTATTCTACATAATCGGTGCTGTTCTCCAGACTTCGAAGACTGTTCGGTACTCCATGGATATGATGACTTCCGACCAGAGGTTTCAAACACCACCCGAACGTATTTTTGATGTTCAAATGCAGTGTGACTCGAAAGACTGCTTAATACAGGCATTCATGAAGTGCTTTTACTGTGATAAGCAACTCTGCTTCCGGCACTTTATACTCTGTGGTCATGTTTATCCTCGTAATCTTCTGCCCAGAGCCACCAACAACCCAGTTTTTGAACTCAGTGACTGAATATGCGCATGATTGTGTAGTGTAATTGTCGATGGCAAATATTGTGCGCATATTTGTAATGCACATGTAACCCTCTTACATGCAAACCAAAACTTCATTGCAATTGTGATCGCAACTTTCGCTAACTCCCTTGTTAGTAAAAATGAAGACTATGAGAGTCAACTGACCAAAGAAACTAATATGATATGAATATCATATCCAAGTGGCGATTAAGGTATCAAAATTAACCTGACATTTGGCGCCGTCCTGTTTAGAACCGAAGAAAGCCTGAACAACGGCTCAAAAAAGGGATTTTGCTGTTTAAAGTAAGACAGCTTCAACATCTTCAACACAATTATAAGGTAGAAAAATGAAGCTGTTTTAAAAACTTAAAAGTTTTTTTTTCTGTAAAGTCAGACTTTTATTGAAAGAATGTTTGTCATTCAATAATTTTCATATGATAACTCTAGACTAACGGGAACCTATGCTTGCTGATTACTATTATATATATAAATATATGTTTGTTGCAGTGACAAGCATTTCGTTTGGATTACTGTTTCGAAAAGGCACTTCCAATTCCAAGCCTTCCTGTGACCGTTGCCATTAGTAAGAAATAAATTAGTTCCACCTAATTTTTCGTTAATTGTCCGTCGAATCGTGAAACTTTGCTGAACTTAAAGCACACATACAATAAATAAATAAATAAATAAATAATAATAAAAAAAACAACAGAATAAACAAACATGTTCCGTGGAATTTGCTAAAAGCAGAACTGCTTCCCTCACAGCTGAGAATCGTACGTGGTTGTGTTGTTGAGCATGTTTGCTCCTTCAGGGAAAAGCACCTAGGAATCAGAAAGCATTTCAACAGTGTCAATGATCCTTGCGCCCTGTACAGTCAACCTTTATTGATGTATGTATCACCAAAGTTCACTAGTTTTTTTTTTTTTTTTTTTTTTTTTTTTTTTTTTTTTTTTTTTTTTTTTAACTAAATACCAGTAATTTCACGTTCTAGGATAGGTTTGTTTCGGGTATATAATACGAGTAATTTGTATGAGTGATATTGCTGCTGAAATCGAGGCAATAAATGTAGATATTAAAATAGGCCTATCACGCAACTACAATCGTATGAGTTGGGAACACTACTTACAGTTAGGTAGGGGGAAAAGCTGTCTGGTGACCAGGTTTACAAGAGATCTTCTTAACTATACATCGCAGCATGTTGACTCGATAGTAGAAGGCTCATCTCTGGTGCAGGAGGTTCCTGGTTCGATTCCAGGCCATGTGATTATGGTGGACAGTGTTTTCTTGGGATTTCTCGGGTTCATCCATTTCCTCTCACATCCTCATTCCATCAGTTCATTTCATAATCACTCACGTTAATTAACCATTCGTCTCCTTTCATTTCATTCACATTAAGAAGTACTCTCATGTCCATAATTATTGTTGCATGTCTATAAATATGTTGTAGGAATATAATTTGATAACGAATTCGACCGGTATTTCTTATAATGTTTGTATGTGTTTAATCGGCAAAGGCATGTATGTGGCAAATTTCATGTCAAAAGAGCAGTAAACAAGAACAATAAAACGAAAATAAACCTTTCTTGTCCATGTAGCAACATTTTGTTTTACTCATTGTAATTTTCGTATTTATAATTCTTTTCCTATGAAATTTACCACAAATATACATTTCCTGATTATACACATAGTATCAGTATTAAAAGTACCCTGCAAAAAATTTTCAAATTATATTCTTATAAGAAGACAGTTATACATATGCGACAATCATGTTAGACATGAGTGTACGCCTGAAGTCTCAAATATACTTTAAAAACGTTATGCTTTAAAACAACAAAGAATGAAAGAAAGAGAGAGAGGGAATGAAGAATGATTTCACCTGAATTGTAGGGGACGATTGGAGAACCACGAAAGAAGAAAATGCACTATATTGCGTAAAAATCGAATATTTTTTGTACGAAATTTATCCTGAGAAATTATATCGCATGTATGTATCAATATAAACTTGTAACTTGGTCTGATTTCACCCTTTATTCGTGATAAATTTCAACTCCAAACAATAGCCTTATTTCCCATGCCTAAGAGGAAATATATGCCAAGTTTTATTTAAATCGGATATATTTTACGAAATTTTGTTTAACAAATAGATAGAAAAGACATAAATGCATTACACTCTCTCACACTCCCTTCAGTAAATGTAGAGTGTATATAGAGTAGTCGTAAATTATTCTTATGTTCGAGTGTTGTCAATTCTGTTTCTTCATTATCAGTTATTATAATGACTGTTATTGATTATTTTCCAGGTCTTTGCTTTCGAGGCTGACTGCGTTTCCAGAAGAATTAGTCGCATCACAATTAGGAAATTTACTTCTTTCCCGTATGGTGTTATTGAATTCTTCAGCACAGAAATATATGTTACCCTATATTTTAGTTCCTGCATCAGGTAAACAAGCATACATTTTCTTAGTACAAGTATTATTTTATAGGATTCTCTGCAAAACTCATTGTATTTTATTTTATTTTATTTTTTAAAGAAAGATATCAACATATGATGCACCTGCTTAATGCATTAATTACAGAAAACTAAAGACAATTTTTCGTAACTCGAGAAATTCATTATTAGCTTATGACTTTTTAGAAACTAAGATAAACTTTGAACAGAACACTACAATTTTAAAACTAGTGTCTAGTTTGGAGTTCATTATTTTATTTTTAAAATGTTCGTAAGCGTCTTCTTTGTAAACAAATAACACAACTTTCAGACACTGTTATGAAACGCAAATCATTCTTGTGAAAATATCAGCGAAATGCTCAGGGATCTCCTTTGTGCAGTATTTGATCCTGAAACATAATTAAACTTCTAACATAATAAAACCATCCCCATGTTCAGCGTAAAATAACACTTTCTAATGCGACGATTAGTATAACTCTCATACTATATTTTTTTAGAGCCTTGACAGTGACAGAATCAATCAACAGTGGAACAATAGATGTACAGAGCTCGCTCATTCCTCGGTGGTTAACCTATTTATCTTCGGCTTAGCCATAACGCTTTTCCATTTCACAATCACGTGTAGTGATTATGAAATATTGTTTGTGTCCCCATTTTGTTATTAAAAAGGTGTATTGCAAAGAACTATGTTTAAGGAAGTGTAAACTCTTTGTCTATTAGCACCTACGAGTAAGATTATCATCTTTACTTACATAATGTTAGTACTGTATACAATCGTGTGAATTTCATGGTGACGTTTCCACATATCAAACCATCTACATTAGTTTCATCTCCTTTTCACCTTTTAATCAAGGTGTCCCATGTTCAATTTTCGGTCTAACCACAACCCTTCTTTGAAGTGTAAACCAAGTAGCGGTTCAGATGTCACTTGAAGCGAAAGTCTTCTCCTTGATGAACTCAGTATTATAGAAGGATGTTAAGCCTAAACATACGAAACGATACCAAATTTTATATTTCTGCTTGCCTGAATGCCTGTTGTTTTATAAAGAAACCAAGGTTGCTTAAATATACGGATAGAAATTGGCAAAATTTATTGACTGCCTACGTAGCTTCCAACATTAGATTGGACTTTCAGTTTTAATTTTATTGAATGGTATCTACATACTAAATTTGTAATTTAATCCCCCAGTTTTAATGTACTGATTATGATACGTTAACCTTAACATGTTAGAAGATACCAAGCAATAACGGGATTTTCCCAATGGCTAAGGCGGGAGTTTGCCGATTTATATATAATGGTTTCACTTGTGCAACTGTTTATCTTTTTGTCCTTCTAAAATGACTCTTGACGATTATATTACAAATATGTAAAGATCAGTACAACGTGTTTTTTTTTTAAATTATTATCAGGAGTGCTTTGTGAGTGAGTTGCCAGACTCATGGTATTTATGGCCAATTAGTCCCGGTGTCGAATCCAAATGAAGGACAATTTCTCTCGGATGTAAGCCGAGAAGCGGTTTGGATGACGCTTTAAGCCTATGTGACTCCTTCCAGTGTAACGCCGTTGTAGCATAATAACACTATGGCGACAAGGCGACATAGTAACACCAACAAACTTATTTCTGTTCATATGTAATGTAAATACATAGAGCAAATTATTTAAACCCAAAAAACCTGGTTTAAACCTAAAAAGGGTTTAAACAAAAAAAAAAGTTTTTGTCAATCTTGTACAATAGTAAGTCATAAAATCTGCAATATTGGTGTACACGTAGGGTGTATACCACGTGGACGAAGCAGTTCAAGCCATCAAAAATGCTTGTTACGACGACTATATTTAGTGGTAGTTCGTACCCTCTCCTGAAATGTACAGTGCTGAGTCCCTTGTGTGATTTGACAGCCGCAAAGATAAAAGCTAATTCAACAACTTCTGCATTACGAGTTTACATTGGGCCATAACACCGCGGAAACTATCTGAAATATTTGTTATGTGAAAAGTAAAGGGATAGTTGATCACAGTGCAATAATCAGATGGTTCAAGAAATTTTGCTTGGATTGCAAGAACCTCGCCGATTAACCAAGTTCGAGTAGGCCGAAGACTAAATTCCCAGGTATATTGCATGGATCGAAACGGAACGAAAAATTAAAGAATCATATTATATTCACAAAGAAAGACCCTCACTTGACCTGGATAGAAGAGAAATAAATATTATTTGGAGCACTGTCTAAAATTCAACGAAATCACAGCTCCACACTGGTAAAAATTTTATATAGTATAGAAAAACTAGTTTAGTCAGCATTTGTTTAGACATATAATCAGTGTTCTGTCCAGTATATCATGTTTACCTGCGACCAAAAGAAGAAGAAGAAGTAGAAGAAGAAGAAGAAGAAGTAGTAGTAGTAGTAGTAGTAGTAGTAGTAGTAGTAGTAGTAGTAGTAGTAGTAGTAGTAGTAGTAGTAGTAGTAGTAGTAGTAGTAGTAGTAGTAGTAGTAGTAGTAGTAGTAGTAGTAGTAGTAGTAGTAGTAGTAGTAGTAGTAGTAGTAGTAGTAGTAGTAGTAGTAGTAGTAGTAGTAGTAGTAGTAGTAGTAGTAGTAGTAGTAGTAGTTGTTGTTGTTGTTGTTGTTGTTGTTGTTGTTGTTGTTGTTGTTGTTGTTGTTGTTGTTGTTGTTGTTGTTGTTGTTGTTGTTGTTGTTGTTGTTGTTGTTGTTGTTGTTGTTGTTGTTGTTGTTGTTGTTGTTGTTGTTGTTGTTGTTGTTGTTGTTGTTGTTGTTGTTGTTGATAATAATAATAATAATAATTTTGGCATCCAGAGCAAACAAAATTAAAGGCACATTAGGATACATATTTATTGTTTATTGTATTAAACCATAAAATAAGGAAAAAAAACCAGTAAGAAAAATAGTCACACTGGAAGAAAAAAGTCACTTTTTCTTACATAAGAATTTCACTGTCATTTTTCCGTGATCATCACGCTGTCTCAGTCTGTTTTCTGCCGAGGCAAATACACCGTTATACCAGGGCTGTTCCTTTGACTTCCTACCAACTTCAAAACGCCTTTCCTTTCTGGCCAGCCATTTCATAACAGCAGGGGTTGGGCTAAAATCTTACAACAGACTCATATTTATATTAACGTGAAGGTAATTTTTCACAGTAGTGGGAGCTAAAGACAGTGTGTTATCTGTTTCAATATGTTGTAGTCGCTTATAAGTCTTTCAACATCCGAAGAACATGGTTTCGAAGCAACAACTCGGGCTAGACTTGTTGACAGAGCATGAAATGACTGATTTCCACAGATTTTCATGAAAAGGCTTTTAGCGTCCAGACAACATACTGCACGATGATGCCTCTCTATATTGCATTGCGAACTGCAAAAGATCTGTATCAAGACAAATAACTTTGTGGCATTCTCTTAGGACGTCATCAGTTACATAGTCTTGCAAAACACGCAAAGGCTCCAAAGCAACAATACTGTATTAATACAGCAAACGCTGACTAACAAAGTTAATTATGGAATCCAGGACTTCGTAACGTACTACAGTAAAATCTCTTTTCTCACTGACATATTTGTTATGGGATTTATTGCGACGTGTGTTACGATGAAGTTGAATACCATGTAATGAGTACTGTATTTCTCCGTTGACGTTCTCTTGCACACGTTCGTTTAAAAACGTTTTTCCCACCCGCCTAACAGATGTTTCTCTTTCATACTCTCCAATTGTGCTATAGTTGTATTTTTATTTGTTATTATGTACAAAAGAAACATTTCATCACTCTCAAACTTCTGCTGGCAATTCTTGAAAACATATAGAGCGTCTGTCACAAGACACAGAAGATGAAGGTGATCTACTTCTATCCATTTACACAGATGACCATTGGCTTCATTACATACATGGTTTTCCGTTTACAAGTAAAGGCAGCTTGGATACCAATTTTTTAGGAGAGTAGTGAGCATACTGAATGAAAATTTTGTCCACCTGACGTCAAAATATTCTGGATAGAGCAAAACTTTTAAGTTATTTTCTGAAGCTACCATCGTTAAACCTTTCGTTCGCTGCCCTGAAGAGTGATAGAAAGCACACAGTCCAGATGCTGCTTGTATGAGAGATGAAACTTCTTGGACATTTTTGGTGACATCTCTCCATGCTAAATTAATGCGATGGGCAGAACACCAAATTTTCAACAGAGACAACGTTTCACCTGAAGCAACTCTTTCATCAGTTAACAATTTCCACATTCCTTTGTGTTCTCCTGTATTCATGTTTTCACTATCAGTAACTATCGAAGTCACTCTGGGAAACATTACTCTTTCTACTGATTTTCGTAACGCTGTGCTTCGGCAAAATGTTTGGCAGTTATTGATGTATGTTATGTCTGATAGTACATATTTCTATAACGGGTTCAAAGGATCGTGTAATTTTTATCTACAAAACAACACATTTCATTATAGAGATGCAAAAAAGCCGGCTTTTTTGAATCGATAGTTTTTTTCACATAAAAAGCCGGCTTTTTTGGAAAAAAACCGAGAATTTTGGAAATTTTGGCTTTTTTCATTTTCATGATTTTTCTATCCAAATAGCTTTCTTATAGTATATTCTATAGTTAGATAAGATTTCCACGACCTGAATGCCATATTTAGCTCTGTAATTCACCATCAAGATGGATGGAGCACATATTTTACGAATTAAAGCTAACATGAAGAATGTAGTATTTGAGGGCAATTTTACAGGTTATTTAACTTTATTTTAACTTTTGAGTTATCGACATTTTTTCCTTCTCTAGATCATTTTAGTTTGTCATCCGTGTTTCATTTCTAAGAGCTTAGTACTCCAGCTTCTAGCACGAAAGTTAAACTTACGTTTTTCTATATATCCGTCAAAGCATACGTTTTTCAATATGTCCGTCAAACCGTGTTTCCACATTTCTGTTATACTGTAGTTGTGCAATGATTTAGCAATAATTTTCCAGATACAACCTTGAATACCAATTTATACAAATAATCAATAGCGGATTTAGAAAAGTACTTTGGGAGGGGTTTCTCTGATTGTTTCGTTTTCTAAAAAGTCCTAATTTTATTTGGGAGCAGCTTGAAATTTATGAGTACAGGCACCGAAAATTAGGGGTCCAGATACGAACTTACTGGAGAAAGGTTCGTTATATAAAGCGCTGGCTGACTTTTTAAATCTCTACGATTTAAAGCTAATAAATAATGTTAAAAATAGTGAGGGAAAGACCCTTGATTTAATTTTAACAAATATAAAACTTTCTATTGAAGTAAATAAAGAGGAGGCTCTTGTAAAACCTGATATTTATCATCCTGCTTTACTTGTAGATATAAAACTTAAATCAAAAGTAAGTGGTAGCCTTAGTGAACCAATAATTGCATACAACTTTCGAAAAGCAAATTTTTATGAAATGTATAATAGAATCCAAACAGAAGATTGGAGTAACTTAGAAAAAATAGATGATGTAGAGGAGGCAGTTGATTATTTTTACAATAGAATACGGTCAATATTTGATATAACAATCCCTAAGAGTTCTTTAAATAAGGAAAAGAAATATCCACGTTGGTTCTCGAAAGAAATTATTGAATTAGTAAAATTGAAAGAATATTATAGGAAGCATAAGCAAAACTCAGTATATAACACAATGATGTATAAAAATGTAAGATCAGAACTGAAACAAATGATCAAAGGAGCGTATAAAAAATATGTAAATGAGTCAGGATTAAATATTAGAAATGATATAAGTGCATTCTGGTCATTTATAAAAGACAGGAAAGTGACGAAAGTAGCACCCAATGTTATGACTCTAGATAACAGGGAATATTGTACTAATAAAGATATTGTTAATGGTTTTGCAACTCATTTTAAAGCTGTATATCTGGGGGTTCCATCAACTTATAGAGTGAATGACAGAAACAATTATTCTCAATTATATAGTACACTAAAGTTAGATCCTGTAAATGTGACAGAATATCAAAACGCTATCCGTAATTTAAAACCTAAGAGAACATGTGGAATAGATGGAATACCACCTTATATTATTAAGGGTTGCTCGGAGGTTTTAATGCGTCCTTTATGTTATATATATAATTTGGTGATTAAAAAACAGATGTTTCCAAATACCTGGAAGGTATCTCGTATTAGTCCAATCTTTAAGAGTGGAGAAAAAAATAAAATTGAAAATTACCGACCGATATCAATAATTTGTGCTCCAGCCAAGGTATTAGAATATATACTCTATATACGTATTTTTAATCACGTTAAGTCTTTTATTTATCAGAACCAACATGGATTTTTTACAGGTAGATCAACTGTTACAAATCTGATTAATTTTGTTGAATATGTACAGGATGCATTGCATAAACAAAATAGAGTGGATACTATATACTTTGACTTCTCAAAGGCATTTGACAAAATTAATCATGATATTTTATTGAATAAATTGTCAAATTTTGGTTTGAGTTTGTTGTTTTTAAAATTAGTGGCATCGTATCTTGAATATAGAAAACAATATGTTTCATATAACGGTCATCAGTCTTCTTTTTATCAAATGAGTTCTGGCATACCGCAAGGCTCTAACTTAGGACCTTTATTTTTTCTAATATATGTAAATGATTTACCGTCTAAAATTAAACATTCGAACTGTATAATGTACGCGGATGATTTAAAATTGTATAAAGAAATAAAAAATAAGAATGATGAATATATGTTACAATCCGATATTGAGGAAGTCTACAATTGGAGTGTTGAAAATATGTTGTATCTAAACTTACAAAAATGTCAATTTATGACAATAACTAAAAAGCGGAGCTATATTGATTGTAAATATTACTTAAATGGTGTTGAGTTGGAAAGGAAATATGAGGTTAAAGACTTAGGTGTATATTTTAATAATAACTTGTCATTTAAAAGTCATATTGATAACATAACGAATGATGCTTATCGAATGTTAGGTTTTATTATAAGAAGTACAAAAAATATCCATGATTTATCAGTTATTGAAATATTATATAATTCAATGGTTCGAAGCAAATTGGAGTATGCATCAATAGTATGGTCACCAAGTTGTAAATCACAAAAAAAATGAAATTGAAGCAATACAAAAGAAATTTTTAAGATACTTATATTTCAAAAAATATTCTGTTTCATCCTATCAGAGAAAAATTTCGTATATGTGGTTGTTAAAGGAATTTCACTATGTCAAATTAACAAACAGAAGGATTGTAGCCCAGCAAATGTTCCTATATAAAATTATCAATGGATTAATTGATGATAGTACGTTTTTGGAAAGAATATGCTTTAACGCTACCCCATGTAAATTAAGAAATAGGAATCTTTTGGTAAATAAAATACCCAAAACAGTGGGATATAAAAATTCACCATTATTTGCAATGTGTGAAGCATACAACAAATTAGTAAAAATATGTGATTTGGATCTTAGTTGTAAAGTAAAAAATTATTGTAATTTGGTGGAAACTTATGTAAATTTGGAGTATATGTAAACCCTTGTCTGTGAATTGCAGCACATAATAGTATTAGGTAATGGTAATAGGTCTCGAAACATGAATACTTATGTATGTTGGCATTCTTGTACGTGTTTGTATTTTTTATTTTTTTGTTTCTTTCTATTTTTTTGTATTTTTTTTAATTCTAGTGTTTGTTTTTAAACTGATAACATAGATGTAGTATTTTATGTAAGACTCCTGTAATTGGGATTCTCCTGTTGGAGTCAGCGGATTTAAATAAATAAATAAATAAATAAATAAATAAATAACTAATATTTCGTTTCGTTTATATGTTTAGCAATAATCTTCCGGATACAACCTTGAAGATCATTTTATACTGAGAATCAGTGGCGAATTTAAAAAAGTGTTTTGGGAGGGGTTTTCTTGCTACTAATGTTTAGTTTTTCTAAACATTCGTAATTTTTATTTGACGGGAGCTTAAAGTTTATGAGTAAAGGCATAACTAATAGATATTTCGTTCGTTTTAGACATTCCACAACTTTGGAGAACAGGCTTCAGTCCGAAAGACCGATCCTCTAACCTTCGCAAAACCGTCACTGCTGGTAATTAGTAATAATAACGATTTAAAAACAATAAGAAAGGAAATCGGCCAACTCCTACACTCCTAGTCGGCCAGTACACGCACTATTTCTACATTCTCAGATGGAATGAAGGAAGGCTTTGTCAGAATGGTCGAATGCTGGGTTGAATCCCGGACTTCCCGATAGGAGCGCAAAAGCCAACCACTCAGTCACGTTTGTTGTGCAGTTGTATTTAGCTTAACTTAAATATATTCCGTAGTCTTTTTTATTTTCCGTAATGATATGTTGAATCCCTCTTGTTAAAAATTCAGAAAACTTGAGGACTGGGTAAACCGTGATGGTGATCAAGGGCGCCCATGTTGTGGTTTCCAAGGAGGGGCAAGTATAAGCGACGTTTCAAAAATAGTTTCAAATTTTGCTGTAACTAATGTAAAAATCCTATTGGATTTTCAATATTCTGAAGTACATTTTCCTCTAGGGGAGGCAAGCGCCCCCTTAACCCCCCTGATGGGCGCCCTTGATGGTGGTTATAAAAAACTTGATTGTAGAATTTCAAGAATATACCGAACCATGTGCAGCCTTTAATTGTAGGTATCATACAAATCTAAGTATTTCTCTTATGTTTTATTTTAATTTTATTTTGTTTCAAAAAGAGGGTATGGAATATTTTGAAGTAAAAATACTACATACAATTTTGTTTGCTAGTTATTTGTGTATTTTTTGAAAGAAGTTTTTACTCTTAGGGTTGGCTCGTTTACACCAGCTGTTTTTTTTTTTTAAATAACTGGTTTAAACTAAAAAAATTAAAAGAACAAAAATGCGAATCGTATGAACTTCATGGTGACGTTTCACATGTCAAACCATCTGCATTAGTCTTATTTCCTTTTCACCTTTTAATTAAGGAGTCCCATGTTCAATTCTCGGTCGAACCACAACCCTTTTTTCATGTGTAAACCAAGTACTCTTTCGGATGTCACTTTAAGCGAAAGTCTTCTCCTTGATAACCTCGGTATTACGTAAGGATGTTAAGCCTAAACATACAAAACGAAACCAAATTATATATTTCTGCATGCCTGTTTTATAAAGAAGCGAAGGTTGCTTAAATATATTGATTAAAATTGGTAAAATTTATCGATTGCCTACTTAGCTTCCAACATTAGCTTGGATTGGACTTTCAATGATACCTACATACTAAATTTGTAATTTAATACCTCAGTTTTAGAAAAATAAACACACTGCTGAACAAGACTGCACTTATTTAATATAAAAACACATTTACACGTGACGTTTCGATCTTCTATCCAAGATCCTCATCAGACGTGAGTGTACGTCTGATGAGGATCTTGGATAGAAGATCGAAACGTCACGTGTAAATGTGTTTTTATATTAAATAAGTGCAGTCTTGTTCAGCAGTATGTTTATTTTTCTGATTTTATTCGTAAGACGTTGACTATGATTGTGTGTCACTCAGTTTTAGCGTACTGATTATAATGCGTTGACCTTTAAATTTTACAGGATTTTCCCGTTATTGTTTTACATTTAAAAGAATGACGGAATTTTCCCGATGGCTAGGGCGGGAGTTTCTCAATTTAAGAAATTTACTGACTGGACTTCTTTAAGCTTATGGGACCTCTTCCAGCATAACCCCGTTGTTGAATAATAACACCAAGGCGAAACAAAATTATTTCTGTGAATATGTAATATAAATACATAAAGCAAAATATATAAATCAAAAAACCTGGTTTAAACCCCAAAAAAGCCTGGTTTAAACTGTCCCCCCAAAACGGGTTTTTGGCATTTTCAGAAACAACCATGGTTCTTGCCAGCTCTGCTTACTTTTGTATATAGGAGGTTAAAATGTGTTTATTATATACATTGGTTAATCCTTTGGAATTCATAATGTAAAAATGTTGAAGTAAAATTGTTTAAAATATCTTTTCGAAATTCATGGTTTACTTTCGAGGTTTTATATTATTATCGGCATCAACCACTAATTAAATGACTTTCTGTGTTATAGAGAAGCGAAACAAAGTCTGCTTTATCGATTTAAAGCAGAATTTTGAAAAAAGCCCAAAATTTCCCAAGCAAAAAAGCAAAGCAGAAAAAACCGAGTTTTTTTTTCAAAAAAGCCGGTTTTTTTCCGAGCCCTTGCATCTCTATTTCATTATATCGGAAAAGTGTAATGTCCTATTGAAACAACAGATAAACGTGCAGTTAGTTGCATATTTTAAAACTATATGAATGCAACTAAATATAGTTAAAAAGTTCCTTCACCTCAAAATTGGCAATGCTTTTCCCTGCCATCTAGGAGACACCTACACGTATTAACTCTGGCTTAATGTCATATACTAGCAGTTATATGGAATTGAATAACCCCCCATTGCATAATGAATGTATTGAATCAGTAAGACTTAGTTTGAACACTAAACGCGTTTAAATACATAATCCGAGAAAAGTAAGGTACTCACATTAATACCACTCCACACTCCTTTCCTACAGTTCCACAAAGTGTGGAGTACTCCACTCAATTTTAGGCCCTGATTTGGAGTAATCTTTTCACTACATACTTTCACCATTTGGAAAGCAAGAACAGAAAACAGTGAACAGCAGTTTACAATGTCAGTGAGTTTCTATTCCCATGTGTTTTAATGTTTGACAGAAGATTTGTTTTTTTATGTATCCTAACCTTTTAACCATTTTTTAACCTTCCTTCTTGTTTTTTATCCTTTTTGAAGTCCACCACACGCTGAAGAAGGAAGTTGCATCTTCCGAAAGCGCTACCTGCTGCATGTAGAAGAAAATTCTGCTACATATTTTTTTGCGGCGGGTAATAGTCTTTCCGCTTTTTCTCATTAAGTTCATTATTATTTGTGACATGAATGAGGTAGATGCATGCCATTTCGTAAAACTATTGGGAAATTATCTAGACCCAAAACTAAATTGGAATCTAGATATTGAAGATATGTCTAGGAAACTATCTATAGAGTTTTAATACATAAACCAAGAATAACAGTTACTGAAACACTGTCTCTTGTGGCATATTATGCTTTCGATTTTTCGTTCTCATTTACGTTATGGTTTAATATTGTGGAGTAATTCATCTGGTGCTTAAACTGGTGTCTGTAAGTGGCAAAAGAACCATAACAACAGTGAAAGTATTACCTGATACTTTACTATGTACACCATGTTGAGATCTAAATAGGTAAGATCTTTTGTGTTGTGATCACAATTTTGTTCTTGTTCAAAAACAATAATGTGTGTTCAGTTTTATGGGTATACAACATTTTGAACTTCGTTGTTTTCAAAGTTATTCGTGTTTGTTCATTTCTTGACTGTTTTCTTCTTTTGTACGTTTCAGAATCTACGGGAGGTGATTCGCAGGAAAGTGATCTCCGTCCTTTGTTCACTGAGGCTGTATATAAAGAGCACATAGTGCCCAAATTGCTACAGATTTTCTGTGTTCGTGATGCACAGATTCGTTTAATTCTGTTGAATCATTTTAGCAGTTACTGTAATTTCTTTTCGTTACACGATCTCAAACAAAGTATATTACCTGAGGTAAGTTTTATATATACGAGGCTGTTCAAAAAAAAAAAAAAAACGTATAGACACTTTAAAGTAGAATGGTTGCTATATTATTGTAACTATTACAGTAATACCAATGGAAAAGTTACAACATAGACATTTCTTTGTATAATTACAAGTGCTCAAACTACAAACCACGAGCCTTCAGACACTTGTGTACGATGCTGTACATTCCTGGTAACATCAAGAGTAGCCAGAGGGATTGCTTTACAAGCCATTTCAATTGCATAGCACAGTTCCACTAGTGACGACTACTTCTTACTATATGCTATGTTCTTGGCGGTCTAACAGTAAAAATGTAGGGAATTAAATGAGGCGAACGTGGTGCGGTACTCAACCGGACCCATTCATGTCCAATGTCCTAATACGTTATCTAGCTAGGCGAGTATATCTGCAGCAGGGCGCCATCATGTTGAATAAGAAATGGGTCGTTATCAGAGCCCTAATAGGTGGTAAATTATATTATTCTGCATCTCCAAGGAAGCCTGCCCAGTTACCGTACTTTGGAAGAACAGTTCAATCAGTCCCTTTAATGATAACCCACACCAGACATTGAGTCCTACAGAATTGACCGCTTGCTTGACATGAACATATGGATTTTCGGAAGCCCAATACACAGTTATTTCGGTTAATCGCCCCATATAATTTAAACTGTGCCTCATCACACCAAAATTAGCATCCTCTTCCTCCTCTGACAATGAGCAAGATACCATAAACAAAACTGAATTTGTCTTGATTATCCTCATTCAATACGTGTAACAGCTGTAAAATGTAATCTTTCCATTTTGCTGTGCAAAATAGACTTACGTTTGTCGTACTCAGTCTTGCTTCACCTAAACATTATTGGTTGATTTCTGTGATGAGCGTGACACCTGAACAGACGACGCTTCACTTGTGGCTATACGAGGCTGCCCTGTTCTTTTATGCATAACCATCATTGTTCCTTCCTTTCAAACTGAACGCAGGTGACCAGTGTTCAGGCGTATTAGCCGTTCAGTCGTATATTCCCGCCTCCATTGTCATTACACTCCATTCTCAAACTTTCTGTAGAGCTCCCTCGTGGCTAAGCGGTTAGCGTACGCGCCTTTGGCGTGGGTGACCCGGGTTCGATTCCTGGCGGGAGCTCATGTGGTTCGGATTCCACGTTAATCAGTAGGTCCACGTCTCATATAGCCTCGCTGCTGAACGGGACGCTAAACTAAAATCAACTCAACTCAGACTTTCTGTAGAGCTCCTTCGTGGGTAAGCGGTTAACGTACATGCCTTTGGCGTGGGAAACCCGGATCTGATTTTTAGCAGGAGCTCATGTGATTATGGTTCAACGTTAATCCGTAGGTCCCGTCTCATATAGCCTCGCTGCTGAAAGAGACGTTATCAAAATCACCTCAACTCAACTCAAACTTCTATATTATTTCAGGTTTTTTTCTTTCTTTTTTTTCTGTTCGCATGATAGCCGCACCATCGCTGCACTTTGTCAACTGATCGCATCGCTTCGTAGCAATTAACTCTAACGCATTCTGTTGCTGTTGCTGAATAATAGTATTATTACATGTTAAACTTGTAGCCAATGCAAATTGAAGCGTGTTGCATATATAACTTGTCTTTAAAGTGTGTATACATTTTTTTAAATACTCCGGTATAATTTTATAAATAATAGTCCTAGCGTGAGCATATGTAAATTAAAATAAGACTATATTTATAGGAGAAAAAATACTTCTTACCTTGCATGCATTTATATTCTGGAAATAAAGACAAACGATTTCAAGGCTTCACTCCCTCTTTTCTCAGTGTATATTTTTCCACTACACCTCCAACTAAAACGTTGTTCCGTAAAAATTTATGCTTAAATAGAGAACTTTACCGAAGAGAAAATCAGTAAGTTCAATCAAAACTTTCTAAATACGTTGAATATATGTTTTTCTTGGTACTGTAGCGGAAGAAGATACATCGAGAAAAGGACCAGCGAAGCCTTGAAACTGTTTGGTTTGATGTTAATACTTGATTTAATAAGATTCCTATTAAATACTTACCAAACAGAAATTCCTGCACAAAGCAAGAAATTAAACATCTTCCCTGAAACTTGAATCTGTAACGTTAATCACATGATAAAAGGAAAAGTCACAGTGAAACAAACAAACACACACACACACACACACACACACACAAAAAAAAAAAAGAAAGTTCTACAGTAACGACACATCTTCAGAAAAAAATCAAAATTATTAACTAGTTCATTTCACTTCTACAAACTCATTATTTCCTCATTAATATTGCGCATATCTTCCCATATTTTAGTCTCTTTAGCGTGAAGCTCGTTCAGAATGATCTTTATGTTACTGTCTTCAGCTTCATTTTGTTTCTTTCCCTCTTCCTTTCGTCGTTGATTTGTTGCTTCTGCAAAACATGTACGAGCATTTCGAGCACCAAGGATAATTTCTCAAGGTCACCAGAAGAATTTGCTGTATCGTGCACAAGTCTGCGTGTTACTAAAGTTTGTTCTCAAACAATCTGGATTGAAAATCTTTCTAGATTTGAACTTTCATTGAGAAAAATCAATACCATTTTAACATCTCGTAAATCATTGCACTCTGAACTATCGAAATTATTTAGCCAGAAGTCATCCAAATGCTAAACAGTTCTAGAATACTGACTCCTAATTGTTTTACAATTCGTATTCAAACAAATCTCTGAACTGCGGGCCGCGGTGGCTCAGTGGTAGAAAGTTCACCTATGATGCATTTGGTCAGGAGTTCGATCCTAGTTCGCACTAACTCAGCTTTGTGGTGGACAAACACCGTGTGCATGTTTTTTTCTGGGTTCTCCCGTTTCCTCCCACTTTTTTCATTCATATTTCATCATCACTATCTTTAGTCTAGCCGGCATAACCGTGAGACGTAAAAATTAAATATTTCATTTTTTCTTTGTATTGCGCCTCAACTCGATCTGTCCCATTGCCACCTGATCAATTGTTTTCAACTAGTTCAGCTAAACGAGACTTCATGCAATTCACTCAAACATCAGATTCTGCAGAAACTTTAAAATCTAAGCAGAGAAAGAGCTCTAATCAAAAGCGTGACTTCTCCATAAGTTTAAGATCAAATTTTGGTAGACACTCTACAATTTCGGCGAAGGAAAATGTGTAACAAAAACTAATGTCAACGCTTTTTTTTTACAGATAAAAGATTTTCTTTATTTTCCACATCAATTCGTATACATGAACTCGAACAGAAATACAAGAAAGAGCAAAAGATTTAGAATAGGGACGTGGAACATACGTACCATGTTAAAGGGAGGGACATGGGAAATTTTAAAGAAGAAATGATACAACATAATCAAGACTTTGTAGGAGTTTGTGAAGTTAGAAGGGAAGATAATAGGGAGTTAAGAAACGAAAGGTATAGAATGTTTTACACAGGTAATGAAAAGGGCGGTCATAATGGTTTGAGAATAACTCTTGGTTGATTTGATTTGAATTAAGTTTAGCGTCCCTTTCAGTAGCGAGGTTATATGAGACGTGAATCTACAGTTTAACATGGGATCCGAACCATATGAGCTCCTGCCAGGAATCAAACCCGTGTCCCCCGCGCCAAATGGCGTTGAGGTAACTCGGAATAATTCTTGGTAAGCGCTTAAAAGAGAAGGTAGTGAAAGTAGAATTTCTTGATGACAGAGTTATGATGTTAAAACTTAAAGAAGAAAAAAAAAGTATCTAGTGTTGGTAAAGATACGCACCAATCACTTTGCATACAATTGTAGAAGTAGAGGAAAATTATGAGAAAATAGAAGAAATTGTGACAGAAAACAGAAAGGTGCATATGTTCTCAGTTCAGTAGTAAGAGAAGGACAGGAAAGTAGTGTCATAGGCACATATGGTTGAGGTGAAAAAATGAAAGGGTTGTGAGACTGGTCAATTTTTGTAGACAGAATTCACTAGTGATTGGGAACACTTGGTTTAACCAGCACAAAAGAAGAAGATATACTTGAAAATCCTTAATAGATGATCGAATATATCAAGTAGACTGTTACGATTCAGGACATACCAGAATAGCTTGAAGAACGCGAAGACCTTTCCCGGGGCCAACATTTTTTTCGATCATAACCTTATGCTGACTGAAGTTGATATTCAACTGAAAAATGTAGCCAGAAAAATAAAATAGCCAACAAGAAGTTGAATACTAAAAAGTTAAAAACGAGGAAGTAAGATTTTTTTTTTAAGAAAACTTTGAAAAAAAGGACTCAAACGAAGAAAGGATAGGTGCATGTAGTAACAGACTGTGGAAGCATAAACTGCGCACACAGCGTGTTGCAGACGTACTAGTAGGTTACCGCGAACACAAAACGGCTAAGTAATCATGGATTATAGAACAGATGTTGCGGAAAATGAAAGAAAGGAGGGCGTGGAAACAAATTGCTGCAAAAGAGGGCAGAAAGATGTGCAGGAAGTTAAACAACGAGTTACGAAGGGAAAGAGATAGATCAAGGAAAGAGTTTTACAAAAGAAAATTTGAGGACATAGAAGAATTAGAAAGAATTCATAGGGAAATATGATAAAATGTACAAGAAGGTGAAATCTATGGAACTGCGGAGGAAAAAAGAGGGTATTACGATGGTAGTAGAAAATAAGAATGGGAAGGTAGTCAGTGAGCGGATTGAAGTCTTAAGAAAATGGAAAGAATATGCTGAGGACTTGTATGAGAATAGAGATAGACCATGTGGCCTAGATGAAGTAGGAAATGAAGTACGCGAGGATGATAAAAGGTTTAATATTCTTCAGGACGGATTTGAAAAATCCATATCCGAGATTAGGAATGGAAAGGAAACCTCGATGGATAATATACCAATCGAATTCATTAAGAATCTGAGAACAAGGAGAAGAAAGCATTGTTCCTACTCTGCAATGAAATATGTTGAACAGAAGAGTGACCAAAAGTTTTCCTGAAGATTATTATAATATCACTGGCTAGGAAATCGAACCCAGAGAAATGTGAGGACTATAGAACTATCAGTTTCATATCGGATGCAGCGATAATTATGCTTCAAGCAGTGAACAGAAAGTTATACGGAAGAACAAACGAGAAAGTTGAGGAAGGACAATTCGACTTTAGGAGAGGTAAGAGCACAAGAGATGTAAGTGGCTTATTAACGGTAGTCAAATAAAAGGTTTATAGAAGAAGAAAAAGAGGTGTGTGTTGTATTTACTAGGCTTTTGATCACATGAACTGGGAATTATTATTCGGAGTTGTAAAGAAGCTTAGGTTGGAATGGAAAGAAGGAAGACTCATATGAAAATTATATATGAACCAACAAATACGTGTTAGAATAGGCAAAGAAAGTGAAAAAGAGCTTATATAATGAAAATGGTATTTCGGTAGGAAGTATCTGGTGCCTCCACTATGTAAAATTCTGTCTTTTTTTGGGTAGAGCTAAAAAGTGTTACACGGGAATTTTTAACTGTCTCAGTCATCGTTTATTATAACATTTCTGCTTATATGCAGTAGTAATAATAATTACGGTTCAAATGTAAGTTCCACTGGAATATTTGGTGCTTTGTTGGTGAGTTTATAGGAACCCAGAGTCCATGTATCCTAGGGTGACAGGATTCAAGGCTCTTTGCGACCAAGGAATGTATAGGTGCCTCTCAGAAACCAAGTATCCTAGAGAGGAAGATAAAACTCAAAGACCAGGCGTCCTAGATAGTGGAGGTATGATCAATCGGTAAGGATTGATGCCTTTTGCGGTGTTCAGGCTCCTTTTATCCAGAAATGTTCCTGACTTCATTGATCTTCATCACTTGACGATCGTTAATTATGATTGACGATGTTTTCTTCGTGGTTGTCGTCTGAAGTGTGTTTACGGCCTGCATAGTGTGCTGGGAGCACGTGTAGAATCTGGCAATATTCAGCCTGTATATTAGAATTTAAACTGCGTAGGCACAATACGGAAGTACTTAGCTAGAATATTTACTGTAGTAGCATTCTTTTAAAGACAGATAGCAAGAAAATAATTTTATTAACAAAATTCTTTCTTTCTTTTCTCGCAGCTTCTTGTAGGAATTAAGGATACCAACGATCATCTTGTTAGCAATACATTACGAGCGCTTGCTGATTTGGTTCCTCTGTTAGGCGCTGCTTCTGTTATCGGAGGGAAACGAGGGAAGTTATTCACGGATGGAAGACCCAAGGTTTGTCAAAACTTCTTTATCAATTTACGCCACATGTTGTTCACATAATTTGAATTTTCATCTTGTTAATTGATGTGGTGGATTGTTCCAAGTGGATATTAATGTCAAAATCGAAGTAATCAGTGATCATATTTATACCAGCTGCAAACGTGAGTGGTTATATAAACATTTAAAAATTGATATTCGTTTCCATGTGATGTGAAAAGTTTTGTATTCGGTAAAATAATAAACAATCCAGTTTAATTAGAACTCTCATTTTGCTGTAAATAACTCTCTTTAGCATAAAAATGCATTGGCAAACAATGAATTTCAAATAGATTTTTACATGTAATATGCATTCGTTTGAAAATAGCTGTTATCTTAGTCTAGATTATAATTATTTGTGTTTCTTAAGAGTATGACATAGTAATGCATGTCGTTCGTTGCTTATGTCTTCACTATAAAATAAGAATTACAGAGACTGATTCGTTTCCATTCAAACAAATGAGAAATTGTTGCTTACGTAAAATATTCCATCTCGCCACCATCGATCATATTCGATGTGCTGGCCACCAGTGTGGATCATTGCATAACATCTCTGTTTACATTGCATCATACTTTGACAGTTGTACCAGGCTTTCCAGAATTCATTTACCGTGAGAACCCGACGTGATAAAAAACACCGTTTGAGAAATACAAAATCACAGTAATCCAGAGGACTAGCATCTGGACTCTTAATGAAAATATTCTTGAAGGAAATAACATGAAACTAGTTGCAGCATTTATGCGTCGGTAGAAGACCCAGCGATATTCTTGACGCAACTTGAAGCTTTATCTGTTGCAATTCCACACAAGGGTGTCGTTTGTGTTAACATGTTAATAGTAATAAGGACCATAAATTGACACTTTTTCCGATCTTATGAATCTCGAGGTTTCCTCTGTAGCAAAAGCTAACAATGACCATTAAACCTTTCAAGAAACTTCCGTAGCATTGGAGCACAAATTTACGCCAGGTGAACCATCTACAAAATGAAGTTGAATCAACGATTCAATGATAAATTCATTTTCGATGCCCGTATAATTCCAACTTTTTCTGTTTTCGTTCCCTTTTCGATGCCCGTATAATTCCAACTTTTTCTGTTTCCGTTCCCATTAGTTTCAGTTTTTTCGGAGTGCCCTGTTTTGCATTAAGTGAAGATAGCTAATCACGCAGATGTAAGGATTTTGGAATGCGGTTATTCGTTTTTGAACTTCCGTGTTTCCAATGTAATGTATTTTAATTCGTTAAAAGGTTTATTTCAGAAATGCTTATGATTTTACGAAAACTGCTGATAAAGTTGCACATCAGCATATGCATTGGGTAAATACTCAGTGGATTGCCGGGCTGATTTCATCTGATCTTTAAATTTAGAATATAGGGTAACTGTCCCAATAATTGACAGTATAAGAACAGTGTTTGACAAATTGCAAGTTTCTTCACCCTTTAAATGAGCCTGGCTTACTGATGTCTCGTAGAGGTACGAAGGCATCCTTCCTTCATCTATATAGACCATCATAAAAATAATAGACTAATAATTATTATTTTTTACAATATGTATACGAAAAGTTGATCATTGTACCAGTAATTGACACCAAGATTTGTGAGATTCACCAGTAATTGACACCTTGTGACCCAGTAATTGACATATCCTAATATCTTATTCTAATGAACCATATAATTTTCTACCAACTTATCAAGCTGATTTATAAGTTTCCACCTGGATAAACATGTTTATTTCTTTCGCTAATATAGCTATTATAGTACTATTTTGCACTGTCCATCGATTTTCTGTTTTCTTTGGAGAACTACTACTTAGAGGCAAATATTAACAGTGGTGTGGGATTAACAACACTGCAAAGGAAGAAAAGGTGGCAGCATTTCCTTGTACCTAGTCCCGCAGTCTTGTTGCGTCGGAAAAAAGACGACAGTGTCAATTACTGGTACACTGTCAATTATTGGGACAGTTACCCTATCTATAGATACGAAAGCTTGTAATTTCTAATTTGTAGTTACAATGAAATATTTATTAATTGTTATACATTTATAGCCACATATGTAATTATTTTCCATCAATAGTTATACAATTGTAACGATATTAATCATGATGCATCTCATAAGCTTAAGACAATATTGTTTAATCTTATTTTAAATTATTTTGACACTAAAATTGATGCAACAATTTGCGTACAATATTTATGGTACATGAATTCAAATAAAATTTCATTTTCTATCTAGTCATTCTTTGGACCAAATTTTTATATGCTTTTTCGATGCCAATACGAAGTGTTCAAAGTATATTATAAAACAAGATTCTTTCAGACAAGACATGTAAAAATATTTTGTAAGTGGAATGCAGCTTTTGAGAGGGGGATTGGAGGATGTGCCATGGGGGTACCTTTTGGTATCAACTCTCCAAAAATACATAGCAAAGACCGGATTGTTTTATTTACCAATTTGCAGTAAAGTGAAAGAAAAGGGGACAGTTAGAATTGGCGGTTTAAATTGTCGTAAACTAATATTCAGTTGTTTCCAGTACACTATGGAAACTACAGGATGCCCGAGAAGTTACTAATTATTTATGGGAAGGAGACTTGAATTCAAATAAAGTGTTCATAATATCAAAGAAGATACCGTAAGTCAAAGAAATAACAGCATTTCGACATGACCGCCCTCCATATCCAACCAGAATTGCCATCTCTACGCGGTGCAGCTGAATATGCTGCAACATTGTTAGGGTAATTTATACGCACCGATGCCGAAAGGCGTTCACGCAGGTGCGCCAAAATTCCTAATCTTCACCTTGTACACCTGACTTTTGATGTGCTATACAAAGAAGTCCAAGCGCTTAGATTAGGCGAGCGTGCTGCTCAGAACCGTAGTAAAACTCGTCAAATCCAGCATCCTTGAACGTCTTGTTGAGGTAATCACTCGCAAAGTGCGGTGAGGCGCCGTCTTGAAAGAACACCGAATCCAGAATGTTGTTTGCAAACAATTGGGGCTGCAGGAATTGTTGAATATCCAGGTGCGATGTTGCCGTGATTGTTGCTTCAGCAAAAAATAATGGACCATAAATGCGCTGTTGGGTGATACCTAACGACACGTTCACCTTGTGAGTGTTACGTTCCAATTCCTGACAATGTTAGGTTGTTCTTCAGCCCATACCCTGGTGTTGTGGCGATTGACGAGGTCTCAGATATGAGAGATAGTCTTATCAGTAAACAGGACGTGTCCCAACAAATTTTCATTGTTAACTTTCTCAATTAAGTCGTGGCGCATGGCCAAGCGTGCCTTATAGTCCTCAGGTTCAAGATGATGGACCATCTGGATGTTATAAGCCTTTTTCTTCAAAGTTTGCTACACAGTGGACTTTGGAATGCCTTGTCCCTGACTAGACGTTTTGATCGCCTGTTGTATGGTCTCCACAGTTTCCTGCGACGTTGATGGCCGTCCAAAATTTCTCGTCACAAGCACTCCCAGTTCACTGGAACTTCACTAAACTTCTAACGGTTGTTCGCGCTGGGGATTCTCTATTGTAACGGCGGCGAAACCATTCTTAGACTTCAGCAAAGGGCAGTCCATTGAGTTTCCACCTTCCGATGTCAGTTCGTTGTTATGGAGTCAACATCTTCCAGATTACTGGCGCTAAAGAGACAAAAATTAGCGTTTTCTCAGAAATGGTTAGGAACTTCTCGGGCATCCTATAGGATTCATGATGTGCAATTCCTGTCTTAATGTTGATGTCTTCATACCTTGACTGTAGGAATAGAAAATCGTAAATGACATATCCATCATGTTCTTAGTTTTTTTTTTTTTTTTTTTTTTTTTTTTTTTTTTTTTTTTTTTTTTGCAAAATCTTGAGGCTTTGAAACTAGGGGAGCAAACAGGTTTGGTCTTGTTGATAGTTTATTATCACGTGTTACATGGAATGAAGGTAATTGGTCTAAGAGATCGAGCACTTTCAGATGTTATGCGAGTTTGAAGTATTTTGCATGTTGATACTAAAACACAAATTCGATGACATAATCGGTAGAGCGTTCATTTCTGGCTTTTAATTTGTTGGGTGTACAATATTGATTTTGTGGTAAATAAACACCGACTGGGGAGTTTTCTCGATGTTCTCCTGTTTTCTCCCCTATTTGCATTCCTTTCGTTCTTATAACTCAGTAATTACTGTCTCGTTTTTGAAACATTAAACTAATGATTTAATGTGAAGCATAAATATTAGGCCACGAGCTTTTGTCTGGCAAAAACCGTAAGGCCCCTTCAGGAATTTTGAAACTACTAAGATTACCTTCTCTATTTTATATTCTCGTAATTATTCGCCTCATTTCAAACTAACATAATAATCATACTTATAATAATGGGTGTTATTGTTGGTAGGTTTGAAAGTAAACTGTCTTGTCTCTTATTGAGGTTGTAAATGTGGGAAAAGGAAATCCTGTTACATTTTGTTGAGTTCATCTTGAAAAAATTACATATTTATTTTATTATGTTCAATTCAGACTTCTTTTTTCTCCGAATAATAATAATAATACAAAATGATTTACTGTGGTATTTAACATTACGATTGGGAGTACAGGAATTCTTTCAGTTCCAGCAAACACCAAACAATCCATCAACAAAGAATGATACCTATCAACATAAGATCTGAACTCCTCCTTGGGCTTCTATTCGAGGCACGTAGTCCCAGCAGGATTTCCGTCTACGAGTACGTGCACTCAAAGTGAATATGATGACTATGAAACTACGTGAGAGCCTGTATTGGCTTTAACTCAGTTTGCGAATCTTCCTTTTAACACCACCGGATGTTATTCGGGTCATAAATTTTCTTTTGAAGTAGAGAAACAAAACAAAATGAAGCCGTACATTGTTACACGGTCAAACGTGTTTATCACAGTAACTTAATGGAGCTTTATGTAAAATATCCTTTAGCATATGTGGAAATATTTCTAACGTCGTGGACACATGTTAAAGTAAACATCTCAAGAATATTTCAGGGTTGGCATTTATATTTGAAAAGAGCTTAAACCAATTAGAATTATCTTCTTCATATCCAACAACGCTTCTTCTTGGAATTCAGGATTAAATTATGTTAGAGAACTATTGTGATTATTTTATTCTTTCTTCTTTTTCCTTCCTTCCTTAACTTAGGTTGTAAACAGGCAGACTTTGAAGAAGGATCCCAAATCAACGAGAAGAAAAGTAAATTCTTCAAAGTCTTCATCAGATGGGAAGTTGGAAAGCAGCCATGAAGTAACAGGTAAACTGGATTTATTATCTACATTCCGGGTAATCACTGATTCTTTTCAAGAAAGTGCTTTTTGCCATATATATGGTAAAAAGTGAAAGGAAAACCTGATCTGCTTTGGGAAGAATGGGCGTAATATCCCTCCCGTAATGTTTATATTTAAGTCTTAGATTGTAGTTTCCGAATATGTTTCTGAAAGCGGTACAACTTTATCATATCGAAACTGTAACGCAAGAGTTTTTAATATATTTAGTGTTTCGGCCAATGTGTGTTTTACTAATATATATGGAATATATCCAAAGCTGCAATACGAGTTCAAGATCAATATTTCATTATTCATTCTGTCAATTTATTCGTGCGATTCTTCGTTAAGTGTAGGTAGGCTTTTCAAAACTGTTCGCAGGTGTTTTATTCGTAGTCTTTTCAAAACTGTTTACAGGTGTTTTATTAAGTTCGAAGATGCATCTATTATATGTGTTGAAGTTTTGGATGCTTACCTCTTGGAAATAGACACAGAATAGTATTTGAATACAAGAACATTAATAAGTGGTACCATTTAAGAAAGCCATGATCGGTTAAAACTCATAAAATTTGTTGTTCTCATATTAGTTTGGCAGTGTTCTTTTGTTCAATATTTGTTCTAGTAATCAAACGAAGGCACTGATTAAGTCATTATTGTTTTATTTATGGTAGTACGGTTACTCGTTTTGTATATAACGGTTTGGAGCTCCTTTACGGAGATTAGGGCTGCAATTACTGAAGATTTTGTTGTAAGCAGGACTCGAAAAACTTTCTTTTGACCTAGGCTCCAGTCTTGAAAACTAGGCGGCACAATATTACAAATCTACTTTGATAAATAAGCCTACATCTTTTGACCTTAGTTTATAGTTAAAGTCAGTGATATAAAAAGTATAAGCTTACCTTAGTCTGGAGACTATCGCTAAATGGAAGCAGTATAAGTAATATTCTTCAAAGCAGCAGTTTTATGTTTATGTGAATACAGTTTGTCCAGTTCGAAAAGTGACTTTTGCTTGCCACGCAACCACCAGCGCCATATATGAAAAAGTATGTCGACTATATTTAATCAAATTTACAAAGCGCTAGCAGCGACAGTCGATGCATACGAGTCTTGTGACTGACAGTACGTACTGAATGTCGGTCGGAAAGGGAGCAATAGATCCACATGCCAAAATTAAATTATGTTTCAAATTAGGTAAAAATGCAACAGAGACGTTTCAAATGATTCAAGCTGTTTACGGTAGGAGATATTGAGTCGTAAGAGCGTGTTTAAGTGGTGTGCAAGATTTCGTGAGGTCAGGAGAGCATTGAAGACGTTCCACGACCAAAAGCAGCAGTGACTCTGTGAACTGACGAAAACGTCCAATGGTGGAGATTGTACGCAACGATCGTTGTGCATCTTCAAGACTCATGGAGGATCTTACTGGAATTCCAAAGACCATTGTCCATCTCATTCTAACCGAAAATTTAGGCAAACGAAAGGACTGTACTCACTTGTTGCCACGCACCCAGTAACGAACAAAAGTATTGCAGAGACATGAACCTAGCAGGTGATGAAACATGGTGCTTTCAGTCAGGAATGAAAGTGGATCTGAAAAGGTAGAGGAACGCATGACGTCACGCCTTTCCCCTGTGCCTCCCTTTGCCCATTGTAATTTTTTAGAAAGTGGGGGACGGCGTCCCTCTGCGTTTCCCCTCACTTTTACCCCTGCTTTCAGTATGAACCACTCATAAAGCGTCAGAACTTGGAATGGAAGGGTCAAGGCTCTCCTGAACCTAATCCGAGGAAAAGTGCACACGCAGAAGTGTCGACTTCGACTCCAAACGCATCATCCACAAGAAACTCATTCCAGAGGTTCACATTGTGAATACCGAGTATTACGTGAGTGTTTTGCAACATCTGTTGGCCAGGATTCGTAGAGTTCAACCTGAACATCGGCAACAAAACTCATGATCTCTGTTGCATGACAATACCTCCGTGCACAAGAGCAGGATGGTACACCAGGTTATGGTCAAAAAGGGATCGTTGAGCTCAATCACCCTTCCTCTTTTAATATTCTCCTCATTTGGCTGCATGCGGCTTCAAGCTATTTCCGAAACTGAAATTGGCGTTGAAAAGAAGGCGCTTCGTCACCATTACAGGCATGCAAAAGGCATCGACCATGACTGTAGAGGCAATTCCGAAACAGGAATACCAAGATTGCTTCACTAAGTTCTACAACTTCTTCAATGCATGTATTAACTCACGAGGTGCCTATTTTAAATAAACGGTATTGTAATCTACCAGTTCACAACGTCTTGTCTTTCCTTTCTCATTATTCACCTTTTTGGATGAATCAAAATCCTCTGATGACTAGCCGTTTACATTAAGATTCAAAGTAAATGAGATATTTTGAACTTTGTAGCGAATTCATTATAATTTGTTTGTAATCCATTCAAATACATAAAAGTCAGAACTACTGGCATGTTAAAATTGGGAATAGTAATGTTAAGAAAAACTAGGCGTCAAGGCTCGTATTTCTAATTGCCATGGCAGCCTGGCGACCCAGATTTTTCGAGTCTTACTTATAAGTATCAAAATAATTTCAGCTAGTATATCGTAAGTTTGTAACGTGTATCATGCATACCTTTTACTTTCTGGTGTTTCTTCTTGGCCAGGTGGCTAACGCGTGCGATATCCAGTGGGTATTTGTAGCGTTGCCAACTTTTCTTTTTGTAAAAATAATGGACTTCGCTGCGGTCGTACGGCATTAGGAATGAATAAAAATGCTTAGTTTAAAACATTTTATTACACAAAACAGCTATAAAATGATTGCAGAGTATAGAGATTCTTATTTAGTTATACAAGGTAACCAAAAAAGTTTTTGCCGTTTTTGATGTCCAGTTAATCTTTTGCTCACAGGTAGGAAACGAAATGACGCACGTGCCTGCCAAGCGATGAGTTAGTCTGATCATCGAGCTTCAGTAATACAGGCACGTTGCACACACACAGCAGTCATAGCTCGTCCAGTCTCGTTGTACGACTTTAAAGTAGGCCTGTTACCTGGTGCATCCAGTCGTCATATATGCTAGGTATTTGGAGAGAATGCCGTAAAAGAACGCACCACCAGGTATTGGTTCCAGAAATTTCCTTCGGGAGATGTGAGATTTTCCGATGAACGTCACAGTGGACGACCATATGCGTTGGATGACGAGGCCCTGAAAGCAGTCATCGAGAAGGACAGTGCTCTAACGTGTGATGAACTTGCAGAAAGGTTCCGTGTTTCCGCTGAAGCAGTCAGACTGCACCTGTATACAAGTTAAGCAAGTGTACACCCAACGCACATTGTCGGCAACCAACAAGGAACAACGACTGACAACCTGTTTGTCTTTGCTCACTCGGCTCCTGAACACACCTATCTTTGATGCTCAGTAGTGACGAAAAGTGGGTTCTTTATGACACTTCCAAGCGTACCAGACATTGGTTGTCTCCGCGAAATCGTATTCCTCCGCTCAAAACCACCTCTGCACCCACGAAAAGTTATCCTCTCTGTGTGTAGAATTGTCGGTAAGTGGTGCATTGCGGCAGAAGGAGCCGGCATTGATGAATCGCAAGGGTGTGCTGTTCCTGCATAAGAGTGTCAAACCACATGTAGTAAAGAGGACCCAAGAGACCCTTCAGTAACTTGGCTGGGAGACACTGCCATGCACCATATTCAGCTGACCTTGCGCCAACAGGTTACCACCTGTTTGATTCCCTCGGCAACAACCTGCGTGGGAGGTACTTCGCAAATAGGGGGAGACCTGCGGAACGCACTCACAGACTTCTTTGCATCAACGACTACCGAGTTTTACCATCGAGGTACTGTGCAGCTACAGGAACGTCAGCAAAAGGTCTTGGATGGTGATGGAGATTACTTCGGAACCTAAAGGCACTTACCGTCCACTGCATTGCTCTTTATCACTGCTCTAGAACGGCAAGAACTTTTTTTGGTTACCCTGTATTTATTTAAATCTTTGGCAGCAGTTTGAACTTTGGAAATTTTTTCCTTACATAATCTATGTACAAATTCTCTGTAAGTGTAATTAACATTCATAGTGATTTGTAATTCATTTTTATTAAATCTAAAGTGCATCTGTTGCTATCATCAGATCATTTGTTTTTCATGCAAGAAAAAATGCACTTTGTGTAAGCATTATACGCCTTCACCTCTGTGTAGGGTCTCTCGTTCGATCCCAGCCCACACCAAGTGAGCTTTCTAGTGGACAAACACTGTGTGCATAAGTCTTCTCGTGGTTTCTTTTCCTCCCACCTTTCATTCCACCAATTTTCATCCCTCTCATCATGACTGTTTCCTTTAGCCTCAGTACATAATCGTGGGATATTAAACTTTTAAAATAAGTTTGTGCGCTGCAAATCACAGCAAAGAAGGCCCGAAATACACCGAGCAAGGTTGGAAGCTGAAATTTAATATTAGTTGTAATGTGTTATTGATATTATACTTGCATTGAAATCAATAATGCAAGGATCGTGATCTAACATTAAAATATACCTCGGTTGCAACAATTACGCAAACAGTTTCTTCTTCTAAAAATACACGGCAGATTTAAATATATATACGAGAAATATGAGCTCCTAAACTAAAACAAGTTGAAGAAGTGAGAAAGTTTAAAAATTGAAACACATAAGGAAAATTGGTAACTCTAAATATTTGTCTCGGATGCAATCTCAAGTAATGGTTCGGACCCCACTTTAAGCATTGGATCCAATGTCATGTAGCCTCAGTGCTGAAAAGGGGTGTTAAATTCCAATTAACAATCAAGTTAATTTTCTAACATCCCAAAGGAACCTACATCGCTGAAGAAGTTCGTTGTCTGTGACGAATGCAACCAATTGAATGGTAAAATCTACAGGGAAGTAATCTGTTTTCTTTTAGATGTATAGAAAGATCTAAAAGAAGGATGCTACGTAAAAGAAAATGAAAAGAAGATCTGGAATTATTTGAAAGAAAAAAAATCAACAATATATTCAATACGTAACATTGCCTCATCAGTCAGTTTAAAACAAAAGTTAAAATAAAAAAAAAACGCCTTAAACAGATAAATGGATTTCTAATAGAAGAAGTGCCTTAACTTGATGTACAAATTTTCAAAAATATATATAATATAGTATAGACAGTTAGAGCCGTAATTTTCTTAATTATTTTTGTTTACAAAAGATTGCTCCATAAGATTGTCAATACCTCGTTCCTCCTATCGTCATAAAGTATTAAGTGCAGCATGTTCCGAAATAAATCGACAAACTTAGCGTACATGTCCAGGATCTAAATACAAGAAAAAAGTTTATCTGCGGTTTTGATCGGAAAGGTCTAATTACGGAGATGAGGCCAACTGAAGAACACTGGATAAAACAATCGACAGACCGCATATATGTTCAGGACTTCAATACAGAAAACAGTTTTATCTGCTACTTTGGTCAGAATCGCCTAGTTACGGAGGTGGGGCCAATTTAAAGTAATTAGGGGAATTGGTCATAATATGACTACATTAAATTGCACCCATCTCCGTAATTAGGCGTTTCCGACCAAAGTTGCAGATGAACGTTTTCCTTGTATTAAGGTTCTGAACTGGTGTTAGTATTTTGCTGTTCAGTTGTCTTTTGTTATCTACCGATTATTAGCAGTTTTGTGTCTTACCGTGTGGCACGTCTTGCACCACACATCAGAAAATGACCCAGAGTCTGGAAAACCTGAAATAATCATATTTTATAACATGAGTAAAAGCGGAGTACTCCCAAAACATCCTGTATGTTTATATTTGCATGGAATTGATTGTGTAAATTACTCATAGAATCCTGTATTTAACCTTTCCTCGTCTGCTTTAACCTTGAGGGAGACTGTAATACAGTGTGTCCCACTGCTGAGTTTGTCGATTTTTAATACGTTACTGTGTGAATATCAATGTAATGGTGGGGAAGCTATGTGGCTTAAAGTATCCAACATTCCATACAGTTTCAGTAACCTTGAGTTTGTGGTCAATGGAGTAATCTTAGGCCCGTACGAATTTGAAGATGATGACCGTACAGTTACTGTAACTTCTACACGATATTTAGAGATAATTCAGAAGTTTTTTTACCAGCTCAGTTGCGACCTCTAGGAATAGAACTAACAATTTGTGGTTCCAATACGATTTAAAAGGCGAAATTACCCGAGAAATCAAAGTAGTAAACCAAGCCACGCGACATAGAGTTATGTAGAATTTTCAAACCCCGTAGTTGTACAGTCATCTTTTAAAAAGTACGGGCCTAGGATTGGTCAACTGGTCACGAATTCATGATTACTGCAGAAGTGCTGAATACTTAAACCGCATAGCTTCCCCACCACTACATTGATGTTCACATAGTAACATATCAACAACGCCAGAACCCACTGAGACACATCCTGTATAAGCAATTGAAATTTAATGTGCCACCACCTTCATTTCACAAAATTTCAGTCATTTTTTATCTTTCAATTTTGACAGTGTCTTCATTCCCGTCTTCTGTTTCAAAAAAATACGTCTTTTTCATAATTTACTTCATATTTTGTTATTTCAGATGAGACTAATAAATTGGAAGGAAACGCAGGAGTCACACCAAGAAGGGATATGGAAGATGTGTCGGAAACTGCCTTTCCATTTAACATGGCTGAATCTCACCTTTTACCTGAAAGACCGTCGCCAGATGGAGGAGAAGATGAGGAAAAAACGGACGACGACGCATGGTCGGATTGGGAAGAATCCGCCACCACAGATGCACCGTCTGTACCCACAAGTGAGAAAGAGAATCATGCTTCAGGCGGACAATCAGAGTCATCTAAGGAATCAGTGAAACATACTGTTAGTTCTGTGATGGATATTTTATCGCTTGATATCAAAGTTTCCCAGTCTCGAGAAGAAATAGACTTCTTTCAAGATATGGAACCAGTGATTTCAAAGACACAAATTATTGACGTTACTTCAGAAATAAACGCTAATGGTTTACAAATACTCGATGACAATACAAGTCAAACTGAGGATAACAGCACTGTGGTAAATAGTGTACGAAAGTTTGAAGTTGTTTTAAATGAGAAAACAGAAGAAGCTGGTTGGGATGATTTGGATTGGGGCGAAGAACTGTAATTTTTTTTTCTTTGAGTTTCAATTGAAGGTAACACTTTCACTTGTTAATTGAATTTTGCACTGTTAAGAAAGGTCAGAGATATATCACGATTATACTGTATGAACTTTTTTTTTAAAAAAGAAAAAAAGGAATGGCTACTATTTTGAGTTACATTTGAAGAAAATATGTTAAAGACTAAATATCGTTGCATATGTTACAAGTTACACTAATGTTTATTATTGTTAAGTATATTGAAAGTCATATCGCACCTGATGCTCACTTAAAACGTTCTAGTACAATAAACACTTAAGTCGGGTTTGGGTTTATAAGTTTTTCTATTTGCAATTGCAAAATATGCTGATTGTTTCAATTGTTTTAGAGAATTTTATTTTAAAACAACAGCTGTTTAGTGTCTTTTTTTATCAGAAAGGGACAACCAGGATGATGTTTATTTGAGGTGATTATTCTGCTCTAAAAGTTGAGAATGTGTCGACCACTGAAAAGAGATTGCACTAGAATGAAATGTAATCATGATTTAAAGTACATATTCAGGGTGTTTTAAAATGAATCATGCGAGTTCAAAATGTCTTATTTGTGAAGTTTACACACAATTACGATTGGCACATTTAAAAATATATGTTACCTTTAAGTATACTCAGTAATTAGTGACACAAATAATGAAATCCATATTCCCTGTCGTTTATTCCAGCATGCTTGTTGTTGATGATGATAAGGCAGTAATGATACTGGTTTTCAATCCATTCAGGTGTTGTTTGAATCCATTGCTGTTAACTGTGTCACGTAAACATTATATTTCATTAACCCCTTGAAAAAAATCACACGGCTTTAGGCTTGGTAATGAGGCACCCTGAGACCAATACAAAGAAAGAGTGGGTTTCGGTGAGGCAGTGCGAACATCCACGCGCTAATGGCTACCCTTATCAGTAACTTCTAAGGACCTTGTAAGATTCCTTCTTTCATGTAGTGTATGCTAGTTTAACAAGTCAGAAAAATGGAGTGAAAATTTGGACGTCGTTGAATTATTTTGAAACGCCCTGTATTACGAAGTAGATACTTTAAACCATGATTATAAGGATAATCATATCTCTGTTACAAATAGTTGGTTTTATTTAACATTTAATTTGTTCTTTTGCGGAAGTGTATTGAATAGTAATAGTGATTTTAAACTAAGACGAAGAAATTACATAATTATTATTGATGTATTTGTTGTTGCATAATGTATTCATTTTTCCCTCGTTAATTATGATGAAAACTGATTGGTTAATATAGATGATATTGCATTTATACGTGAACGAAATGAGTATGGTTGTTTGCAGCTTTCATATGAAAATATCATACCCGAAGTGATGAACTGAAAAATAATACCTGAATATATATATATTCAAATGTGTTCAAGAAAACATAGATCAGTAAAATACGATGTTACAATAATGGTTTTAGAAATGTGCAGAAAAATATGTGTACAATGTACGTTCATATAAAATCCTGTTTATAATTTTGGTATATGGAATTTGTTCCCAGTGATATTTATTAAAGAGTGTTAGTAAAAATTGTTAGTTACTTTTTTAATCTTTTGACATAAGTTACATCTTAATTTAATCTAATATTTAATTAAATGCAAATCTATTTCCAGGTTAGTTTTCGTTTGTAGGAAATTAGTAATCTTGGGTTGCTCAAAAATGAATTCAGTACTGACCAACTAATTTATTGCGAGAGTTATTTGTAACTATTCACTTCATTATGTTAATGTATAGATTCGAAATTTACGATTGAGATTTTCTTTTTATCTCTTGCAGTAGCAAAGCGAAAGGAGGACAAACACGGCCGATAAGGCTTAGGTTCGGAGTCCCAGCAGGTCAGAGTATAAGATCTATATAGAGTAGAGTATATTGGGTTATCCTAACTGTAAGGTGACGCGCTTTATTCTGGAAGATTGAGTCACGTAAAGTGTCAAAGTAGGGTCGGACAACAGAATCGACAATGTCAGCGAATACAATGCACCAGTCGTATTAGTCTGAAGACCAGAGGCGAGAGGGATGTGTAGCTTATTGTCTTACACGCCAAATGCAGGTGTGTTCGTGTTCATCGGCATGTTTACGAACACACAGATTCCATCACTCTGCCAGGGGGCGCGGTGGCTCAGTGGTGGAGCGTTCACCTCCGGTGCTTGGGGTTCCTGGTTCGATTCCAGCTCGCTCCGTGTGGACTTTGTGGTGGACAAACACCGTGCTCGTGAGTTTTCTCGGGGCTCTCCCGTTTCCTCCCACTTTCTTCATTTCACTCATTTCTCATTATCACGTCTCCTTTAGCCTAACCGACATAACCGTGGGACGTTAAACTTAAGTATTTCATTTCATTTTTCCATCACTCTGCCCTAAATAGAAAGATCTCTCATCGCTGAATATCACTGCCTTCCGTTCGCCTCGTCAGTGCAGTCTCTACCGATAAAACCAAAGATGTAAACGAGCACAGATCAGAGTTAATCGTGCGAGAGGAACAAGGAAATTGATACCTACACCGAATAATCTATTATCTGTTATTCGTCTAATGATACAAGTGCACGATGGCTCTAATTGCAGTAACGATTGTTGTCCTGTCAGTTAAGATGACCCGAATGATCGATCCTTCTGAACAGACGCTTCCCAATGGGTCGCGAGAGAACGTATGCGGTGGGAACCGTCTGCCGTCCATTATGTACATCATCGATGGATTACTGACAATCACGAGCCATTCGAACGGCAGTTCTGCGTACACTCACCTTCTCGCAGCCCCATTGCACACTGACACATGAAGTCATTTAATTTTACAAAATGTGGCGGCATTGTGGAATTACACTCAATATGTGATCCACACATTTGATTCGTCCACACAACTATACTCATCATGTTGTTCGACGACCTTTAAACTACTAGCAGTATGATTTTACAAGAATTACGATTAGCTTGCCTTCTATGAAGGCGTTGTGCTCGGACTGTTACACTAAAGCAAGTACAAATTTTATTTGAATTGGATGATGTATAAGGATGTTCTAAAATGCGTTTTCACCAGTGTATACGTGTTTCAATCTACATACACCTGAATATGTAATAATTGACCTAGTATCATGTGAAAACAAAGAAATTTCTCCCAAGTTGGTGATACTGCATTCATTATGCTATTGGTGATAACTAGAGACCGCAAAATGACTATTTCTTGACGTTAGAGATAATGATTGAAATGAATGCGCTAATGAAGGTTATTGAAGGGATGTCTATGTTTCAACTACAGCAAAATGTATTTTATTGTTTATACTGTTATTGCTTCAATGCCGAATATTGCCTACACTTTGCATTTTCTTGAAAATCAGGAGTTCACGGTCAGTACTTGATTACTAGTATACTGAAAACACTTGTTGTACCTCGTCGCCTCTCCTCTGCTGTACGTGTGTCTCTGTTGTTTCTCCAGTCGTAAAAGTTCGCACCTTCTGTGTATCACATCGGAAATGACCGAAGAACAAAATAGTGCCAGAAACGTCGGTAGAAAACATTGGATTTTCTGTATTGATTAAATTTAGGTACTCTAATTCGTTCAGGTGCCCTTCAGCTCCGGTGCTAACCCCTTCTGTGTTAAACGTCTTAAGTCAACTTAGAATTATTATTATTATTGTATCTAAAATATGAAACAAAATCTGAGTTTCGCCTCTCCCCGTGAAACTGTGATAGACTTTCAAAGTATGAGGATTCAAATGTAGTAGAGAAATGAACAGCAAAGATGGAACCTATACTTGAAAGTTGAATCTGTGCATGCGGATAGAAATTATAATGTCAAACTGTTGATGTGTGAGATCTGTACAAGGGAAGGTAACGGAACATTGAGCGTTGTTTTTATATGCTGTCAAAATATATACTTAACGCTACAAAAAAAAAAATAAATAAATAAATAAATAAATAAAGAAGCAACTTCGATCAGTTGCATTCAAATCTTGGCCTTATCAAAATGCCCGCCTGTAACTGTGATCACATCCTGACAGATGTGAAATATTCTGGCGATAAGTAAAATGGAATGAAGTCATTTAGTTTTACGTCCCACGATTATGCCGTCTAGGCTAAAGGAGACGGTGATGATGAGAAATGGAGAAAGCGAGAGGAAACGGGAGAACCCCGAGAAAACCTATGTATACGGTGTTTGTCCACCACAAAATTCACTTGGCGCGAACTGGAATCGAACCAGGGACCCCATGCAATAGAGATGAACTCTCTAACACTGAGCCACCGCTGCCCACTTCTGGCGGTAAGTTTCTCGAGTTTTTCATAGTGAAGAGATTCTCATGCATCCTACAGCGTCTTTCAAAGCTGATGCACACTCCTGTCTAACGCGACAAACTTCAGTGATATTGCTCTTATTTCATTATACCATTAATTTTGATTAGATCAGTCCTACACCTACCAAAATAGTGTTTCACCATAGTTGTTACAGGTTTTTGGCAGTAATTCTCCCACTTATCGACGTATGTACAACACGTGCTGTCATTGGATTACCGTCCACAGTGCATATTCTACTGAAACCTTTTCCTCTAGTTTTGAGCTGTTAGAAGGTGCATACATCTGTTTCCTTCTTGCTCTGTATGTCCATGATTTCATGTATCAAGGCTCAACGCATAACTTTCAATGTTTCTGTGATTCGAGAGACTGTAAGTTTCCTATTCCGTTGTGTAAAATGGACTTGTCTGGCGTTCTTTTACGCTCTTCACTAGGATGGTAGTTACTGATATTTTCACTTTCATAACGATTTGGCACAATGAGTATGCTTCATCTCTCGAAACAAAGTGTTTTCTCTCGTGTTTCGTCAAATTCCTTAATTGGAGTCATTTTCATACCCAGGTAATTCCCTACCCTCTCACTTTGACTCTTCATCTGACCTTCCACGTACCTGATCTATAGTAAATATTACCGTGCGCTAAAAGACATTTTGCTAGTGAAAACACTAGCGCCCTGTGTTGGATGCTGAATATAGAAGTGGAGCATAGCGCTGTTAAAATTATTCGAATAATTTGTTTCCCATCATTCGATATTCGTTTTCAATATTCTAACAATTATTCGTTATCCAAATAATTATTCCAACAACGAATATTCAAAGATTCCATTATTTGAGTTTTAATAGCACTAGTATAGCATTCACAGTTAATATGTGCTTGGGCTACCGTGATTACAGAAGGTTGTTTTCTTTATATCCGACCATTTTTGACGAGTACTCACCTTAAGAGGCACAGCGCCGCCACCACCGATCATATTCTATTTGAACCCCAGCATTGTGGACTATCACACGACATCGCATTTTCCATTGCAGCAGGCTCCGTCGCAGAACAGATACGGGAATTCTGTTCCACTCCTTCTTGCAAGCTTTCCATAGACCATCCAGGGTGCGCGGGTGACGATGTTGAAGACGTCGTTTCAATAGTCCAAATGTGCAAAAATCCAAAGGACTGGCATCTGGGCTTTTTATAGAAATGTCTTCAAACGGAATGACTGGAATCCATAATTCCTCTGCCATTTCCTGATTTAAAAAAAAAAAAACATGTTTTCGCAGTATGACTCGAAGCCTTGTCCACATGGATCATCAGCTGGTTCGCGTCCATTTCATACAATTGTGGGATGGATGTACGATAGATAGGGTGTCAGAATGGATTCTTGCAAGTATCTTCCGTTCACCTTCACGTTTTGGTCATCTTGCATATCATCAACTTGCCCTCATATACGAATCCCGTAACAATCAAAAAGCCACGAGGGAAACCTTCCCTGCACTGACGAACAAAGTTGCTGCGCCCCTCGCCGTCAATGTCACTGTATGTAATCGCCGGAATGTGACCACCAGAAGTGAGATGAACATATGATTGATCCATTGTGACAACTACCTTCCATTTGGAACCCGCCAGGTACTACGGCGGAGATTTATTTGGTGTTTCTTTTCCGAAATGGACACAATCGAAGCAGCCGAAGAACGACAGAAGTGGAAGTAACGCAAGAGAAATGAAAATTGTGAACTTTGGCAAAGGATGAAAATTGTCATCTTGAGGGCCCTAAAGTGGTGAGAAAACTGTGCGAAAAACACGTTTGTTTTCAGTTTCATTTCTTTTGGACAATGTTGCCAAGGGCGCCGATCCTGGGGGAACAGGGTCCCCCTCCTGAAAGCTCATGTGGGCCCCCGCATTGTATTTATGAATATATACTATTTGGCATAATTTGAATGCAATTTATCTTAAAATCCTCATATATATACCTTCTGGACCTGAATGGGCCCCCCAAATTTACAGAGAAATCGGCGCCCTTGAAAGTTGCCATCACGACCCGAAAAAAATATACGTTGTACCCAGTGGCGTATTTACGATTTTATTTCGGGGAGGGCTTTGCTAACTTTCGGGGGGGACTTTGCCTGAAAATGTGAAAATTCTGCAAGATATTTCATGTACTTTACTATAGTAAGTAAGATTTCGGGGAGGGCTTAAGCCCGGAAGCCCCCCCCCCCTAAATACGCCACTGGTTGTACCTAAGGGTATAACAAAATTTTTAACCAAAAAATCAGCGACGTGTCGCCCCAAATTTTTTTTTCTATATTTTTTGAAATTTTCAACACGCAAAAAAATAAAGAAAATACGCATCGATGGTTTTAACAAAAATGCACATTTACATCTAGATAGTATCTACAATCTGTGAAACTTTCAAAATGTTTCGACCACCCCTAACAAAATTTGAAAAATATTCAATTTTGAGCATGTATGATACAATAATTCAGTAAGGGGAGGGGTGGTGGGTCAATTTTTTTTAGGTAGTTTTAGGTCAAGGGTAACCTTTAGGGTCAACAGCGACTCGATTTGGATCAAGGGCAGATTTCACTATCTTACTAGGAAAGACCCTTTCACCCCATACATCTCCCTCAATAATTTCCCTCCCGTTGGCAACACTGCAATGTAATACACTAAAAAGTAGCCACATCCGTTTTCTAAAAAACAAGGCCTCAACCATATCAATCGGATAAACCGTTTTTGAACAATAAGTCACTAACTGAAAATGTAGGAAAACGCCAAAAATGACCTGGGTCCGAAAGGAATAATCACACGATTTTGCTCGTATAGGTACAAATAAACAAACGATTTGTAAGTTACGAGGGCTTCGACTCAAGTTCTGCTGACTATTTCACTTATCTGCAACAAAAATCAATAAATAATAGTTGCCAGGAAAAAAACAGACATTTGAAAAAGAAACATGAAAAAGAACGATGTTCACCAAAAAAAAAAAAAAAAAAAAAGTTTTTTTACAACACTAAACTACAAGTGGTAGAAATCAACCATTTCCAATTTTAATGTTGATGACTATAGAGCAAAAACTGTAATAGATAGTTAGAAGCTGTTTCATCCAATCGAGCGTCTCAAGAATGCATTCATCTCCATTCCTAACTCTTGCCTAAAACCGGAAGTAATAAAAATCCACTACAACTTCTGATTTTATTATTAATCTACATAATCAGAAACGATAAGAGAAAGCAAAAAACTATTTTGTTAGAATCGATTTAGCGTTCTAAGAATAGTTACCATCTTCTCTCTGAACCTTCCATTCAAACAGAAAGTGGCAGAAATCAACCACTTCCGGTTTTAATGTTGATCACTACAGAGTAAAAACGGTCATAGATAGAAAGAATTTTTTTTTGTAGTTAATTAACCGTCCCAAGAATATATTCCCCACTTTAATCTCTCTACTAAAACTGGAAGAGTGGAAATCTAATATCACTTCCGGTTTAATTGAGAAAATGTTGTGTGATCCTCTTTACTGCCATTTTCTGGGTTTATTTCTTCAATATAGCATAATTTATTTCTGTCAAAAAATTCAGAGGAATTTCGGTGTCTTTTCCAGTGATTTTCTTGGAAATAATACTCCTAATTTTCTGAATAAATGCTAAAGAAATTGAATTTTTAGAATAAGTATATGTAGTGTTTCATAATTGACCCTGTAATGTGGCACAACTTCTGTTTTTGCGAAGGACCCAAAAAGGATATTACAATGGTGAGGTAAGTATTGTTGTCACGAGACGAGAAATGTCTCATTTCGTCTCGAAAACGAGGCAAGAAGTCATTTTTTAAATTCGAGACGAGACGAGAAATCTTGTTTTTGAGACGAGAATCGAGATGAGATGAGAAATTTCTCGAGTCTTGTGAGAAACAGTATTTCACTCAAATATTAGATCTCAAACACGTTTTTAGCATTACATGATGCATAGTATAATCCTTACAAAGTCTATTAGAATCTCAATAAATAAAATATGACGTCCTGTTAGCATTGGCGGATTAAACCAAACGTTTTGGGGGGGCTCTTTATTGTAGAGTGGAATATGTTACCCGAAATCCCCCCCCCCCAAAAAAAGAAAGGTAAAACGGATTCAGGAAAAGAGAGTGAAAGATATAATGCGACGGAATTTTCACCACAATGCCCCCTCCCCCGAAAAGATATTCTGTCTACAGGCCTAGTCGTGGCTATGCTTTAGTAAATATTTCGCTAGAAAAAAAAAATCAGGTTAAACATTTCTTAGAATGCTCATAATGTTTTTGTATTTTAGTAAAATGAATTAAACAAAAGGACAAAAAGAACTTACAAGTTACAACGCAAAACACGCTTTTCGGCGAACACCACCCAAAGCGTATCTGTCGATATAATATTGTCGCGATCTACGACAATGTTCCTATGACATTTAAAAGTGCTAGTCCATTCAGTCGCTTTTCGCCAGAACGAGATCGCAACCACGTTTTCAGTTGGTGCAATGTTGATTAAGAACGTTCTGCACTGACCACGCTCGAATGCAGGGTTACAAATTGAGTTGATGTTGAGTTAAACGTCCTTTCCAGCAGCGAGGCTATATGAGACCTACTGATTAACGTGGAATCCGTACCACAGGGTTACAAGAATGCGCAGCAGTTTTCGAATAATCACGTGAAGATCTTCATCGCTGGTGGTCAAGGCCTCCAACGCAGTCCGTGATAGAGTTCCACCTTTTTCTTTAATTCTCTTCCATTTAGAAGTGCAGATTGCAAGTTCGGAACTAAAGAGGGAAAACAGCATTTTTTCTTGAGTTCCGATAGTTTTGTAAAATCTTTCTGCTAGAACGCGGAAGTTGTTGCTCAAAGTTTAGTCTTGCGCGTGTTGGCAATAAAATGTTGAGTCCGTAATCCGTATACATTTAAAACTTCCTGCGCAAGACGAGTTTTGAGGTCTTCTACAACCGACTCTATCAACGGAATGTAGACAGTTCTTCAGTAGTAAGATGTCGTGTCATCTTCCCTGGAGTTCGTACGATGTGTTTGTCTTTGAGTGAGATGAGGAGTTTGAATCCGCACGTCGACACTGGCAACCATTCTGAATATTGCTTCGAAAGTTGCCTTGAATTCTTTGCTGTTTGAACGCTTCTTGTTTAACGCTGCGATAGTGTCCTGAATGGCATCTGACGTTGCGTTCATGTCTAAATTTGTCTTCTGCAAAAGTTGATTGAAGGGAGGGTTATCGTGAGAACACCCTGAAGACACGTAATAGTTACGATGAACTCGCTGTCGCTAGCAGAAGAAAGTGCCCATGCTTTGGCTGCTGTATCTAACTCGGACTACTTGGAACACACTGTAGAACCTCACTTATTTATTGAAATTTTCCGTGAAGTTGTTACATCGCGTCGTTCTGTTCAACCCACCTCGTTTCACACAATGCCTCCAACTGGCCACTAACCGTAAGCTTAAGGACAGTATTACGTTTTGACGATGCGGTGAAAAACGCAATGATCTCTTTCGTTGTTTCCAGACAGTTCCTCACGCACTGTACTGACGACGATCTGAATATGGACAAGTTGAGGCTGTGACTGTAATATGAACAGTGTCGCGCGTTTGAAGCCTCCTTCTGGATCTCCTGCATTGCCCGGCGACTTTGAGAGGTCGTGACGGCGCAACCATCTGTACCAATACCAACGCAGTTTTTCGGGTCGAGTGAGAAGTCTCGTAGCAAAGATAGAACAATTTCTCCAATTTTCCCTCCAGTCAGTGAGAGTTCAGGCGATTCTGCGTCTTGGGATTCCGAGCTCGAACCAATGTCCTCACCTTTCAGCTCTGCTGATCGAGGATCAATGAAACCGAAGCAGTCTTCTCTTATTTCACCCATGTGTTCGTACATTAGAATCAATGACAGCAGAGATGTGTGCGAAAAGACCGTAATCTCATCAAACATAAGAGAATAAACTGATCCTCTCGCACTCGATTGACAATTTTACAGACGTGATTTCTCATCCCAAACCCTCAATGAGGGCATTTTGTGTAGTTTTATTGGCAAAAATGGTCCTTTTTGATGCTTTCTTCCAGTGATTCTTTAAGAGATCGTCACTACAAGCCATTCTAAATTTGAACAATTCTCGAAAATTGCCCTCGTTGAACTTAGTTTCTGCACTGTCACCATCTGAGATCCAATTATCCGCACAAGCATTGTCCCTGTGCAAGGGAGCCGATCCTGGGGGGCCCGGGCCCCCCAAATCTCATGTGGGCCTCCTATTGTATTTATGAATATACAATATTTGACATAATTTGAATGCAATTTGTCTTAAAATCCTCATATATATATATATACCTTCTGCATCTGACTGGCCCCCCAAATTTACGAAGAAATCGGCGCCCTTGTCTGTGTGGCCTGGAAAAGCAATGCCTTGCCTTCCAAGGAATATCACATTTCCCAACATTAATTTCAGTTTGTCGTGATTTTGGATGACTTGTCTTCTTGACGAGTTGATTTGATTCTCGGCTGATTTCACTGGTTCCCAGTACTTCTTCAGAAACGCTTTTTCGACCTCAAGAGTGTTAATGTGATATTGTGCCTTGTTGAGAGTTTCTAAAATACCGTAGAAAGTAGAGAATTTCTTCAAAGGTTTAGTCCCAAGAGTTTGGAGAGGCACGTTTCGTCGATAGCCCCCCCCCCCCAAAAAAAAACCGTTGCAAAAAGTGAGTAATATTTACCAAAAAAAAAAAAAACTCTCCTTATAGAAAAGAACCAGCCATGGATAGTTTTCCAGATGTTCTGGCCTTAAGTAACACCGTCCTTCTTCATGAGATTTGTCTGATATTATGATTCGAGTTATCGTTAGCGTAAACGCGGCATACCGGATACAGACTATTTTTAAATAGAATTTAAAGAATTAACCCTCTTTTGAAATAACGCAAGAACGATCCCAAACTTTCGTTCGTATGGCGGTAAGCTACAAGCGGCAGTGTGTGTAATTTTAATATTTTAGAGGGCTCTTGGGGGGGCGATTGCCCCCCTCGCCCCCTCCTTTAATCCGCCCCTGCCTGATAGACAGAGTAACAATTTGGACAGTACATAGAATTTGTGACGTAGGGTACAATTAAGAAAGTATTTTTGGAAATTCGACAGGGAAGGGTGTGAAAGGGGTGGAAAGTATTTTATAAGATGACCATATCTCCGATTAAGGTTAGAGAGTTGAAATTTTGGAATTTATATTTGTCATTTTAATTTGACACGTGCTTAAGCATTTGTTGATATTTTAGCAAAATGAGAAAGAAAAGATATTGAAAGGGAAAAAGGGTGGGGATTGCAATTATTATAATAATATATAGATGTCTTGGAATCTCTGAGGATTAGAAACACGGAATTTGGTATTTCAACTCCCCATTGAAAATAAATAGATAGGTATTTCAGTTTTGTTTTTTTTTTTTTTTTAATAATAATAATAATAATTGGTCTTGAATGGAAGACAAGGTATGGAAAGAAAAATGGGTGGGAATTAAAACTTTATTATAATATGTTCAATCCCTTAAGGTTAGAGACTTGAAATTTGGTATTTGAACTTCACATTTAAAATAATTTCACACATGTTTCAACATTTTCTGATATTTTAGTAAAAAGGATAAGAAAAGAAATGAAAAGAAAAATAGGGCCCGAGGATTGGATTTGTTATCTCAGAATCTCTAAAGGTAGAAAATTCAATTTGCCATTTCAACATGTCATTTAAAATAAAGGGTATTTAAGCGTTATTTTTATATATGGACTACAACGGAAGAAAAATGGGTGGGGATCACAATTATTATAATTGGATGCTCATAAGTGTATCTCAGAATCCTGAGAGATTAGGCATATGAAACTGGTGCTGAAACTGAAATTTGGTGTGCCTGGAGGTTTAAGTGCGAGGCGATAGATCGAGCAAACTAGGAGGTCTGGGTACTTGGAACTGAAATTCGGTGTATCTTAGGATCTCGGAAGGTCAGAGACATGAAACCTGGTATTGGAATTTTATGTACTGCATACACTATTGCTATTGTGCATGTGTTCAAAACGTTCTCCCTTTTACGAAAATGTGTTCGTACACCTCCACCTCTGAAGTAACGGTATAGAGGGAAATACTTATACCAATTCAGTTTACATGCATTATTATTATTAATAATAAGTATAATAATTCACATTTAGTGTAAATTCAGAAAAATACACAGAAATAATTAGAAAATATGCAAGTCACATCTGAGAGAGCTGTCTTGTTCCGATTTCAATATCATAGTTTTCAACCGTGGCTATTTTACCCATGTTCCACCTATTCCGCTACTCGATTTGTGACCCGGGAAATTGATATTGATAACAAATATCTAATTTTGACAGTAAACACACAAATATTCCCGGGGGTTGTGGAGGTTTAGTGGTAGAGCGCTCAGCTATAGTGCGCAGGGTTCCTGGTTCGATCCCAGACCATGCGAGGTTGTGGTTGTCAACATTCTATCCGTGTTTTCTTTGGGTTGTCCCATTTCAACCCACATTCTCATTCCACTAATTCTTTCACTATTATTCACTTTCATTAATCATCCGCCTCTTTTAGCCTAAATGGTATAATCTTGTGACGTAACACTAAAAATTTCACTTAATTTCAAACACTTTTGTACAACATGTAGCGAATAAATTACTGTTCGAAATCTTGTGAAACACTAAATCGCTTGCAATTTTGGTAATTTTTGCTGCCTGTTTCATTGAATAATGCTCTGGTTGAGCCTTTTTTTTTTTTTTTTTTTAATCATGAGAAATCTGAGAATGATGAAGCAACAAATTTCACATGGTCTTGCTGGAAGCTCAATTAATTTTGAAATCAAAGTTTCTGCTTACTTGTATAGAATTTATAAGATGCATAAACCAGAAGGAACTGTTGGGTCAGCAAATGGTAAAGGGGGCGAAAAAACGTAAAAGGAATTTTCTACCGGATGATTGTGTACAATATATTTTAGGTATCTTTTCTCAATCTTGAACCAAGTTTGTCCTGACTTTCCACTTTGAGAAGTTGGCTACCATATATAATAAACAAGCTTTTATATATTTGCAGGCCACATCAGCAAAAGTGCAATGTGCAATGATAAACAGAAGTGTAATTTTGTGTTAGAACACTAAATTTATTGTAATTATTAGATAAATGCGATTGAAATATTCAAAGTTACGTCTAGCGGGAAACTACCCTTTACAATTAAACCAATGGGTGGACCAAGATCAGAAGTACGACGTCACAAACTCCGTACATGTTCAGAAAACGGGTTAAGGAGGTGTGTAAGTCAGAAGACAACGTGATGTTGAATAGCATCGTTTGAAAGTGCGACATGGAGAACACACAATTCCGAGTTATTTTCCTTCACGAGTTCATAATGGAAAATGAAATGAAACGAAATATTTGAGTTTTACATCCCACGTTATGCCGACTAGGCTAAAGGAGACGGTGATGGTGAGAAATGAATGAAATGGTGGAATGAAGAAAGTGGGAGGAAACGGGAGAAGCCCGCGGAAACCCACGCACACGGTGTTTGTCAACCACAAAGTTCATTTGGCGCGAGCTGGAATCGAACCAGGGTGAACGCTCTACAACTGAGCCACCGCGGCCCCGAGTTCATAATGGGCCACTCTACACATCTAACAGAAAAGAATGACGCTGGGCCAGCCTGGTGAATGAATTCACCATACGCCGTTGATTTATAAAATTTCGTGCCCCTAACATTAAAAAATGAGTCCTCGGCTGCCGAACAACAGCTTGTTCTGATGAGCTCTTCAGGAACACCGTGGAAGTGTACTCTCGGAAAGGTATTTGTGTCATTGCAGACGAGTTAGGCATAGAACATTCGGCATCTCTGCGCTATCGCTTAAAATTTAGCCTCATTGGTGTCATATAAACTAATATCACCAAAAGATTTCAGTTAACCGAGTGTACGGAATATTTGGGAAAATTTCCTGACAGATTGTCACTTCTGATACGAGGATTGTAAACAGTCCAGACAGTGAATCATGGTCAACTTCCAGAATGGTTTCGAAACTATCCCTTTACGCAGATCTCAAAAATACGCAGGTGTTGCTGCTAGTGTGTTGGCCTATATTATGAGCGATCTATCTTGTCTTTATTCGTCGAGGTAAGATTGTCACTGCCGATTGTTCTTGTGCTGGACTTCATGAATACTCTCTAAATATCCAACAATGATGAAGATGGTATCTTCACGTTCTACTAAGATGCATGCCTATACATCGCTCCAAGGACAGTATAGTCTTTCCATGAGTTGCAGCATCAAACCTTTCCTCACCCACCGTATCCTCCTGACGTCTCTCCACTGATTGCCACCATTTCTTGGCAGGAAAGAACTTCCCTGATGACTGGGCAACGCGCCATTGAGGATTTCTCGCATCGCAGAATTCCAGTAGCGCAGTTAGGATATGAGGAAGGGGAGGGGCAGTGAGGCGTCCACTAAAATTTTGAGGGGCCAGTTCGTATAATTCTACCGTAATGCGTTTAATTTCGAGGTTCTTCGACCGGGAATCGAACCCGAAACCTCGTGGCCCTAAGATGCATGTGGTAGAACTAGACCGGTGATGACATATATAGCTGTGTGTGTGTGCGTTATCGGGCGGCTGCGGTTCAATTGTCATCTCGTTGATTTAGCATTAGGTATATCCTGGGTTCGAAACCCTTATATATGGCTTACACAAACTATATTTTTCTAGTGGCCAATTCAAAACTAATGATATTTTCCTAGTAGTGTTCTATCTAGAGTTATCAGAAGTTGCTGCATTTGAATGTTTGATAGCACAAAGTATTTTTACCCGACCCGTACTGTTTTTCATTATTTCAGTTAGTAGTAACATGATCGCTACTAAGAAGGTAGATCTGATCTGCCTATATTTCCACCACTGCAGGTTTCAAACTTGTTTCACGGTCAAACCTAATTGTTGACAGAGAGATTGCAGAAGTGTGTGGCTGTAACCGTAGACTAGTTTGAATAACTAAGTTTTGATTTTCTTGCCTTTGAAAGTGACACACGTCAGATAGATATTTCAATCGCACCAATCTAATACTTGAAAGAACCAGTCTTTCGTTTTGCTTACGTGTGCATTTCAGATTCTCGTCGATTTTTCCAGTACTTTTTGAGAACGTATCCCTGACGGGATCGTTTTTTTCAGAAGCCGAGAGTTAACATGTTCGTCTTCGTACCTTCTATATCCCTTATGTTGCCGAATATAAGTTAACATTTACGTAAACAATATGCACAAAAATCGATGCCAAACACTGTTTTCTTTACGAGGGTCACTACGAAAGTTTTGAGATACGCATTGTTGTGGCACAGTATTTGAATTCCAACAATTGCGTTCGGTAGTGGTATCCAGAGCAAAGAAGCGAAGCAAGTTTCAACGCGTCTCGCTTATCGGCGTGGCTGTATCACCTTCACTTGCTTGTTGATGTGAGCAGTATTCGGCTGTCCAGAATGGAGCTCGAAAGGAAACATTTTCGGGCAATGATCCTTTACGATTTCAAAAGTGTTTTGAATGAGACACAAAGCCTTGACTGTTTGCAAGGGGCATTTGGGGACCTTGCTTCCCGTGCTACAATTTTCGGTGGTTTGGTGAATTCAGAAGAGGCCGGACATCGCTTAAAGATGAAGAGAGAGCTGGACGTCTGGCAACAGCTGTGTCAGATGAAAACATTGCCGCTGCGGAACAAATTATTCGAGAAAATCCTCGAACAACTTTCAAGGACATTGAATCTACAGTGAACATTGGATCGCCAGCAGTAACAAAAATTTTTCATGATCATCTTTGGCTCAGAAAGGTTTCATCTCGTTGGGTGCCTCACACTTTGACTGAACAGCAGAAGCGCATGCGTGTGGAATGGTGTGAAGAAATGCTTGCAAGATTTGATGGAAGCAATTCTCGACGCGTCTCTGACATTGTTACTGATGATGAAACTTGGTTAATCAATTTGACCTTGAAAATAAACGCCAGTCTACAGTTTGGATCTTTCCAGACGAAAATCCACCCACGAAAGTGAAGCGACCGCGAAGTGTGGGGAAGAAGATGGTCGCAACCTTCTTCTCCAAATCTGGCCATGTTGCAACTGTTCCACTTGAAGAACAAAGGACTGCTACTGGTCAGTGGTATACCACTGTTTGCCTAACAAAAGTGTTCCAGAAGCTTCGGGAACGGCGTCCAAGAACTGGATTGTGTGGGATCCTGCTTCATCATGACAACGCGTCCGCACATACGGCCAACATCACAATTCTATTTTTAGAATCTACGGAGGGTCAAACTTATGACTCATCCGCCGTATAGCCCTGACCTGGCCCCGTGTTTTTTCTGTTCCCCAGAATCAAAGATCGCATGAGTGGTTTTTGAGGATGCAAAGGTGTGTACAGTGTAATGGTGAATACTTTGAGAAAATGTAAGTGTTAAATTGATTTCAAGTATGTAAGTTATTTCACATCTCGAAATTTTCGTAGTGAGCCTCGTACTTCAAAACTCGGAGACCTATAAAAACAATACTGGTGTAACAGGGCCCACTCACGGTCCACGGTTTGCGCAAACATCATGTTTGTGCAAACATCGTGTTTGCGCAAACACTCGGCCACACACGATACAACTGTTTGCACAAACTTCAGTTCAATTTTGAGTTTAATCGCGTAAGCATGTCCACTGAAGCAGCTTGTTTAACGTTAATGTATAGTAGGCTATATAAATAACACCTACTCTCAGTGGCGGAACTTCAAAATCAGCCCTCCCCCCACACACAGATACAGAAAAATCTTGCCAGGACTTATTAGGACCTATAAAACAATTTAAGCATTTCATGTTTCTTTCCAGCACAGACATTCAAAGTCAGGCAATGAATGACACCATGTGAACACGAGTAACTACATGTAATAATCAGAATATTACCGCTACTTTGAATTAGGACTATTTACTAATTGTTTAAAACTGAATATAATATATGTGAATGGAGTTTTCATGATTGTTACACTGTTATAATTCAACGAGGATATGTATGTGTACACGGCTGATTGACAGTGACAGTTCTGGAAAAATATTATGTTGCTTATTTTCCTAATGATCTTTTGATTACGAGTTACATACGCATATACTGTTGTGAAATCTAATTTGATTTCAAATAAATTTTGTAATATATTAAATTTACCTCAGACTTGTAGCCAAACGGACTGTAACTGTTCCGAAAGTAGTTCTAAACTTACTCAGAAAAATAAAGATATCTTTTTCCCCAACTTTGATCACATCAGGAATGACAAAATCAGGTGTTATACCCGCTCAAAACCAATAATCTTAGGGTAAAATAGTGCGTATAGTTTTCAACGGAAGTAACAAAAATTATTTTTCTTGATTGCGATTTCATGTCTGACTAAAATAAAACACATATAATCAGGGCCTCCTTACGTCTTGGGCCTCCCTGCCGTTGCAGAGGCAGTAGCTCCGCCACTGCCTACCCTACAGTTTTTTTTCGTAAGATTGCTCTAATTTAGACTTTAGTCTGGCAATGTCAGCTTATGACCTTTGTCTGACCAAGTTTTTCACCCTGGCAGATGTTATTGGGTACTAGAGTAGACGAAATTTGTCGCTTGGTGTTGGTGAGCTCATTGCTTGATGAAATGACAAAGCGACTGTTTGTAACAAGCTGCTTGCAAAATGGGTCTGCAGTCATTTAGTCAAGGATTTTTTTTTTTTTTATCTTATCAACTAGAACACAAAATCTTTTGTACGAATGCAACAAAACTCCGCGTGCTGCTATGCTCAGTGGAGGTATGATCAGTGGCGTTGGGCGCTGAAAAATGCCTGTTACGTGATGTCATGCAGATTATCAATTATGTCATTGCTGGAACTCCCGCGCTTCGGTGTTGATCCCACCCCCCCTTCGGCCCCACCGACGGCCGCGAAGGCGCGAACTCCAGAAACTATTGAAGTTAGCAGCACAACGACTGTTGTTACCAACATGCACGTTTAAAATGGTGCGGTGTGAAGAATGAAGACTATGTCTTTTTTTTTTTTTTTTTTTTTTGGTTGAGAACAAGGTCACAAATGAAAATATCTATCATAACATATGCACAAATTTGCCACTACTTATATTAAATGAAAGTGTTTCTTCCACATCAATTATTTCATCCAAGGTCGAAATACCGGATAATTGCATTTCCTGGTCTCTCAGAAAGTCCATATGGGAAAAATACCACAACGAGGGCACATACACGCCATCTGTTCCACTTCCAGATCTTATACTTGCATTTATCTTCTTTAGTTCTCTTCGGTATACAGAACGAAGTGAATTGATTTTATTCCTCACTGACTCTCTGTCCGCCGTTTGATCTATTTCCTTCATTTTATTCACTAACTTCTCATATGCCGCATTTTTCAAATTCCTGTTTTTATAATCTTTACTCTTTACCTTCCACAGTTCAGGTAAATTTCTATAAAGGTCAATAAATTCTCGCCAGAATTCTTGATTCCTATTCATTGACGCCATAGCGCAAGAAATAATCGTCTTTACACTAGGATTCCTACTCGGAAATAAAGCTCGTGTTTGCACAAACATGCCCATACACGGTCCACGTGTTTGCGCAAACATCATGTTCGTGTAAACAATTTTCGAACGAGTTCAATGTGGAAAATGTTTGCACAAACGTTTGCACAAACAGTTCATACATCGCCACACACGGTCGAACTGTTTGCACAAACAGCCTTGTTTGCGCAAACCTTGGACCGTGTGTGGGCCTTGTAACAAGACGTCCACGCACTCTAAAAATAACCAGCACATCGTTTTGAAAAATAATAATAAAGAGAAAAAAAACATCGCAACTCAACAGAATGACACATTCTTTGGTGGATTGTGAACAGCACAGAAGGCGACAGAATGTCTCCAAAACAAATTCTTAGTATTTCAAACTCATACCTCCTCGTAACTCACAGGAAAGAAAGACTAAACAAAATTCAATTGAGTTGTTTTATGAAAGAAATACATTTCTTCCAGTCGATTGTTTTAGCAGAAGCATTTGTGAAACCAAAATCTACAGCTGTAGCTGGTGTGGGTGAATTCTACAGCATAAAACATGAAACAAAAAATGTTGAGAAGGTGTATACGCAGAGCTTTGACACGTTTCTTGAGTTACAATGAACGTGACAAAAGAGAGGAGAAAAATGCATCCGCTCGGGCTACCAGCGACGAGTCTCATTGCATGATTGTCAAATTTAATCGATCAAAATAAAACTGCAAAACGAAACGGGATATCTATAAAACTGGCCATTTATTTTGTTGAGATTGACCATTGAAATACTTATCCAAAATAATAATGTTTTACGTACAATAGTTCCTGAAATAATCTATAACACTAAAATCATAACCAAATTTTACATGCTTTTAGATAGAGAGAAACTCAGTGCGCTTCAAGGGTTAGAGACCGCCTTATAGTGTTTTATAATTTGGAGTACATGTGCTTATATAACCAAAAAATGTCGCAGAACGAGCCGCACAAGCGGTATAAGAGGTCGGGATTTAAGGAGACAAGTCAGGAAATGGTATGTCAAGTATTGTGTTTTGATTTTTTTTTTTTTTTTTTTATGTGCATCGGTCAAAAATCAACAAAATATCAACTCTTCTAAATGTCAAGAGCCAAAGGTCAAGCCGGTGGAATTAGCATAAGAAATATATCAAGAATTTACAGTAAAGCTAAAGAAGTCATCAGGAGAAGTTTTATTGTTCGAATTCGTCAAAGAAACGCATTAAAAGAAATACATATACATGCACGAATCTTGATGATTTTCACAAAAACATTATTCGTAGAAGCGTGCTTTAGCTTTATGTCAATGGCAAACATATTGAAATTAAATAAATAATAAAAAAAAATAAAACGTAAGCACACGCGGTGACGGAGATTGCCCGCACTTTAGAAATTTATTCTCCTCGTAACTGTAATAAGGCTGTCTTTATTCTTACTTCAAACTACGTATGCAAAAGTAGATTATACTAAATGACAGGGTTGAAAAAAAAAAAAAAAAAAAAAAAGTTTTCTGAAAAAAGAAAGTTAAGAAAACAAAAAAAAGGACGTTTTTTATGTTTAAAACGTGTTTCTTTTGTTTAAAACGTTTTAAACGTTTAAAACAAAGTACTTTGTTTTAAAAAAACATGTTTAAAATGTTTATTTTGTTTAAAACAATAATCTAAATACGCATATATATTGCATTTTTACACTCTTAGGTATTGCTTGCTATCTATATTCAACCGCTAGATCAAATTTCGGGAACTTCCCTAATCTCGATCCGCCCAAATGTTCAAATCCGGAGAAAGAAATCGGGATTTTCTCGATCTCCGTTCACGGAATATGTAGTTTAGTTTCTTTGTGTTACGTTCTACTGGTCGTCTGCATTCTTAATCTTTAAACGCCCATTGAAGCAACTGCTACGTCAGGGCTTTAAACCTCAATGGCTCAGTCTTAAACCTCAAATTAATGTGCTGGAAGATGGTTTTGGTACCAATTCATTCCTGAAAGATGCAGCTTTGCTGGTGTGCATTTTATGTATATGGGAGGAGGGTAAATATCGTGTTTTTTTCAACAGTTTTTTGGGGGGGTCATTCCCCCTCTTGGGGGATAGATTTATACAAATTGTTACGTGAAGCAATGAAGTAGGCCACTACATGGTAATATCGTGTATTTGTACTTCTTGCTTATATGGGGGAGAAGGGAGGGGCAAAGTTAGCCAATTTTTGGAGTTTAAGTTTTTTGACGTAAATTAGACTTATTTTTACAACAAACATCAATAGCTCAGGCTCTAATTAAGCTAGAAAGATGATTTGGCACCAAAGTATTTTTGAGGGATGAAGCTTTCCGTCAGTTGCATTTTATGTATATAGGGGGTACGTATGTACGGCCGAGAAAGGGAGGATGAAGTTCGTTTTTTAATTTTTCATATTTTTTTTTTCATCAGGTTTTGGCGGGTATTCCTCCCCCTTTGTGGTACATCCATAAAAATTGGTATATGAAGCAATGAGGTAGTCCCCTACATGATAGTAACCTGTATGTGTAAGTCTTACTTGTTGTTTATAGAGGAAGACGGGGGTCAAATTTAGTTAATTTACATTTATTTTCGGGACGGTTCCATATAACACAAGATATATTTCACTCAAGTGGTCTAGAAGCATAATTCTTGTTCGTATACATGGTGTGTGCAGCAAAAATGATTTGCATATGGAGGTGGTACTAATGGGGGAGGGGAGAGAATGTCTAATTCAATGAATGTTTTCTGCGCCTTTTTTTGTCGAAAATATTTCCTACAGAAAACGAATTCATTACGCAATGGCAGCAATGCCTACCATTTCTTACATTATTGTCACAAGTATGTGGCCTACACATTAGGATCATTTTGTCAGCGTAGGGTGGCTGCAAGGGTTGCCAGGACCCCGCAAAGTCAATATTTTCATATTTTTAATGATTTTTTATGTCTGTTCTTTTTCTACGAATACGGCGGGAACTTCACGAATGTTACCTCATTGGAATTTGTGGTCTATAAGCTTTCCAATGGTGTATAACTCATGACTGTAATAATTAGGGAGGTTACCAGAGCCCCGAACGTGAGAGTCTATCATTTTGTTGAGTTGAATTGAGCTGAATTTGAGTTTAACGTCCCGTTCAGCAGCGAGACTATATGAGACGATACCATTTTGTTAACATCCCTGCGGACGTCTAGAGTTAATTGTGTTGTTATGCCGTAGACATTAATCATTATTAGCTACCCATGTTGCAGATAAAGATATATCTTGAAAACTGTTTAGTTAAAATATGTCATTTGCTCCTTGTAGGCTAGTCACTGCTCTTTTCTATGAGTTGTATTGTATTTGTCAGAGCATTTCTTCTAGCTTATGATGTGAGAACTCTTCATTATTATGGAAATGATAGTGATCAAAAAATACCCAAGTTTTGAATTTGTGAATTTGGATCTTAGAATAATGTATAGTGTGTTTAACCCCCGTTATTCTTGGAAATTAAGAAATGTTGAAATACTTCATTTGAATTTCTGTTGGTTTAGTTATACGCATGTTGATGTGCAGAATTTCATTCAGTAATTGCTGTTATAATAACAATATAACTCTGCTTGTAATTTACTCCATGCACAAATCCTGCGGAGGATGGGTTGTTTGTTAGAAAATTAAATTAACTTACTCAATCTGATATTTTAGCAGGGGCGTGTAGTGCATATTACCGCTGTTACCGGCGGTAATGGTAAAAATACGGCAGTTTTTCGTTGTTTTCATATGTCTCTAAATTTCATCATCAACATGGGGAGATGTTACATATTTTCCTTTTTTTTTTTTTTTTAAGAAAAAAAGTTCGGACGGCCTATGCCGCATTTACATTGTCAACGCCAAATAGGAACATACTGTTGTTGATACCGTTGATTTCAGAGGTAACGCGAACCCCGATAGCGGTCATTCACTCCAGATGCACCTTTCAGCGTGCCAGCCAGAAGCCTCCTGCGCGCTCGTATTTAGACGTTCGGAATGGCCCTTATGGGGCGTTTACACTTAGTCGATTTGCGTTCGATTCAGTTGAATTGACGTTACTTTCAACTTAATCGACCGTGTAAACGGGAATTCAACTTAATCGCTTGTTGATCGAAAGCGACTAATCGACTGGCAACTGAATTAAAAGACGTTCTATTTTCTGTGGTTGAAATAATTGAATACATCCATCGATCTGATTCGGCCTAGTTGCTTCGATTTAGTGGCAAATGCAGCGAGTCGATTTAGTCGTGCGACTAAATCGACCAAGTGTAAACGCCCCATTATGTTACCGTTCGGCTGAGTGGAACAGGAAAAAATAAGAACTTTCCCTGTCAAAACAAGGAGAATCTAGAATATCATCAGCATGTTTACTCTACCCGCTCTCCACTCGCTATCGAATCGAGCTGGCAGTGTGACTCAACTATACTGTTTCGTTTGCTTCCTAATCCAAGTATGGAAACTTGGCTGTGGTTTCCGTATTCGTAAAGTTATTTCATTGTCTTAACAATATACAATTTCGTAGTAATGATAATTAGAGTGAAGTAAAGATGTTTCCCGGTGCTCCTTCTAATTCGTATATTTATTATTATTTAGGATTTATGCTAATTAAGTTGAAAATATTTTGTTTTTAATTTAGTATAGAATACTTTCGATTCAGCAAATTTCCAGCTCTAGCCTCTAGCCTACTAATCTGATTTTCACGAAGCTTTGCACCTCTTGTAAACAATGCAGATTGCAGTGCAGAAATGTTGCCAACTAATTAAACAAAAAATGTTATATGAAATTTTGTGCTAAGAAATGAATAAACAAACTGAAGGGGGAAAACAATGAGATTAAAAATAAAATGGCATGGGCTTGTGATAAGAGAATCAGGAACCATTTTCTCTCGTTTGCAGTGGAGTACGCACTGCTCTCCTGAATCTTTGAATTACTATGTAAACGCAGACACGCATCAGGGGAAGAAGGGCAGAACGTTGAATTTCTTCTACCAGTGTAAATTACAACTAAAACTTACTATCCCTACTCCTAACGTTTCCTCTATCTCAGAATCTACCTAAAATGTTACGATTCAGAGCCATTATTACATGATGACTTAGTGTTCCTACTAGCAGATCTGTATTTGGATGGATGGATTAAAGTTTATCGTCCCCTTCAACAACAAGGTTCTAGGAGATTTATACCTACAGCCAAACGAGTGATCCGAACTACATGAATTTCCTCCGGAAATCGAACGCGGGTTCCCGCCCGACGACGAGTACGCGGATCATGTAGCCACAAAGGAGTTAATTATCAGATCTAGAGTTGAGTTGATTTTGGGTTTAACGTTCCGTTCAGCAGCGAGGCTATATGAGACGTGGATCTACTGATTAACGTGGAATCCGAACCACATGAGCTCCCGCCGGGAATCGAACCCGGGTCTCCCACGCTAAAGGCGCGTACGCTAACCGCTTAGCCACGGAGAAGCTCTTATCAGATCTAGAAACATATGCAGTTGTACTCACGATTTCTATTCAAAATTGAGCTCTTGGAGGGCCGCGGTGGCTCAGTGGTAGAGCGTTCACCTCTGGCACATGGGGTTCCTGGTTCGATCCCAGTTCGCGCCAAGTGAACCTTGTGGTAGACAAACACCGTATGCGTGGGTTTCCTCTGGATCCTTCAGTTTCCTCCCACTTTCTTCATTCCAACATTTCATTCAAACATCACCGTCTCCCTTAGCCTAGCCTGCATAATCGCGGGACGTAAAACTCGAAAAATTTCATTTCATTTCATTTCAATATTGAGCTCTTTGTACGTTTTCATTATAGGCGAGCGAGTGTTTGGAACAAGCAATTGTTCATTCTGCAAGAACTTGAAAACTACTGAGTTTACTTATTTATTAAATAGAGAATTTATTATTTTATTTCCTTTGTTATATGTAATAAAATACCTATAAAATATATTTTGAATCCTCGTGACTTATTCTTTCATTTGATATCTAACAGAAAAGTTACGCCATAAACTAATATCAGTCATGAGGGTATGAAGACTCTATCGACATCTTATTCAACCAATTCCAAGAAACTTTTTAGATTCTACTTAGGAATAAAGACACATTATTTAACATGCACATAGTACTTCCTCTTAATTTCACTGCAGCCAGAAAAAAATAAGACTCAAAAGTTATGAACATTCCTATTCAATATTATAAAAATTCTTAAATGTTGAAGATTCCTGTGTACATTATTTCATTTCTGGCACCGAATATTCGGTTTTTACATCTTTTAAATGGTCATTCATTCTGATCGCATTTTAAAAAGGCGATATACAAATTATAACTGAAAAAATTAGCCTCATATTACTTCGTAATGAATCACTAAAACAGGTTTTATCCTCTTTAACTTCTCTCTACCCCCCCTCTTTTTTTTTAATTGACTATTTCCTCATCTCTAATGAAAGGTCAAACAAAGATCTGAAATATTATAAGGAAATACTATATATTATATTCAATAAGAACAGCGAGTTCACTTGATTTTTCTTTTTCATTTTCTTAGCCCATTTTCATGAAATGACACAACTGTTTGACAACCATTCTTTGTGAAAAACTAAAAAATAACCATGAGTTAGAAACATTGAAAATGAGACTAATAACAGTTTATTCTTCCATGAGCAAATAGTACACAACAAATGCAACGTATTATGGTAATTAATGTATTGTTAAGGCACAGTAAGAACATTTAGAATCCTACTCAAAGTATTTATCTATATGGGATCGAAATCTTGAACCAAAATCGAATTTATAAGAGAAAACTGTTACAACAAATGACAAAACACACGAAGTGCACGCCACAATTTAAAGATGTCGCCCAAGGAAGCCAGCAGGTTACCTGCTGCTCCTTGTTATTCCGCTAAACAAAAACAAGGCAAACCCGTAAGTGCAGAAGAAAAGCAAATATTTTATCAAAAGATATCAACGTTATTCAATTCACTTGAAGAAAATTAAGACCTATAATAGCTAATTTTCATGTTCTCATAGAATATTTACTTTCTTTGTAGTACTGAAGTTAGTATTTGTACTGTACATTCGCATGCTATACAATGTAAGAAAGCACATCAATAAATTGAACTTAAGGGGGAAAAATACCATCTGTTTTCATGGATATGCGTAATGATTTAGGTAATAGATGAAAAAGAAATAATCTCCCATAATGATAAATATGCTTGCTGTTACATACCAGCGCAATCTCTTTATCGTTCAGTTGATAATTTGACATAACTCATTGTAATTTTATCTATAATTACAGTTTGGAGAAAAATAACAATGTTCAGTTGCTCTTAAAGGAGGGGGGGATCATATAGTATTCGGTATTTTGCACTATATCACGGCAATGGTGTGAGAGTGAGACAAGCAATGCACATCGCAGTAGCAGAAATACATGCACGTGCTGCATCAGAAATATTTCGGGAAACAGACGAAACAATTTCCTCTTCACCAATCAGCAAATAGTCGTGCGCGCAGTGATACAACACAAGTTACGCGGTTTGTTTTTGAAAGGTGCAAAGGACTGTGAAAAACGCTTTAGTTGAATTTGCACTTTGATGCAGTTTGATGTGTTGAAAAAGAACTGTGCAATCGTCTTCATCATGCCGTAGTTTGACTGTCCCAAATTATGTTTGACAGTCTGACTAGTTTTCAATACGGAAAACTTGTTTCTCAAACATACGATGGATCTTCGGTTATGGTTGGTGGGGTAGGAAGCAGCAACTTCTTGTTAAACAAAGATATACAGAAGTCTATTTGTTTCATTGTCATGCCTATAGGCTTAATTTAGTGTTAGGAAGTTCGTTGACTGTACAAAAGGGTGTAAGTTTTTTTCTAAAATTATGTCGTGACTTGCTGCTTTATTCTCGAAGTCTCCAAAAAAAATGCTTTGGACTATGTAGTCACATGTCCATATCCAGGGGGGTTTATGGGGACGGGTCCCCCTAAATTTTTGCTGCCCCCCTAAAATGTTCACGGTAGGCTTGCAAATAAACTATAATATGGTGATGAACTATGAAAAGGTTGGATCGCCCCTCCCCCCTACATTTTTGGGCTGGTTACCGACCTGTGTAGTCAACAAAAATATCCCCACAACCTCAAACACAAGGTGGAACTATAGAAGTAGAATAAATGATGTGCTGTATAGCTTTAAAGATGAACTGTTAGGACTCTTTAAATTCATGGCGAAAACATCGACGAATGAGATTCTCAAACTAGAGTTCGTGCAGCAAAATTCTACCAAACCCTTCGAAGTTTTGACTTCAATTTTTTATTTGAACTGTTTTATGTTATAGGATCAAGATAAGAAATCTTCTTGTTCAATATCTTACACAAGGAAATTTATTATGTGAGTTTTTGCAGAAAAAACTAGATGACTTTGAAGAATATCTAAGATTATTGAGAGACGGTTTCGATTATATTTAGTAAAAAATGGAAGAACCTGAAGAGCCACACTTTTCAAAAAGATCAAGGTAAATGAAGTGGCATTTGATTCTCCCCCTAAAAAATTGTTGTCAATGCCTATAGTCTGAAATGATTGATACACTAAAAAAAAAAAAAAAAAAAAAATACTAGATTCTCTGATATTGAAAAACTAGAGATACTTGTAATATCAACAACCGGTAACAATTGTGAAAGTGTCACGCCACGCCACTGTATTTTAGTTGTTTTAAACATGTTCAACCACCATCGAAAAAAAAACACGTTTAAAACATTTTGTTTAAAACGTTTAAAACAAACTGAATAAAACAACAGCCCTCGTTTTAAACATGTTTTAAACATTTTGTTTTAAACATATCAACCCTGCTAAATGAAAATACATGAAACATTTATATGTAAACACGTTTGGGGATGACGGAATTCGCATCACCTTCACGATCTGACATAGAAAACGATAGTTGTGGTGGTTCAACTATCTTCACCTTCATTTTCTCTTATTGAGAAAATCCCGACCTCTCATACCGTTTGTGCTGTTAGTTCTGCGACATTTTTTGGTTATATAAACACTTGTACTCTAAATTACAAAACACTAACACTCCCACTCGTTCTCTTCACACACTTCATTATAGGATAAACTCTTAAGTTTCAAAAGGGGGCATGGTGGCTCAATGGTAGAGCGTTTACCTCTGGTGCACGGGGTCTTTTGTTCGATCCTTAGTCAATACAATGTTCGTGAGTTTTCTCGGGATACTCCCGTTTCCTCTCATATTCACATTTCACCAATTCTTCCATCATCATTCATTGTCTTAATCGTCCTTCTCCCTTAGCCTAATGGACATAAACGTGGGACGTTAAACTGAAAGATTTCATTTTCTTTTGGCTCAATATGAAAACACTATAACGCAGCAATTTGTACTCTGCATACGCAAACGATAAGTATAGAAGCTAACGCTAATTACATTGTATGGGAGGATGAATATGTTCTATAAAATCCAGTACTTGTTCCTCAAACCTCGTATATGCAGTTCCTCGAAATTCGTCTGTGGAATTGCACGCATGTGTTGGAACGCTCTGGTACCAACTCCGTCCACGGATTCGGCCAAGCAGGTATCAAGAACATAAAATCAAAAACAAAAGTAAGTGTTGACATCAGATCTATTTTTGCTCTCTTTACATCTCTCACGGTCAGTTGGTTGATAGAAAGGGTTTTTCCCTTTTGCGCTGCTCTTTAAAAACTGCAGTTAAACTCTGGCACAACAAACCAGAGTTGCCAGACCTACTGATTTTGCAGATCTCATGCTTTTACTACGTTCTACTGATCTATTGCGAAAGAAAATGGAAAGTGAATAATCTGATTTTTCCTTACTTCCAGAAGTTAAATAAATATTAATATTGAATTTATATTTTTTTTCTTTCATAGAAAGATTAAATTGCTCTCTATGCATACACAAAGCTCTGTGTACCATATGGTTACAGTTTTGCTGTATATAATATGAATACAAGGATACAACTGAAAAGTACGGGACAAGAATAAATAACCAAAAACTCCATTAATGGCATTTTTGGTCGTCTATTCTAGTCCCCTACTTTACTTCATCTTCTATACGCATGATGGTTGGCGATCTTTATGACTTACGGTAAGATTTACGAGTACATGTTCTTTAGATTGTTGGAAGAGTAGTTTAGATCACCTCCCCACGATCGTCAGCGAAAAATCGTCTTACATCATGATCACGTGTGACTGTATCATATATCTATACTATCCCTAGGTACGTGATAAGACAATTTCCCACCCCATTTTGCTCTATCTCTAGGCCTTACTTTACACACACATGTGTATCAAACCTTATTAATATAAAGGGGGCATTAGGGTATTTCTACCTCCGAAAAATTACATAATCAATGGAAAACATTTTCCTTATGAAACTTATTTTGGAGTAATTAAAATTCTAATTTATGTTTTGTATGTATTGTTTTATTTTGAAATGAAAGTAATAATGAATTCTGGACTGCTTGTTTTGACCACTGTTCCCTTAATAATGGCAAATTTTTTGCAAGCTCTGGATTTGCACTCAAATACAGCCACTTCATATGTCTACTGCTTTCTCCTGTTTTTTATCTTCGAGTCTTCTGCTTATCCAACTGATCGGTCTGACAACACTACAACAAACCCGTACAGACCAAAACCAAATAGCCAGCTTTTGGCCAGTGATGATTTCAGATGGAGAATCAGCGGAATGTGCCCCCCCCTCCCCCCGTCCCCATGGCATTTGTCCGATCGTCCTCAACTTGGCTTACCACAATTTTAGGCTAGTTTTAGACGGAGGCTTTTATCGTAGTATTTTTCGTCGCAGATGTGCTGCCAAAAATCTTGTATAATATTCTATGGCATCAAAAGTATATGGTGCTTTTACACGGTAGCATTTTGATAAGCATCTTGTCGTGACGTAGCAAACAAATCACTGGAGAAGAGCGCAATTATGGCTCCGAAACTAAAAGCAGAGATTTCAGTCGCTATTTCTTCTAAAGCCCTTTGTCGCATATGCTTTTATGATACAAAGGACTTATAGGGTGACCAGACATACTCTTTTTAAGAGTATTATAGGCCCTACTCTTTTCGAGGTTCATATACTCTATACTCTGTTTTCCTCCCAAAAATATCGAATTATACTCTTTTATGGCATTTTCAATTTCATTTAACGTTTAATGCATTTTCCCATTGCAAATCGTATTTTTTTTTCCTGTAAAAACTTGGACGTTGACAGCACTGTTTAGTACTTCGTAGTAGCAGACCCGCTGCGCTGTGCTGCGTTTCTCGTCCTCGTTGCATTGTAGGGTTACCAGATTTTCTTTTGCAAAAGAAAATAATAATAATATAACTAAACTGTTTTTAAGTACTAAAACTATAGTAAAGACGTCAAAATTAAAGTGATAGATTTATCCAAACTTTCAACCAGGGGCGTCATTTAGGAGGGACAGGGAGGGGCAATTGACCCCCCCTGAGTTTGAGATTTATATAGATTTTATCAATAGAATACTAGTAAATCAGCAAAAACCGCGAAATTTTGGTTATATCAAGGGGTCTTGCCCTTCCCCAAGCCAAATCTGAAATGACGCTCCTGCTTTCAACGTTTTAATTATTAAATTGTTAATTAAATTGATTGAGTACCTGGACTGATTTATATTTTCGGAATTTATATCTGGTATTCGTACAGTTCATGGCACGGGGTTTTGTTTTCCCTCCAAAGTGAGTTAGTTTTTGGTAGTGGGAATCGCGCAGTGATTATTATTCTAATTAACGTGCGTACGTACACTCAATCAATTATATTATTCGAGGATTGGAAGGATTTACCGTAAATACGCGCGTAGGCCTAATTTTCGCCCTCGCATAATTTTCGCATCCCAATTTTGAAGGGCATTTTCTGTATATTTTATATTCCTCGCTTAATTTGCGCACGCGAGGATTTGACAGTGATTTGTAAGAAACCATACAACTTCTTAATCAATTTTTTAATGTTATTTTTCTGCAAATTTAGAATTAGTTGTTTGTTGTCAATTCTTGCTACAAAGAAAATGTGTACCGGTATTTTCGTGTTATTTTGACTGGGAAAAAAATTAGATGATGTTCACTGATGTGGCTAATTTTTTTCCCCGCATAATTTGCGCACCCTTGTTTCAAAACAACTTTTTGCTCTAAAAAAAGTGCGAAAATTACGCGAGTAAATACGGTATTTTATTAACAATGTCACGAAGAAAATGTCAGTATAATCAAGCGTTTGAAATAAGCTATCCTTGCATTAAAAGGGCCCGCAGTAACGATGTTTACAAAGCATGGTGCACGGTATGTAAGAAGGAGTTCTCTATATAAAATAAAATAAAATAAAGATAAATATGATATACAACAACGTATAAAATCTAAGTCGCACACTGAATGCTCATCAACTTCCGAAGCATGTAAGTTGGATAGTTTTTTTTCACCACAGAATCTTCAGAAGAGCTAGATTTAATTCGACTAGAACTTGTGTGGTCATACCATAATGTTAAACATAACCACTCTTTTAGAAGCATGGACTGCACTAGCAAACTTTTGAAATCAACAGTGAATAAAAAATTTGCGAGTGCGAGAACGAAAACGGAGGCTTTGTTAACAAATGTGGTGGGAGTGTGGTCAGAAAATATTTTAAGTAATAGCCTAGTGTTAAAAAGGCTCCTTTCGTTGTAGTTGCTTGTGATGCTTCCAATCGTAAAGCAACCAAACTCATGTCTGTTTTAGTGCGGTATTGTGAAGTAGATACTAATATTAATGTAAAAACATGTCTTCTAAAAATTCATAGCATGTCAAATGAAACCTCGGAAACCGTGTCGAACGTATTAATGGGTACATTACGTCAGTTTTTGTTTGGAAAATAAGGTCATCGGTTTTGTAGCTAATAATGCACCAGTAAATTTTGTAAGCATAAAAAATAAAACAATAGGAAACGTGCATAGCGAACTAGAGTGCAGGTTGCAGAAAAATGTTTTGCCTATCGGGTGTGGGGCTCATATCCTTCACAATGGAATTTCTGTGGTGTGTTCGAGAGTAATACCGATCGATGTTGAGAATTTGGTTTTTAAAATATACAACCATTTCAGTATTTTTACTGTAAGGACAGAAAATTTGAAAAACTTTTGTGAGTTCATTGGCTGTCATTATGAGGGTCTTTTGTATCACTCAAAGACGAGATTCTTGTCTCTGCTTCCGTGTGTGCAAAAATTATACGTTAGTATGAACCACTTAAGGCAGGGGTGCCCACAAGGGGGGGCTATGACGCAAACTGCGTCATTGAAATATTTTGGGCGGTTAAAACCTATATAAATATGCTTAAGGGGGTATAAAAATTAATCGAAAAGATTTTTGTTTCATGGAAGAACACCTACGGATAGACAATTAGGGGGGTGCGTCATGGACATAAGGGGGGGCACCACTGCTTAAGGGATACTTTTTGAGTAATGAAAATGCTCCAATAGCTATAGTCAATTACTTTCGAGACGAAACAAGTGAGTTGTGGCTGTATTTCCTGTATGCTCAGCTAATCTTGTTCACTGAAACAATTACAAAAATTGAAAGGGAGGATATAACAGCTACTGAAGTTTCTGTTGAATATTTTGAACTTCTGAGGAAATACAAAGATAGAATTGAACAAAACTTTTTTCCGTTTTCTGCTAGAAATTTACTTAGAAACTTGTAAAAGAAGGGAATATAAAAGAGGAATATGTCTACTCAGTGTCAAGAAGGTTTTACTTTGAAGTGATAACATACTTAGAGATGTGGTCACAACGTTTTTATCGGAGAAGTAAACAAGATGAAATATTTATTACTTGACACATCAGTTACCTATGAAGAATTTCAGGAGTCGTTTACATATTTCTATGAGCAGGTAAAACATGTAGACAGTTCGTTGGAATTCAGTGATAAAGATATTTTTGACACTTACTGTGCAATACCGGTACTCAGATGTGTTAAAGAACACCTTGAACAATGGGGAGAAAAGAAAAAAAAAACAATGATGGGCAAATGGAAAATAGTGTACAAAGATTTAGTGCGGGTTGGGTCAAATTTAAAAGTGATTGCGCCACTCGTGCAATTCTTGTTTACTTTACCTGGCACTAATGTTGATTGTGAGAGGCTCTTCAATGCTATTAACACTTACTGGAGCGAGGAAAAAAGTCAACTCACAGTGTCGACACTGGAACAAGTGATGAAAGTGAAGTTCAATGTAAGCATGACCTGTGAAGAGTTCAGACTGGCAATAAAGGATGACATTAACTTACTCAAGAAAGCAAGATCGTCGCAGAAGTATGAATGATGGTGAAGTATTTAACTCATTTGCATGCGCATTGGATAAAATACTGTAATTCATCTTGTCTTTATACTTACTGTCAATTTGTTTTTTTTTTTTTTGGATATACTCTTTTGGATTAAAAAAAATCTGGTCACCCTACTTTTAACTTTGTATATACAAACAAGGATGCTCCTCATAATTTTCAATCAGCATAATAATAGCATTCCTATTCCAACTCATTTTTCTTTACTACAATTCAATTTTCCACACAAAACAAACAGCATAAATATTTGACACAAAATATTTCTCGTTCTTTTAACCACCACCAAGACTCCCTCATCTTCGTATCTCGCTGCCGAATTTTCGGAGTTACTAATTTCAATAGCGTATGGAATTCTGAATAGTCCATTCTGTTGATTTTTTTTTTTTTTTTTGTTTTGTTTAAGGAACGAGGATCTTTTGTAAGTTGTTCATTATTCACCATTGAAAATACGGTGCTTTCCTGTGCATTATTGTGGCGAAGAATTCACTCCCTGGTCCATTAGCTCCTCTTTCTCTCTCTCGTTTTTTTTTGGGGGGGGGGGAGGACAGATTTTGTGTCAACAACAGAGCAGATATCACCGCTGTGGTTATTTAATCCTCTTCGGATGAACTCATATTGTAAAATAGAAAAAAATATTTACGATAACGACAGTTGATTGCCCTGTGCATAATACATTCTTCAAGTGTTTTTCGCCTGTTTAATACAGTGTCCACGATAGGCTCTGCTGGTAAAACTTACCTAGTTTTAAGGATCGTCTGAGACCCCTACATCACCTCAGGATAAAAGAAATTGCATGCAAGTTTCAGTTAAACAACACTGTCAAGTTGTAACCTGAGTTGAGGCCTTAGTTCAGATCCGTGTGAGACGGGCTTTAGTGTTTTTATAGGGACTAATGACCATTTGGCTTATATTTGGCATTTGTGTGTTACACTGCAGTACGAGATGAACTGTTGATAATGAATGCAATTAAACTATTTATTGTAGACTTGGAGCACATTAAAATATTACAGCATAGTTCTCGGTGTTTCGATAAACCTATGAAATTGTGGAAGATAGCAAATAAAATTTATGCACTGGAATTATTCGTAGCATAGGGCCCCAAAAACCTTAATCCGCCCCTGGAGTAGATACAGAACACTATTGCAAATATACCTGCAAATTTACAATAAATATGGACAACAGGAATTGAACTAATATATCATACTCTCACAATGGTACGTGGACGGACAGTGTTGAATTCAGACATTTTCACCCGCGGGGAATGTGAACTCCTCGGGGGAAGGTTATTTTTCTGTATTTTTGCAAGAAAGCAGCATATTTAACAATTCCATTCACATGTACATCTTAGCTAATATTGAGACTAATTGCTGATAAATATTCAATGTGAGATTATAATTAAAAAAACAATCGTTTAATTTTATCTAAAACATTAAATAAAGACTGGCAAAAATATTTTAGACTAAATTTTAACTGTTATTTACAGTAGCTATTTTAGTTATTTTTTCCTATATTCAGTAGTTACTGTTTGTTACTAATGTAGAAGTTTTTAAAAAGATTTAAATTAACTCAAATATTTTTTGTCCTAAAACAAACATAGGAATATCTTAACAAAAAGTAATCATTCTTTCTCACACTTCTGATTCTAAATCAAGTAGGCTATATTAGTCTTGGTTTCTTCACTTCATACACATCAATAGTTTAGTTTACGAAATCTTCAGTAGGATTAGTGCCGTGTCGTGGAAAATCAGCACTTGGGGCGAGAGTATACGACGGCACCCCCGAACATATGAGTGAGGTCGAAAGACCAGCTGCGAAAGGTGAGAAAATTTTAAAAACTAAACCCTGCTTTTTCTTGATTTTGAGCACTTTTTATTACTTTTTTCCCTTCATTTTATATGTGCACATGCCCACATGTGCACTACTTCGGTGTCTGGGGCCATCGCCCCGCTTGCCCCTCCTTCGTCACCTTCATTAGCAATCATTCACTTATATACTACTATTATATTGATAAATTCTGTATAAATCTCTAACCCAGGAGGGATAACTGTTCCTCCCTGATCCCTCTAAATGACGCCCTCTGAATCTCACCCTTTAACTGACTTATTTTTAGTTAAAGAAAGGTGCGTTTACTTTAACAATCGTAAAGCACATTTACGTCTGTTACTTCCCATGCGAGAAATGGGATTTAGGCGCTCTATTTCAAATAATGCAAGAACTGTACATTTTCAAGAACTGAAGTCTGCTAACATCAGAGAGCATATGGAATGATCGAAAGATCTTCCCTATCTTTCCTTTCCTATCTCAATCTGTGCTAGTGCTACCTACTAATATATAATAAAGGCCAGAGTATAGTACCTGCTAAAATACAAACCTTTCTTCAACAGTTGACAATTTCATGTTCTGCCAAACTCGGTCATAGCGTTAAGAAATACAGGTTTTATTGACTATTTTGGTATTCTATCTTAGATGTTACATTTTTAATATTCATATAGAATGGGTCTGCGTCATTTATATGTATATTGAGAGATCGGATTTCGGCTGCATGTGCACGGAAAGAAAAACAAATAATTGGGTGAAGTAATTTCTACATTTTGTGACTGAAGTTTGAGAGTTTCTCCGGGGGAAATGAATTTTCTTCGGGGGAAGGGGGAGATTTCCCCCGGGCTACCCCCTGAATTCATCCCTGTACTTGGAATGTCCAGGAAGCTGTCCACATGCACTCAACATCGTCATTATCATCTGCCTACATAGTTTGGTAGCTGTCATGATTGGATGGAATGAACTCCAAAAAGGAAAGAAGGTCCCCGCGTTGAAGGATTGCTGCTAGTGTGCCACTGCCGCAGGGTTTCGTAGAGTCGAAAGAGACATCTAGAGTGGGAGTGTTGAAGATACCACCGCGTAGCAGATAGGACTTCATTCTGGTCCGCGCTCCTTCGATTAGTGTTGCCAACACCCAACGAGAAAAAGTGGCTAAAATTAGAAGCTAAAAGTGGCCAGAAATGTCTTAAAAAAAAAAAACTTAATAAAGCTGAAAAAAAGATAAATAACGAATTGATTCCTATAATAACATAAGGGTAAAACAATACTCACCTAACAGAAATAAATATCATCGTCGCCATCATCATCTTCAAGTTGAGGCGGAGATTCTTTTGTTTGGCCTGTCTCAACCGGGGTGTACACTGCTTTTTTTTTTTTTTTTTTTTTTTGTTCCAACTCTTTGCAAAACTGTGGTTGGAATTTCGTATGAAAACCAGCACTTTTGGACGCGGCGCAATCCAAATCTCAACCTTAAGATTGAAGATAGTGTTTTTGTTTTCAACCTGTTTCTGAGTTTATTTTTCACTATATTCACTTGGCTGAAGACACGCTCAACTTCCGCGTTCGAATGTGGAAGTGTTAATGTAGAAAAAGCCAATGAAACTAATTCCGAAAATGGATTCTCTCCTCAGTAGCGTAGCTAGAATTTTTTTTTCAGGGGGGGGGGGCAATGAAGGGCTCAAGAAAATTTTGAGGGGGCCATTTCTAATGAATGAAAAATTTTACCTCAAACAACTAGGATACATTAATACAATTGATTTCTAATAGAAGTAAGTAGTTATTTAATCACTGCGTTTAAAATATGTGTGTCTGGTTGATTTAAGTGGAAGCAGAGAAATACATTTGCGGGTGAAGAAAATAACATAAGTTCTACTTAAAAGAGAATGATCTTTGCATTCTTGTGGGCAGCAACAAACTTATCAACAACTTTTTCAAGATATAACGATTTAGCAATTTTCTTCAATATAAAGTAATTCTAAGTTTTGCAACCTATCATCAGTCATTGAATTGCGTATACGTCTCTTTTCAAACATGAGAATGGCCTTTCACATGTAGCACTAGAAACTGATATAGTCACAGAGATGATTTCTAGCTTGTAGGTTTTTAGGAATGCATTCTATAGACATAAAAGATCAATGAAATTCATTAAGAAATCAACTTTGGTTTTCTCTCGTCTTCATACAAGTTAATTGTGTTTGGGAGGATTTTGAGTTCACATTTGAATATTTCCAGATCACTTACATAATACTGGACCGTAGGCTCCATAATACTGGGCCATAGGTTCCACAATGTTGTAATTTAGAAAGTTTTTATTTTTTGGACGTAGAGTGGTGATTGCTCTAATGATTTTGTTACATAATCCGGTGCGTTTTTCCGTCGCAGTGATTACCTTATCAATTGTAGGCAGAAAAAGATCTCTCAGTATATTATCTAGCCCTATAGAAAATTCATTTTCTGCCTCCAATGAAGGAAGAGATTCATCAAAAATGATTTTGTGATATTTCGATGGCGAATGTCTAGTTCGTTTCCACGAGGAACCCCTATAGTCTATCTGTTTCCGGCTCTGCGATTTCAAGACAATTTTCTTTGCATAGTCTATCTCCAAACATTCCTGATAACTTTGTTCCAATGTTTTTCTTTGAGAGCCTTATTCTCCAGACCTTATCTTCGATAGCGTTTGAACTAGTGAATCTACAAGAACCAAACCTTCCGACATGTCTGCATCTACTTGAGATAAGGTGAAGCTCAAAGTTGTAGCATGGCAGCAGTCATCTCAAATTTTACCAGCCCGAAAACATTCCTTCTCATCCAGATCACACTATTGGCCGGATGGAACGATGGAAGTAAATAAATATAACAAATTCCAGATTTGGTTTAATACCGCATAATAATATAGATAGTTGTTTGGTAGATAAACTTTACTAATACTGTAATAATAATAATAATAATAATAATAATAATAATAATAATAATAATAATAATAATAATAATAATAATAATAATAATAATAATAATAATAATAATAAAGTAAAAAGTAATGGACAAGAACAAATGTTCTTATGAGGCGAACGTCGCACAGAAACAAAACAAGGCACTGATTTGATGTTCCAGTCCACTTTAAATTTTAAGCCTTGCTCTTGAAGCTTAAGTTTCACTTTAAAGTAAATTGTCAATAATTATCATGTTAATATTTTAGAAAAAATGTTCCGATTTCAGGCTCTAAAAATATGGTAGCCTAATCAGTGACGAAACTAGACATTTGGTGTCCAGGGCAAATTTTGCGATTAGCACCCCTTCATCTGCATTTACACCAATAAACAGACAGGTTAATTTGCTGGCACCCGGGGCAACTGCCTCGGTTATATCTTGTTTCAATCTGGCCGTAGTTCAATTATTTTTGGTTTATTTTACCCTTGAGCTCTAAAACTGAGTAATGAATTTGCCTTTACTTTATTAAAATGATGAAGTGAACACTCTTTGAAGCAAAAAGAGTAAATGTGTTTAATTGTTTCCCAAATATCAAACAGTGTCAGAACAGACATTTCAATCGAGAGTCCTTACAGCAAAAGAAGTATACGTGGCCTTTTTCTTTCTTTCGTTTGCTTACCTTCACTAGTTTTTAGAATTTGACGTGAATTCAAATACACAAACATTTCACACCCACACCGAATGGCCAAAGCTCAGCGGTAGAACATCAGCTTAAGATTCGGAAGTTGGTGTGATCGATCCCTCCTCGATTGAGGAGTTTACCAAGATTCCTTGGTGACACTAGGAAAATTTGTATTGCCCTATTGACTCATTTCCCTCATTTCTATCCTCTGAGTCTCGGATGTTTCAAAGCCTTAAAATAAATTCAAATGTAGTTGAAATAACTTAACGCTACTATCCTATAGTCGATGCTGAATTAATATTATTAGTTTGCAGATTAGATTTGAAGGAGGGGCATTAATTAGTATACCATGTTGAAAATTCATGTCACCAGTGATTTAGTGTTCTGCGTAATTCCTACAATGTAATTTTCTCAGAAATGCTTACTGCTTAATGTTCTCAGAAATGCATATTTTGAAGAAAAACAAATATAAATCTGTGATAAAAATAGGTATTAACTGACTGAACTTACTGAATTGAATGTGTGTGGATCAGTCCCACAAACTCCTGATATATCTCTGATTACTGAACATCGGATAACGAGATGATACTACTACGGGAATAACTACCACTTTTGGCAAAATAGCATTACTGCCGCAACTAAGTTGTATCATCTCCGGTATTTTACCTGATGGTTAGTAATCAGGAGATTGTAGCACTGGCTCTGTGATAAACTTCGGAATTTCTGTAGTAGTAGCAGTTTTGGGATTAAGCTACAGTTAAAATCGTTTAAGGAAAATACTTCTGAACGATTTATTTATAAAGAATCATTAGTTTCTGTTAGCCTAATTTCCCCAGGCTTTAGTTAGTAGTATAGGTCCACCAGGTGCTGACTCCGTTTTCCTTGGATATCGCTCGTATCGCTTGTTAACATCGCTACAGAAGGTTTCTACAGAGTTTCCAACGACCAAGAGCGGTAGGAAACTAGACACACTAGAGACAAGACCGGAAGGTAGTCGAGAAGGAGAACCAGAGTCAGTAGCAAACAGTAGGTGTTGGTAGTATTTATTATCTTAATTTTCTCGAAAAATACGATACGAACAACAGAGAAAATGACAGAAATAATAAAAACTTCTGTTCTCTTCTTTTACTGTATATTAAATACGACGGCTCGATATTACTTGATAACAAGGGCGCCCATGTTGTGGTTTCCAAGGGGAAGGGGCAATTATAAGCGACATTTCAAATGTAGGCTCAAATTTTGCGGTAACTATTCTAAAATATCTATTGGGTTTTCGACCTTCCGAAGCATAATTTCCTCTAAAGGGGGGCAAGCGCCCCACCTTTCCCCCTGATGGGCGCCCTTGATTGATAATAATAATAATAATAATACCAAATTATTTAATGGATGCTATGCATTTGTTCTATGTTGCCATAATCAATGGAAATTAATCACTTCGTGTACGAAGCCTTCTTTCGTCCAACACAAGTGTAATGTTTTGCTGTAGTGCATGCTATTTGAAAGTAAGTAAGTATTTTACTAAGACTTTCAACATTGAAACTAATGAGAATGCCGATTGATTTAGCTTTTCTTCTGGTTCTTTGTCGAAAACAAAGAAGATAACCAGGACGGAGGTTAAAAGGAACATACAGATGGTGAGGTAAATGCATGGGCCTTATACATTTCGATGAATTAGATCTTCAAACAAAAGCGAGCCTGGAGCTTTTTACTCGGAATGCAGACTATTGCAACATACGGAACTCTGCAGTTGGTAACTGTTTTCGAGAGATGTTTCGGTAGTAGTTTCAGTTGTGGCCACTATCAACTCACCGTTTGTCAACCTAGAGTATCATTCTGTGTAGGGGGGCCAAGAAAATGACCAAGGGGGCCTGGCCCCCCAGGCCCTCCCTTGGCTCCGCCACTGTCTCTCCTCCAGCATCTCTATACTGATTTACTTCTAGCCAAAATTCTTCTGTCGAAGATTTATTAACCCATTTCACGAAATTTATGTTCCGCTACTGATTTTCAATTTGGTCGATATTAAGCTCAAATCCCAAAGCTACAGCTAAATCAGTAATAGGTTGTTTCGTTGGTTTTAAAACCTCATTAACACTGAGAAGTGACATTTTCTGAAGAATTTCTATGTTGTCAGGCATTTTTGAAATTTATCGTAAACATTAATGACACTAATTACTATAAATCACACAACCTTCCACACAGGGCGGCGGTTGGACGTTAAAAGTGGGGGGGGGGGGGGCAAGGCATGATCTGAACAATGGTATATCAATGTTAGATTTTCTGGTTGTTTCTAACACTGTTCAATGAAAGGTTGTATAATTAATAGGATACTATCTTTTTTTACTTAAAATATCGTATATCGTATTTCTATTTTATTAAGTAAATTTATAACAACAATACAGGTAAGTACTAGCGCTTTGCTCATGAACATCTAAAAATTCTGTCTGGAAAATTGTATGATCAGATTATTTAATAAATTTGCAAAACAAATAAATAGAAAGGATAATATTAATCATAGTAATGAATAATGACGCTTGTTTTGCAAAGTTATATTGAAACTGGTAATTAATGAACAACTTATACTTTTAATTCCACACATGTTTTTACTCTTAGAAAATGAAATACAGTGTAAGTACTTCAAGCATATGCTATGACGTTTAAAGAAATTTGTACTCACGCAACGGCAAATATCATATGGCACCATTTTTTTCTATGAAACAGCAATACATACAAAACCTTTACCAGGGTGTCCACATACTGCAAAATAAGTGAAAGTCAGGGAGAGGTCAGGGAAATAAAAATGAATCAGTTGAAGTCAGGGAAATGGCAGATTGGTCAGGGAAAGTTCGGGAAAAATCGATTTAGGTCCATTGCTCAATTACTGAATTTACGAAATAAGGTTGATTTCTTTACTGTTACTGGATGCAAACTGTAGTGTTCTCAATGATGATCTTGAGGGAGGCAGTGTTCTCTGATATAGTTGTTGAAACTAATTTTCTGCGAGAAACACATATCTAACTGCATCCTGTCATATTTGCTCAAAAGAATAGACGCTGTTCTAGAAGAATTGCATGGTGCCAAGAGGATATCTGGACAAGTGGCTGAGAACGCGAAGAAATAGTATCTCCAACTCCAGCTCACAGTGAAACTCAGACTGAAGAATTTAAGGATCACTCGAATGAAATGAAATTAAATCTGTCAGTTTTACGTCCTACTGTTATGCCGGTTAGGCTAGAGGAGACGGTGATGATGAGAAATGAATGAAACGGTGGACTGAAGAAAGTGGGAGGAAACGGGAAACCCCGAGAAAAGCCACGAGCACGGAGGAAAACTCGAATGGATTCATAGCCAATGATAGAGATGGTATTGGACTTGATGAGTTTTTTACTTGATGGAAAGAACTTCGTTGACTTATGGTCAGTTATGAAATTGTGTTTTATCTTCTTTCACGGAAGCTCATTTTTTGAAAGTGGTTTCACAATAAATAAAATTCTCATTGTTGACAACTTACAAGAAGAATCTCTGGTGGCTCAACGGATCATATATGATTCTGTGATGAGAATAGGTGGATCATCAGGATTAATAATTACAAGAGGTATGATAAATTCAGTGAGAAGTTCAATGAGACAATATCAGGTGTATTTGGAAAAGAAAAGAGAAATAAATGCTGGAGACGAGAAGAGGAAAGAGAAACGAAAGATTCAACAACAACTAAAGGAGCTGGAGGAAGAAGAATAGAAAATTAAACTGCGGAGACAAGAAGGATATTCAGATCAATGAGAAGAAAACTATGCGAGAAAGGATGAAAACAAATTTCTAAATGAGTTGTATTTAACAACTGTACCAGCAAAAGTATGTGTTACATAATATGTTTTTTTTTTTTTTTTTTTAATAATCAGTAAAATCATTTATGAACTGTTTATTACTAGGCCCTATAGGCAATATTATAATGCTGTGTAATTGGTATTATAATGTGTAAGCATATAATGTGTAATTTTTACATATCTTAAATATTCTGTATACTGCACACTTTCGTTTGTAACTTTACATATTGTGTAATATGTAGGCCTAATCAATATCGGCCTAATGCATATGTTTGTAAATTTACATTCCTTTGGAAAGAAAATTGAAAAAAGAAAGAAACAGAAGCGGAAGAGAACAAGACTAGCTATGGGGAGTGTGGAGGCTGGAGTTTCTTTCCTTTTTCTAGATTTTAAAGTTATTCAGGGGTCAGGGAAATCTGCAACTTTCGTCATGGAAAGTCAGGGAAAAGTCAGAGATACTTTCTCCAAATTGTGTGGACACCCTGTCTACATTTCCAAATGAAATTATATAAATTAGGACGTCACTTCTAAAAAGTGGGGGGGAAACTGCCCCCTCTTGCCCCCCTAATCGCCACCCATGCTTCCACAGCACTAACAACACACGCAATTCACCATACACGTACGGTAACCAGTTTTTTTTTATATATAAAAAAATAATAATAGTGCACAAAAACTTCAACCTAACTGAACAAAGAACAAACATCCGGGTTCTTCCTGCGTGAAGGTGAAGAACGGAGTCCGGGATATTCCCTGTATTCGTTCAGGAAATCCGGGGATTTCCCGGAGTCCAGGACGATGTGTTAAGTAGATGTGAGCACTATTGGCAACAGGCGCCTTCAGAAAACAGCAAAGTGATGCATAGAATTTAGAAAAAGTGGCTAATATCAGAAAATGGCTAGAAATGGCTAAAAACAAAAATCATATGGCTAGAAAAGCCACTAATGGCTTTTCCGAAAATTTGTGGCTAGCCAGGTTCTCAAAATGGCCAGATCTAGCCACAACGTGGCTAAATTGGCAACCCTACCTTCGATTCGTCGCGGAGGGACCAACACGAACTATCTCCAGTCATGTGCATGCGGTTATATATATATATATATATATATATATATATATATATATATATATATATATATATATATATCGGGTGTTGCAAAATAAGTGTTACAACTCTCGGGAGGTAACTCCTGCCACTGAGATAAGAAAAAAAGTTCTCTTCAACTTTCCGCTATCGGACATAGTTTCAGATCTACAAGATGCCGAAAGCGTGGGAAAATGACTTTCGGACGCCAATAGTTCGGAAACTATTCAACATAAAGAAGGCGGGTAAAAAATTCACTGAAGAAGTCATGCCTGCTCTATTGAATTTTGCATGTTTCACAATCCTACCGTGCACGCGCAAGGGATTCCCCAAAGGAACGTAGGGAGTCCCAGATAATCTGCCAAATGAAACTTGGTCTAAATGGATATGAATTGATAGGCTTTCTACCGGGTAACAATAATTCGTTTGTCTTAAGTCGATATCTGGAACAAATACAAAATGGCGGACACCTTTATACCCGTAGTGTGTGGTTGCATAATCGCCAGGTACGGATGTTGGCCAACAGTGACGTTCTGAGTATTGATTGTAGCGAATTTGTACTCAAATGCTCTAGAAAGACATCTGGAGTGTCGGTAGAGCATAACAGATGAAGCAGGGTGATTCACATGTGTGGAAATACTTAACGAAAGTGCCCAGAAATGCACTCATACCCAGTAAACGTGAGTTCAAAGCGTCGGAAATGTACAGGATTAGCGTCAAGAACATCAAAGCCATTGCCAATTCACCAATAATATTCCTTCAAATCGATGCAATATGCTGTGCACGGTTGCATACCAATAAGGATGCAACAACTGAGTCCAAGTTGAAATTGTTCAATGGACTCACAAAGAAACTGGGCAAACTAAAGGAATGTCACTAATGGGATCGCATCATCGATATTGAAATGTGGCCAATGTGTGTGTTGATATCAACATGTAGCTAATGGACAAATGTCAACATGTCGCACTACTGCTGGGACACTATCTCACGTGCGAAAACTAGGAAAATAACGTACATTCTGCTATTACATCTGGTGCAACTTTTGGTTGAACGTAACTAGAACACGATTGTATCAATGTCCCTCTTTGTTTGGGACATTGTCCCACAGTCGACACATATGAAAAGAAATTTCTTAGTGCATGGTTCAAATTCTGATAGAGTGTGAAAATAACAAACTTGTATCATGTCCCACGTCTTCTGAGACATATGACGTACTCGAAATATATGAAAATACCTCCAGAAATTCGTATCTTACACACAGTGCACATGCCAAGACAAAGACGAAAATGAACCGATTTGGCATATTTAACACTACAGCTGGAACACCATACATATGAAAATAAAATGACATGAGAAATAGGAAGAAACGTCTTAAAGCTCTGATTGTTTACAACTGTGCAGTAGGAGTAACAAAATGAAACACACAAGTATGTCGGGAGGCTGTAGAAGAGGGCTTGCCAAACAAAGTAGGTACTCCTCAAAGAAATCAATACAGAGAAAGTGAGGCTCCTTCCAACCTCAGGGCTAGAGCGCAATCTTTTGCTCGCGTGGTTGCATTTTCCAATCCTACTTTGAGCCCATGGCCTCAGATTCAAGACCCTTGTAGTTATTTTCCTATTTTTCCCACGTGGGACGATGTCCCGGCAGTAGTGGGACATGTTGAAATTTGTTCATTAGCTACATGTTGATATCAACACAGATATTGCCACATTTCAATATTGATGATGCGATCCCACTAGTGACATTCATTTAGTTTACCCAGTTTCTTACTGAGGCCATTGAACAATTTCAACTTGGACTCAGTTGTTGCATCCTTATTGGTATGCAACCGTGCACATCATATTGCATCGATTTGAAGGAATATTATTGGTGAATTGGCAATGGCTTTCATGTTCTTGACGCTAATCCTTACATTTCCGACGCTTTGAACTCACGTTTACTGAGTATGAGTGCGTTTCTGGGCATTTTTCGTTAAGTGTTTCCAATCACGTGAATCACCCTGCTTCAACTGTTATGCTCTACCGACACTCCAGATGTCTTTCTAGAACATTTGGGTACAAATTCGCTACAATCAATACTCAGAACGTCACTGTTGGCCAACATCCGTACCTGGCGATTATGCAACCACACACAACGGGTATAAAGGTGTCCGCCATTTTGTATTTGTTCCAGATATCGACTTAAGACAAACGAATTATTGTTACCCGGTAGAAAGCCTATCAATTCATATCCATTTAGACCAAGTTTCATTTGGCAGATTATCCGGGACTCCCTACGTTCCTTTGGGGAATCCCTTGCGCGTGCACGGTAGGATTGTGAAACATGCAAAATTCAATAGAGCAGGTATGACTTCTTCAGTGAATTTTTTACCCGCCCTCTTTATGTTGGATAGTTTCCGAATTATTGGCGTCCGAAAGTCATTTTCCCACGCTTTCGGCACCTTGTAGATCTGAAACTATGTCTGATAGGCGAAAGTTCAAGAGAACTCGAAATATAGGAAAATACCTTCAGAAATGTGTATCTTACACACAGTGCACATGCCAAGACAGACGAAAATGAACCAATTTGGCGCATGTAACACTACAGCTGGAACACCATACATATTGAAAATAATACGACATGAGAAATAGGAAGGAACGTTTTAAACCTCTGATTGTTTACAACTGTGCAGTAGGAGTAACAAAATGAAACACACAAGCATGTCGGGAGGCTGTACAAGAGCGCTTGCCAAACAAAGTGGGTACTCCTTAAAGAAATGATTACAGAGAATGTCAGGCTACCTCGAGCCTCAGGGCTAGAGTCCTCGCTTTCGCTCGCGTGGTCGCAGTTTTCAATTCTACTGGGAGCCCACGGCCTCAGCATCAAGACCCGAGTAGTTATTTTCCTATTTTTCCCACGTGGGACGGTGTCCCAGCAGTAGTGGAACATGTTCACATTTGTCCATTAGCTACATGTCGATATCAACACACACATTAACCACATTTCAATATCGATCATGCGATCCCACTAGAGACATTCATTTAGTTTACCCAGTTTCTTAGTGAGTCCCCTTGCACAATTCCAACTTGGTCTCAGTTGTTGCATCCTTATTGGTATGCAACCGTGCATATTATATTGCTTCGGTTTGAGGGAATATTATTGGTGAATTGGCTTTCATGTTCTTGAAGCTAATCCTTACATTTCCGACGCTTTGAACTCACGTTTACTAAGTATGAGTTCATTTCTGGTCATTTTTCGTTACGTGTTTCCACACATGTGAATCACCCTGCTTCATCTGTTGTTCTCTACCGACACTCCAGATGTCTTTCTAGAGCATTTGAGAACAAATTCGCTACACTTAATACTCAGAACGTCATTCTTGGCCAGCATCCGTACCTGGCGATTATGCAACCTCACACAACTTGCATGAAGATGTCCGCCATTTTGTATCTGTTCCAGATATCGACTTAATACAAACGAATTATTGTTACCTGGTAGAAACACTATCACTTCATATCCATTTAGACCAATTTTCACTTGGCAGATTATCCGGGACTCCCTACGTTCCTTTGGGGAATCCCTTGCGCGTGCATGGTAGGATTGTGAAATATGCAAAATTCAATAGAGCAGATATGACTCCTTCAGTGAATTTTTTACCCGCCCTCTTTATGTTGGATAGTTTCCGAACTATTGACGTCCGAAAGTCATTTTCCCACGCTTTCGGCACCTTGTAGATCTGAAACTATGTCTGATAGGCGAAAGTTCAAGAGAACTTTTTTTCTTGTCTCAGTGGTAGGAGTCACCTCCCAAGAGTTGTAACACTTATTTTGCAACACCCGATATATATATATATATATATATATATATATATATATATATATATATATATATATATATATATATATATATATATATATATATATATATATATATATATATATATATATATATATATATAAGGTAAACGCACCGGATTTCGACAGGTTAAGGACTTTTTTAAAAATCAATCGCCTATTGTGGCCATAATATTGATCAGTGTTGGCCCATTTTTTCCCTTGAACTGTACAGTCTCTACTAATATTAAAAGTCACTTCAAGGCTCAAATGTTAATGTTAGAACTTTTTATGAAACTGGAACTCGCCAATGGAACCCGAATTCGACACACTTCACCTGGTTTCGACAGTTGCGGTCATGGGCGGCGATTAGGGCAAAGGGGGGCAGTTGCCCCCCCACTTTTTTGGTGTAACCCATTTGTGTATATAGTTTAATTTGGAAATGTAAAGTTTTTGTATGTTTGTATGTTTATAGAAAAAAATGGTGCCATATAATATTCGCCGTTGCGTGAGTACGTGATGGTTATCCTCCCGTGGAGTTAAGAAAGCTGCAGAAATTGCGTTTTAATTGCCACGGAAAATAACCCAAAAATTAACCTATTGCAACAGAACGATTTCAGCACACTTTCACTTCTTATAAGGATTCAATATATTAATCAGCCGCTTTGAATTTTAAGACGTTCAAGAGCAAGGAATCAAATCTCTGTTTAAGAGTACAAAGGGCTAGTACATACTTGCGTTGGTCTTGTCAATTTACTTAATAAAATATGAAATACGATATAAGGTATTTTAACAAAAAAAAAAGATAGTATCCTATTAGTTATACAACCTCTCGTCAAGTCTTGCTCCCCCACTTTTAACGTTCAATCGCCGCCACTGGTTGCGGTACCTGAATTCGACACCTTCAATTATATCCATTTAGAACGTTAAGTCTGTATTATTAGTAATAGTAATCTCTTCTCAGCTTCAAATATTGTTTTATTATTATGCAGAAATAATCAGACGGACAAAAGAACACAACTTAAATTTTCTGAACTGAGTAGTTACTTCGATGATCCTCAATTCGACATGCTGGAACCTGATTTCGACATCCCATGTGGAACGGAGACTACAAGTATCGGAGAATTATGCAACAAATAGATTTATGAAAGACTTTGAACATACTTGTACGTTTAGATATTCAGTTAAAATTATATTTGCACTACTGAGCATGAATTCGACAACCTTGTCGAAATCCGGTTCACGTTACAAATAAAGGCTCGTGTTTTCGACAACCCCCCGTTCATGTTACATCACAACCTTGTCCTCACAGAAGAACACATGTTCTCAGAGAATATTACTGCGAGGCAGAGCAGACCAGGTATCCAAACGCCAGAACGACGACAACCACATCGCTTTCCCAGTTCGTTATCTGAATGTTCTCATACCCAAGGTATCGCAATGTCTTGCGCGTCGTGGTCAGTGGACTAAAAATCAACGTCAATTCTTTATTATATTCTATTTGCATGCACATACAGGTGATTTAACCTGACTGCATTTTCGAATAAACTGTTAACATTGACCAATCGGTCAATGCAGCTCGAATCTCGAGTGTTTCTGCTCGAGGAGTGTTACTCCGTATTTCGAAGCAGCAACCACGTACGTTGCATCGGGCATTGAGCATAATGTTGTGTTAAAGGTCACACGTTATTAGCCAGGAAAGGACCTAGTTATGGCTAGCCCCAATCAGTGAATTCCCAGGTTCACATACGTTAGTGCGTATCAGTTATAAACGCGCCCTCCAATATTCTCATTCTATTTTGACAACTATCTACATTTTGCTGAAGACTAACGTCAATTTTGTGGACTTGTACAGCAGCTACAAGCTACTTCGTGGGATTATCCCAGTGTCACTCCCCCAGTGGTAATTTCCCATGTGCATTAATGGTGTGAGAAAAGCATCTATAGTGAGATCCCAAACATAATCTTCCATACAGATGTATAGAAGTGATTAAAGGGCTACAGTGTGGTGAAAAAGCTAAGTGTTATTTTATTAATAAAAATAATTATATACAAGGGTCGGCAGATAAATTCTCTGCCCGACCTCCTTCCCAATGTACTACCCTGATGTAATTGATGTCATGTGAAATGTTGATCTTTTATATGTTTAAGTACCAAATTTCACGATTCTACCATGAATGGTTTTTATTTTACAGGTAATTGAATGAACCATGGCGGAGCCAGATGGCAAATTAACCAAAGAGGAGTTGCGAGGTGTAATGAAGTTCTTCTTCCTGCAACAGAAGTCGCCCAAGGAAATCCATGGTTGCATGCTAGACACATTGGGTGGACAGTGCCCTTCATACTCTACTATGAAGAAATGGTGTGCGAACTTCAAGCGTGGTGAATTTTCAACAGAAGATGGTGACAGATGTGGCAGGCCAGTGTCAGTGTCAACTCCGGAAAAAGTGGACCAGATTCATGACCTGATTTTGAGCAACAGACAGATTTCGCTTCAGAAGATAGCTGACAAAGTGCACATATCCAAAGAACGTGTTGGGTCAATAATCCATGATCAGTTGGACATGCACAAGCTTTCTGCGAAATGGATTCCGAAACGTTTGAACGCGGATCATAAACGCGAACGTGTGAGATCATCGCAGGTGATTTTACGGCATTTTGCGAACTCCAAGGACGATTTTTTTGAATCGGCTTGTTACCCAGGATGAAACGTGGTTGCATTACTTTGATCCGGAAACCAAACAGCAGTCATGCGAGTGGCGCCACTCAGGATCTCCAAGGCCCAAAAAATTCAAAGCACAAAAGTCCGCAGGGAAGGTGCTTGCCTCAATGTTCTGGGATAAGGATGGTGTTTTGCTCTCAGACTACCTTCCAAAAGGCCAAATCATAACTGCAGAGTATACTATTACTGAAGTCTGCTGGCTAAGATAAAGGACGCTATTCAAAAAAGCTACGGGGAAAGTTGACACGAGGTATCTTGTTCTTGCAGGACAATGCTCCCGTCCACAAGGTTGGCAGAACAATGGATTTTCTGAGGGACCTAGGGTTTCAGTACATTGACCACCCACCTTACTCGCCAGATCTTGCCCCTTCTGATTATTATCTGTTTCTAAAACTCAAAACAGCACTGAAAGGACAGAAATTTCACAGCTGCGAAAGTTTTTTGCAGACTTTGAGAATTTTTTTTTTTTTTTTTTTTTTTTTTTTGAGGGGTTGGAGAAGTTGCAGCATCGAAGTGCCAAGTGTGTTGACCTTCGAAGGGACTATGTTGAATAGCCTCACACTTTCATGCCTGCAGCTCAAGCCCTTCTGGGTTGGGCCAAAAACTTATCAGCCCACCCTCGTAATGCCAAATATCAAACCCGTTAGAAATTTGGCATATGTAGAATGTGTCATACCTTTACTTCACTTAAATTGTTTGGCAATATTTCATTACAAATTTTCATTTTCACTCGCCTATATATATTCAGTGTTAAGTGTTGTGCTTGTTTTCCTCTACTACGTTATTTTTTAAATAGTATTCTAATAAATAAGCATAGTGTCGTTTTATTGAATGTGTTTTTGTTGTATGTATGAATGATCTATGTGTGCGTCGTGGCCTGAGTGACCGCCTGATCGTTGATGAGGATTTCGAAACGGGATATCCGAACCTCTCGGTGCCTAATACTCATCTCATTATTAAGACCGATGGGCGATTTGGGAACAATTCTGTAATCCCCTTTTGAAAATGTCCCTTGGTGTCTACCAGGTAAGTTCAGGTACCCTGAAAATACTCGCTGGTGGGACAGTAAGTGGGGCTGGTCCGGAAATAAAAATGGTTACAAGCACTCAAAAGAATTAAAATTAAGACCTGGAAACCTTTCATTGACATGACTGGAAAATTCTTTATCAGTCGTATCAGATAAATATCTTGGCGCCCGCCCATTCAAATTTCTGTCTGCCCATTGAATTGTAACAATTTAAAGTTGCTTGTTTTCATAACAATGTAAGCTAGCGGGAAAAAATACAGAGGTGTTTTCACAAATTTGATTGGCCTTCTTTCTTTCACTATTGGTTAGGTCAGGCACGTAGCCAGGATTTCATGAACGGGGGCAGTGGCGGCGATTGGACGTTAAAAGTTGGGTGCAATACATGATCTGATATTTGTATATCAATGTTAATATACAAATTTCCCTGGTTGCTTCTAACACTTTGTTTGATGAAAGGCTGTATAACTAATAGGATACTATCTTTTCAGTTAACATACCGTATATCGTATTTCAAATTTTATTAAATAAATTGACAAGAGCAACGCAAGTAGGTACTAGCCCTTTGTACTCTTAAACAAAGATATAAGATTTGATTCCTTGTTCATCAACATCTTAAATTCTATCTGAAAAATTGTGTGATCAGATTATTTAATAACAAATTTACAAAACGTGTAAATAGAAAGGAAAATATTAATCACAGTAATGGATAATGAGGCTTGTTTTGCAAAAGTTATATTGAAAGTGGAGGTATGAACCATGATCCTAGGATAAATAGGGAAGATGCTGTAGACGCTTGACTGAAAGCCTATAATTTACCTCTAAAAAGCAGGAATTTAAAAGGGTTACTGATCAACTTATATTTTTAATCTTTTAAAGATAGCGGTGTTATTCTGTTTTCGCTGGCTAATTTACATTTTTGCTACGGTGATTTGTTGCGTTCCTGCAACATGTTGTCGAATATGTGTCTATTGCTGCTATGTGTCCTGAATACCCCACCGACATATTTTCGTAATTTTCTCTCCACTCAATTAAAAGAAAAACGATAAAGGGTTAATTTCACACATGCTATTATATGTATGTTAATACTCTCAGAAAGACAGTAAATATCACAAGCATATGCTACGATATTTAAAGAAATTCGGAAACAGGTTCGTTCTCGTACACCCCTAAACACGTCACTTCGCTCGTTTACTACACTGCAAAACAATGGAAAAGATAGAAGTTTCTTTTTACTCTCTTTTTAATTAATATTCCTTACTGAGCTCCTTCTTGGCTAAGCGGTTGGCGTACATGCCTTTGGCGTGGGAGACCCAGGTTCGATTCCCGGCGGAAGATCATTGGATTCCACATTAATCAGTAGGTCTACGTCTCCTATAGCTTTGCTGCTGAGCAAAATGTTAAAATAAAAATAAATAAATAAATAAATAAATAAATAAATAAAATCAATTCAATTTTTGTGCAATTAAAGAATGACTTGTGAAAGATTTCTTTTTTTGCGAAATGTTATCTGAATTAGTTTCAAAGCGGTTGATTAACTCATATTGGACTTATATCGAGCTCTTGTAAGAAGAAATGAAAGTATGCTCGAAATGTTGCACTCCAATAGATAAATTTTTGGAACATTTTTTGTGGTAATTAAAACGCAATTATTGCAGTTTTCTTAACTCCACGGGAAGACAACCAATATGTACTCACGCAACAGCAAATATTATTGAGACTACGGCACCATTTTTTCTAAATACATACAAAAACTTTACATTTCCAAATGAAATTATACACATTAATAAGCAATTTCAGAAAATTGTGTGTGTGGGGGGGCAACTTCCCCCCTTTGCCCCCCCTAATCGCCGCCCATGAACGGCGGGGGATGTCCGTGACATGAAATCAGTGGCGGCGATTGGACGTTAAAAGTGGGGGGCAAGGCATGATCTGAATATTTGTATATCAATTTTAGTTTATCTGGTTGTTTCTAAGACTTTGTTTGACGAAAGGTTGTATAACTAATAGGATACTATTTTCTTCGGTTAAAATACCATATATTGTATTTCATATTTTATTAAATAAATTGACAAGAGAAACGGAAGTAGATACTAGCCCTTTGTACTCTTAAACAACGAAGGTGTAAGAAGATATTTGATTCCTTGCTCATGAACATTTTAAAATTCTGTCTGGAAAATTGTGTGATCAGATTATTTAATTTTAAAAAATTACAAAACAAGTAAATAGAAAGGATAATATTAATTATAGTAATGAATAATGAGGCTTGTTTTGCAAAAGTTATGTTCAAACTGGAGATTAATGAACAACTTAATTTATAATTCCACACATGACATTACATATAGCCTATGTTATTACTCTTACAAGGTACATTCGCGAAGTGTCCCCTCAAGATTCGTGTAAATTTGATTCAAATACAAAGTTATCCTCGCCACAATGTGTATAGTACTAATTTTAGCGGCCCATACTGGTAATTTGCGTATTTATGAGCCTTCATATATCCGGAATTCAATCATACACTAGTATAACGCTCGGTCACAAAATTGCTTTTAGTTTCTTAGATGTAACTGAACATGAACATGGGCATGTGCAAAACAAATTTGATCAAGTACTGCTTCTCTGACACATGTTACCAACCCGAGCTGCCATCTTGGATTCAATTTTCGGTTTTTCAAAAGGGAATAGGTGCAAGTGATACATCAAATTCATGTAGGCTACAATTTTTCGGAAATTCACTAATGTAGTGAATTTCATCGTAGCTATTGCATGATAAATGTCAGGCACTTCACGAATATTGAATCAAATAGAAAGTTGTGCAGAGCCCGCTGTGTATATGTAATGTTTTACGTGATTTATCGTTGAAGAAATATTCTCTGAACGTACATAATACAGAAACACAGACGTCAATACGGAAATGGTCTTCACCTAAATATGGTCGTATCTGAATTTACATTAAGCATTTTGACCGTTATACAATACTTCTTTCTTGTAGTATATCATGGAATTAATACAATCACTCACAGAAATGTAATAAGATTATGACATCAATGTTGTAAGGAGTTTGTTAATACCTACAATATTTTTTCCAGTTAGAAATTGTTTTAATTTGTCAACATCAAAAATATATGTGTAACTGATATTACTCTGCAATGTCTATTCGCGAAATGTCTGGAAGGATTTAACATGCAATACCTTGCAAACGGTACAAGCTACAGTAAAAATCCTCTATATCAGTGAGTTTCAAAGAAAATTCTACATGAATTTGATGTCTCACTTGCACCTATTCCCTTTTGAAAAACCGAAAGTTGAATCCAAGATGGCAGCTCGAGTTGGTAGCATGTGTCAGAGAAGCAGTACTTGATCAAATGTGTTTTGCACATGCCCACATTCATGTCCAGTTACATCTAAAGAAACTAAAAGCAATCTCATGTCTGAGCGTTATACTAGTATATGATTGAATTCTGGATATACGAAGGTGTATAAATACCAGTATGGGCCGCTAAAATTTGTACAATATACATTGTGACGAGGAGAACTTTGAATTTGAATCAATTTTACACGAATCCCGAGGGTACACTTCGCGAATGTATCTTGTTAGAAAATGAAAGACAGTAAATACAGGGTGCGGCACGTAAAACCGGCCCGTCGTAATATTCTGGTATATTGTGTTTTTGGAAAAACTTAAATAATCTACCTTTCTACCAAGAGATGGCGTGTCGAGGTCGGGTCGACTTACATGACCTGCAGCAGTCACGTGCAGCCGCAGCCAGTGAAACTTGTCGAAACCAGTTGAGAAAAAGGCCTCGTTGTGTTAAGCCGGGTGAGTGTCAGTGTGTGATAATGCCGTATTCGATACCCGAGCGTGTTGCCATTGTTGAAGGGTTCATTCTCACTGGATCTTTTGTGAAAACAAAGAATTTGTTTCGGGAGAAATTTCCAGGACGTTCTGTGCCAGCGAAAAGCACCATTCAGGAATTGATTGAAAAATGGCGGCGTACAGGATCGGTTCAAAATGCTCCCAGGAACAGACGACCATCTGTCTGCGCACCTGAATTAAAGATGCAGGTGAAGGAGATAATGACAAGAAGTCCTCGAAAGTCAACCAGGAGATTGAGTCAACAGGTTCATGCGAGTGAGAGAAGTTGCAGACGTGTTTTAAGGGGACTGAAGTTAAAACCGTACCGGATAAGTGTTGTGCAAGAACTGAAGGAGCCTGACCTGCAGAAGAGGGTGTATTTCTGTTCAGGCTGTTGAGCAATGTTGCCAGTGGTTTCTTGGATCCACTAATGCTCATCATGAGTGACGAGGCGTGGTTCCACCTGTCTGGGTACGTAAATTCCCAAAACAACCGGTATTGGTCGACAGAAAATCCACACGCAATCCACCAGGTACCCTTGCATGATGAGAAGATTGGTGTTTAGTGTGCCATTTCCGCCACACGCGTTATTGGGCCCATATTCTTTGAGACGACAGTGAACAGTGACGTGTATATGGGAATCCTGGAGGAGTTTTATACACACTTGACCGAAGAGGAGCGTCAGTTATGTTACTTTCAGCAGGACGGTGCAACATGCCACACATCAGCTGCATCATTGTTCCTTGTGCCTGAGATGTTTACACCAGAGAGGACAATCAGCAAAGGCTTGTGGCCTCCTCGGTCACCAGACTTGTCCACGTGTGACTTTTACTTATGGGTACTGTTAAAGGGAAGAGTATACGAAACAAATCCACACACAATTGAAGAACTCAAGACCAGGATCCAGGATGTCACCAATAGCATTACAACACAAGAACTGACAAGGGTATATATGAATCTCCTCAATCGTGCTCACATGTGTGTTGAAGTGGGCGGAGGACACTTTCAGCACCTGCTGTGAAGGCTGCTGTGAAGGTGAGTAGTCATATTCAATACATTACATTTCATTTATGTGTTGTAGTTAATCAAATCAATTCATTACATTTCATTTTATGTGTTCACTTTACGGGCCGGTTTTACGTGACGCACCCTGTACTACAAGCATATGCAACGAAATTTAAAGAAATACGCAATTGCAATATTAATTGCTTTGAATTGCAATTAAAACGCAATTCCTGTAGCTTGCTTAACTCCACGAGAAGACAACCAATATGTACTCACGCAACGGGAAATATTATATGGTACCATTTTTTATGAACCAGTAACATATACTAAACTTAACATTTTCAAATGAAGCTATATACATTACTGGGTTACTTCAAAAAAGTGGGGGGGCAACTGCCCCCCTTTGCCCCCCCTAATCGCCGCCCATGCATGAAATACTGTGGTCATCACAACAGGAGCTCGATCATTCTAAACTATTTTACTGGAACATATATTGGTTCGTTCAGCCAGGATTTCGTAACTGGGGGGGGGGGGGCGTGACATGAAATTCTGAATGCCCAGGAGTTCGATCAATCGAAAGTACTTTAATATCAACATATATTTGTTTGTTAGGACAATAACATGAAGATATGTTGGTAATTATTTTAATAACAAACTATGAGAAATCTCGAGTAAAATAATAATAATAAAAACGTGCTGAAAAAGATTTTACAATATTTACATCCTTCCTCTGTTGAATCAAATGTTAACAGAACTTTCTTTTCATATATCTATCTATCTACAGATGGTGATCAGAAAAATGGAAACACCTGAACGAAATTTCAACTTACCAGATTAATATGGTGTCGGGCCACCTTTCGCCTTCAGAACAGCCTTGATGCGACGTGGGATGGAGGCATAGAAGTCGTGAATGGTAGCAAGTGGAATTTTACACCATTCCTTGTGCAGGGCATCGGCCAGCTCTGTGAGAGAGGATGGAGGTGGAAATCGTCGCTGGAGTCGTGTTTCCAAGACGGACCACAGATGTTCAATTATGTTGAGATCTGGGGATTGGGCGGGCCAGGAGAGGTGTTGAACTTCATCCCGATGTTCCTCAAACCACGCTGCAACAACGCCAGCTGTGTGAATGGGTGCATTATCATCCTGGAAGATGGCGTCATTGTCCGGGAACAACATCCGGACCATAGAATGCAAGTGGTATCCTAAAACTGCGACATTATCGTTGGCAGTGATTCGTCCGCTAAGTGTGACCACAGGACCCAATGAAAACCATGATATGGCGGCCCACAGCATCACCGAGCCGCCGCCATGTTTCACAGTTGGGCGGAGACACTGCAGATCATAAGCTTCTTTGGGCGTTCTCCACACATAAACACGGCCCGTGGTTGGGAATAGGGTGAAGGATGACTCATCCGACCATATCACACGTTTCCAGTCCTCAACGGTCCAAGTTGCATGGTCGCGGCACCATTTGCGACGTGCGAAAGCGTTATGGTCCTGATGAGCCCGTGCAACACGACCCCGTAAGTTCATGTCATGTAATTCGCGGCGGACTGTGATTGTCGAAACATTGTGGGGGAGGTGCTGATTGAGTTCCTCCGTCACTTGCTTCGCAGTGGCACAACGGTTCTGCGTGACAATGCGCTTTAATACCCGGCGTGACCTATCACTCATAATTTTCTTCCGCCCACTGTTCCGCTTACCCGATATGGTTTTCCCGTGTGTTGTGTAGGCCGTCATCACCTAAGACACTGTCCCACGCGACACACCTAACACAGTAGCCACTGCCGTCACACTCACTTCACATAACCGCGCACCAACAATTTGCCCTCTTTGAAAATCTGAGAGGTCATCTATTTTACACTACCTCCGTCTGCTGCAGCCACTGGACACTGCTGTTCCACTGCGCCTGACGTAGTATGAAGACCGACCTAACACACCACCAGAGATGGAGTGGGTCAAATGCGTCAAGTTTTCTGAGTGGGTCAGTGGGTCGTGGGCCAACAGCATGTGACCCACTGTGACTCACCACACAGCGTGACCCACTGCGACCCACCACCCACCATGACCCACTGCGACGCACCGACTCAGTATGATCTACCGACCCACTCTGCTCACTGCATTGTAGACAGTATCTTCTGAAGACTGGTAAAGTTGTCTTCATTTTATTTTCAAGACCTTCATTTCCCTTTTCCATTTGTTTCTGTCTACTTACCTGGGGTGAGTATATCTTACCAAGTTTAAAATGAACTTCAGGCACTTTTGGATATTGATATTTTTAATTGTAATAATAGCAATAGGACTTATACTACTTCTTGGCTTTCGAGACCTGTGAGTTTTTAGAGGAGCTAACTTCCGGAAAAATACGTTTTTGAATTACTGTAATATATAAATTATTTATACAGTATAAAAAATTGAATGTAACTATGTGTGCTTGATCATCACTGTCAAATTGCGAAGTCAAATGAAATTACTTTTGGTATATAGTTAGGCCTTAATCCAAACTGGGATGTTATATTGCTTTCATTATAATGCATAATAAATATCCTAAGGAGGTAGTGAGGATCCGAATTTTTCAGAAAAAAAAAATGAGTATCTCGCAAGCCGTTAAACTTACGGAGCTGAAATTCAGTATATCATCTCTTTATTGAAAATAAACAGAATGTGTCCTAGCATTTTTTAAAATTCTCCTTCATGGTTGGGGGACTTTCTATATATGGAAAATTGTTACTGAATTGGTTTGTAAAAATGATCGAAAACGATCAAAATGTTATTTAAGAAAAAAATCAGAAACAAAAAATACAGTGCTTGGCTTCATATACTATATCCATTGCTTTCTACTATAATAATTCCTGAAGCTTATGTTTAATATATGGAGCGCTTACAGCACAGGTCAATCAACCCGTAAAGTTGTGAGAAAAATAGGCATACAATTTGTACTGTAAGCTTAATTACACGGAAATTTTGAGTTTGGATTGTACGCATAATTATATGAAAATTTTATACTTTTTTTTCCTTTACGTTGGTCTACTTACCTTGATTTGGAACTTTCAAATTTCATCTTTTTTTTCCACTGAAAAGTATCGATAATTCAACAAGGAAATAATTATACTATGATAATTTAATTGAAATTCATCGTAATTTGGCAAATGGCAAACAGCAGTGTGGTAATTGAAGGGGAAGGAGGGAAATTCCCATTCACCTCTGAACACTTTCCAGGAACCTCGTTCCCTTTCGCTTTCTAGACGGGGGAGGGAACTTGGTAATGGCATCAAACCTTCATGTGTAATTACAAAAAATAAATTTATAAACAAATAAGAAATCATCAGTTTATCAGGCTTTAATTGATAATTTATTCACAAGATTCCCTATCGAAGGCGTGGTAGATGAAGTTTCTGTTCTCCATGAGTCGACATTGCAAACTGACGTGGTCGATATGGAAAAGATGTTGTATGGTGATAGAGAGATGATACTTCTTGCTGAGTATTTCAAAACTGGCCAAGAAAAATCGTTATCAGACTTAAGTCTAACAAGCAGATTGTCGATGAGGAGTTACAGAATCGGGTAGAAGTATTATCAATTTCCACGACAGAGTACGAACGGGGAATTTCCTTATGAATTTACAGATGACTGATATTAGAAATAGACTAAGTGCTCAAACATTGTCTAACTTGTTGTTCATCAATGTTAATGGCCCACCGCTAGACACGCTCGAAATAGACGAGCTAGTTATTTCTTGGCTGAAGGATGGACATCATTCCGCTGCATATAATTTACCACGAAAAAGTTACTAACAGGAAATAAACCCGATTTCAGATTTGTTTTAAGGTTTAAAATTACGAGTTATGGAAAATGTATACTTGTATTACTAATGGCTTATCTGTGTTATTCAACTTTGTACCTAATTTTTAGTAAGTCTCTTCTTTGCGTTAGGTAAACTACTTTGAATAAATATTCCTAATAATTGCAATTATGCATATTTGTAACTTAAATTTAACGTGGTGTTTTAATGATTACACAAATTACAATTATGAGCATACTTTATGGAGATGCTCTCACGTAGGGTGCCCGAGCACCTTTATACACTATGGAAAACTGATTTTTCAAGTCTTTTGTGAGAAAAATACTATGAACTGAGAAACCATAATCTTTTCCATATTGTACAGGGGTATTTTCCTGCGAATAGAAGTTTCTTTTGGAATGCGTTGAGAAATTAACACTTGCAAGAATACTCTCGTAGTACAAGTATATTTTAGGCACACACTAATTTCCCCCCACCTCGTAGTGTTTCAATTTCCTCACTGAAAAACACTTTACCATTTTATATCGTAAAGGTCGGATCCACCGTTATTGTAACAGAGTGGTGCTTGAGTGATTGACTAGAAATTCAAACTTCGATTAGTGACAATTTCAGTCTTGTTTTATTACAAGTGTAAACTCTTTAGTCAGTACAGAAGAGGCCGTGGATCGCGTTCAGAGTTGATGACGATGGATTTTGGTGAGTCAGAGTAGGTCACAATGGATAAGAGTGGTTCATGGTGGGTGATGGATCACGGTGGGTCACGGTGGGTGATGGGTCATGGTGGGTGGTGGGTCAGAGTGGGTCACGGTGGGTGGTGGGTCATGGGTCACTATGGGTGGTGGGTCAGTGGGTCGTGGGTCAAGTTTTCCTTGACCCATGCCAACTCTGCACACCACCACCAGCGGTCCGGCGCTGCGGGCGCCACGACACCACTGCCAACCCATACATCTGACGTGTTGCCAGCTACAGGTGTTTCCATTTTTCTGATCACCATCTGTATCTATCTATCTATCTATCTATCTATCTATCTATCTATCTATCTATCTATCTATCTATCTATCTATCTATCTATCTATCTATCTATCTCTATCTATCTATCTATCTATCTATCTATCTATCTATCTATCTATCTATATATATATATATATATATATATATATATATATATATATATATACAGTATATATATATATATATATATATATATATATATAATTTTTTTTTTTTTTATTATTCTGTCAACTACTATCTGTTCCAATGACAGGTTAAAGGAGCAGTAGAAAATTGTTTTTGAAATAACATGTTTGATACTGCAAGGATGCGATGACGAAAATTTATGATAAAAAATGTTCACGTTGTTACACAACAGTACTATACTTTCGGAAGCTTGAAGTCTCCCTTGAAATCCCCCTGACTAGTAGCAGAAATTCTGAGAATTCCGTAATTCTCTAGAAATTCTGAGAATTCCGTAACTCTTCTAGAAATTCTGAGAATCCCGTTACTTTTCTAGAAATTTCAAATTCCCTGACTCCTCCAGGATATCTCGCTCACCTCGCCACCATGTATTTCAAGTAATACAAATCTCCTCATAAGAAAGAGTAACCAAAAGCTTTCTGATTTTTTAAATTTTTTTAACGCGATATTTCTTTTTCTCATTTCATTTTTTCATCCTTCCTTATTTTTTTCACTTCTGGTCTCGAAGGAGGGGGGGGGGTCAGGACTCCCCGGACCCTCCCTTGGCTACGTGCCTGGTTAGGTCATGCGTTATGTATGTGTATGTGTGTTTATGTGTGAGTATAACAAACGGTTCTGCAAACTCGAAATATTTTAACATCGGTTCTCGCGAACCGCTGCGAACCGGCCGAATAGCACCACTGGTTACACATGATATTCAAAATAACTGCCTTCAGAAGGCAATACCTAAAGTCTCTTCGTGGCCAATAATGGGCCTACCTATGTAGATGATAAATCTAGTGATACCACAATTTCAACCAAAATGTTACATATGCCTTTTCTGCAATGACCAATTCAATTATAGAGATTTCTTTCATGCTTTTAGCACAATAATTTTATATTAGATACTTTTGAATGGAAAAGCGTTATGGGACAATCGAAAAATTGTATCAGTGATGTAATAAGTTAATAAGCCCAAAACTGTACACCCAATAAATTGCCTCATATTTCTCTGATTCACTGTTTACTACATTTATCAATAAGATTTTTTTTTTTAAAGTAATAATATTAGAAGTGCAAAAAGCACGTATCTTCTCATAAGTCCTTAAGCACTATTTCTTTGCTACTTTTCACCAATGTCCGATCTCTTTACGCCAACAACTAGCTTAGAGCTGCTCAGCTATTTATAATGTGTGGATATAATCATCAAACCCGTTAGAAATTTGGCATGTGTAGAATGTGTCATATCTTTACTTCATTTAAATTGTTTGACGATATTTCAGTACTAATTTTCATTCTCACTCACATGTAGCCTTGTTTTCTACAAAGAAATTTTAATTTACTTTAGCCATTGACGCTTATACATATTATCTCAGCGCTTAGTTTTAACAAATCACAAATACAATCTAAAAGAAAAACATTACTACTGAACAATCAAGTATATAAGGAAAGGAACAATAGTCCTTCTCCTAGAGATAATTTTGACAAATGGTTCTCCTTCGACTATCGGGATACATTTTATTGTAAATTATTTACTGTGCAACATAAAAAAAAAAAAAATAGTTACAGGCAATGCTCCCAACATAATCGCCTGAGAAGAAAAAATCATTACTATACTATGGCTTATGCCCTTTCCCGAGAGGAACGTATCACGTCACCCTGCAATGTTTTTCAAGAAATATTTATTTACGAGATATGAAGAATTGATATTTTTTTTTTAAAAAAATCATCTTCCAGGTGCCTGTTTCTCAGAACTACTAGTTTTGTAATACTAGTGTAATGATTTTCAAAATCAAATAAATGCAATTGTACATACCATAAAATCATAGCAAATTAGAGGAATCAGCGTTATTATTAGAAGTGTTTAGATTATAGTTCTACTATTATTCTAGTTTTTCTACATCACGACATTTCTCAAACTACTTGTCTTGTAATTTTACAACTTGTAAAAGAAAATAGAAGACTAATAGTTTTGAGAAATAAGTGCCAGGAAACTATCCTTTGGTTTGCATGTACGGAGAAGATACAAATGCAGCATCTGGAGAAGTACATTAGAAGTTTTAAAATTTGGTTCTAGTGGTTTTTGGCCCTTTGTACTTATAAATAGGCAAACAGACTAAAAGCTCTCCCTGCTAGTTTAGTGTTTGTCACATGCGCTTTTGAAACATGGGGACTCAAGGGCGCCGATTTCTCTGTAAATTTGGGGGGGGGGGCATTCAGATGCAGAAGGCATATATATGAGGAATTTAAGACAAATTGCATTAAAATTATGCCAAATATTGTATATTCATAAATACAATGTGGGGGCAAACATGAGCTTTGGGGGGCCCGAGTCCCCTCGCCCCCCAGGACCGGCGCCCTTTCGGGGACTCAAGTTTTATGGTGGTAGAAAATGTAATACAGTACGATATTGTCCAGATTATACTTCAAACTGTAAGTCTACGTCTTATTTTGCCTTTATGCTGAAAAAAAAAAAAACGTCAGCAACTACGAACAGGCTAATAGACAAATGGATATCCACAAATAATATTTCCCGGATACATAATTCATAAAATGTGTTACATGGAATGTCGAATTCTGTTTCGTAATTTATTTATTTCTTTATTTTATGATAAGAAGACTTCATATCTATCGTTGGAAGCAAATATAAAAGTGGATCTGAAAAGATAGGAGGACGGATGACGTCACACAGTCCCCCATGCATATCTTTGCCCATTGTAATGTTTTATGAAGTGGGAGGACTCAGAGATATTTTTTGCAAGTGGGGCAACGGCGTCCTCCCGCGTTGCTCCTCACTTTTACCCCTGGTTGGAAGTTGGAAGAAAGTAAAAACTTGTATATTTAATTATATGCTAGGCACTGAAAAATTAATGAGTTCTCATTATGTACCAGTCTTTGTAAAATTTGCGAACTGTAAGGAAACGCAAAAACCTGGAACAATCAATTATAATTCTTGTATATACCCATTATTTCAAATGAAAACGTAAAAATTGGTTTATGTTGGTGCTAACCAAAAAAGAATGTCCTAGCTGTGCATTACATACCAACATATGTATAACATACGAAGAATACGTAGTTTCAATGGTGAGACATGAGGGGTATTTACTTGGTGGGCTGGCTTGTTGGCACATTCCAGTACAGTTTGCGTCGATCAAACGGAAAATATGGAACATTCACAATAGCAAATATAATGGCTATTTGCGTTTCCTGTGTTGCGTTGTTGTACGCAACATTTTGTAAAGACTGGTTCGGAAGTATGTATTTTGTTTTATGAAAACTAAAAAATGTCCAACTTCTTCACTTGAACAAACTGGACTTGATAAATAATACACTTAATTTTATACAAGAGGTCTTATTTTGTAACGATTATGCAGTTCGCAACCCAACGCAAATAATACTGCTATTACATTTTCTGCAAACTAAAGGCCTCATTCAAAGTCGTTCTGACGTATGAATAGCGTCATACTAAAGGCCTGACTACTGCAGGAAACATATGTTAGTCGAACTCTTTAGTATGGCACTAAACAGACATCAGAACGAGTCTTCATACGGCCTTAAATCTCTGGTTTTGCTTTTGGTTAACGAAGACAATATGGAATGAGACGCAAGGAATAGTAATAGATAACTTCTGAAGCTTCGTCTAAGTTCATTAAATACTATTTTATTCTATATTTAATTCGTATTTACATTTTAACATTTTTTAAAATTCTTATAAGTGTTCACTAAATAGTTGAATTTAAACAAAGGAACATATTTAGTGGTTTTATTGTTTTCAGCGTTGCTTTACGCGCCTTGTGTACCTGGCAGCAGCGTTGCGTCTGAAACAAGCGAACGTAGAAAGTCGCACAGTTTGAGAGGTGCATATTGAAAAAGAGAGGAAAGCCGGACCACGTTTTCCCTCGTTAAACGTCGTAGTGGTGCCTGTGGTGTGCAAAACGTGCTCTAAAGTTCGAAATATTGTTTGTACAGTACTCAGTGTATAAAAGAACAGTGATTTGCTGCGTTTTTCGCACGGTTTGTACAGTTGCTTGAAGTGTAGGAGTACGTGGTGTTCCATTTTATATTTTCGATATGTCGTCCAGTGGCGCTACTCCGAAGAAAGTGAAGAAGGTGGATGGAGCCAGTGCTTCGGGAGAAGTGGAAGAAGGGCGCGATTATGATGCAGAAACACAAAAGGCGTTAGAAGAAATAGATGCATGCCAAAATGAAATCGACGCATTAAATGAAAAAGCCAGTGAAGAAATTTTGAAGGTCGAACAGAAGTACAATAAGTTGAGGAAGCCATATTTCGAGAAGAGGAATGATATTATTAAAAAGATACCGAATTTCTGGGTTACTGCGTTCGTAAATCACCCTCAAATATCAGCTATCCTTGATGAAGATGAAGAAGAGTGCTTACATTATCTGACCAAGTTGGAAGTTGAAGAGTTTGAGGACATCAAGTCAGGATACCGAATCAAGTTGTTCTTCGATGAAAACCCGTATTTCGAAAATGATGTTCTCACCAAAGAGTTTCACCTGGGATCTACAGGTAACCCAGCTTCACAGAGCACTCCAATCAAATGGAAGGAAGGTAACGACTTGACAAAGAAGGGCAAGGAGAAGGCTACCGGTAAAGGAAGAAAGCGTCCATTAGAACAGAAGACTTTCTTCTTGTGGTTTACAGATCACGGTGATCCCTCAGCTGATGATATAGCGGAAGTTATCAAGGATGATATGTGGCCCAATCCATTGCAGTATTACCTGGTACCCGACATAGAAGTTGAGAACGGCTTGGAAGGGGAGGAAGGCACAGATGAAGAAGACGCGGACGATGGTGTGGTAGTGGTTGAAGAGGACATGGATAGCGACGGTGAGGAAGCTGAAGCGGAAGAAGATGAGGACGCAATGGCAGAAGAATCCGATGAAGAAGGTGAGGGCGCAGAGGGTGAGGAAGAAGATGAAGGTGAAGGGGCAGGAGGGAAAGGTGAAGCCGAAGGTGGTGATGAGTGAGAAATTGTTTAAAAAAAAAACTGAACTTGTGAACTAAGATTTAAAGAACATAATGTTGTGAAGAAGAAAAGTGACTGTATGTTACGAGACTTTACTGTCAGTGATTTCACTTTCATTAATTTACAGAAAGGTGTTATTTGATGATAATACTGTGCAGTCCAAAAGAAAAATGGAGGTAAAACCCGTATTCGTCATCCATTCTCATTGTCAACGTACATTTGAATCTGTGTATTATATATAGAGAGAGGTTTGTAATAGCTGCCATATATATATATAAATATATATATTCATGTTTTGTCTAAAACTTCTAGATAAAGACAGTACAAAGTTCACTTACAGTAATCCGGACAGCTTTTTTGTGCACACACACAAAAGTAACTAAAGAAACGGTAACAGGCCTCATCACGTTTTCCTCCCGGTTAGACTTTGTTTAACAGTTAGATTAGAATTACTTCAATAGTTGCTGTTAGTTGTGTAGGCCTACGTGTAAAAGAATTTTGTGTCATTTTAAATTAGATCAATAAAATAACTTTCTTATTTTTCTTTATGTATGGTACCTTCTCTTTCTGGTTATGTAAAATGATTCCGTACAGTTACTTTTTGGTTTTTATATATATATGAAAAAAGGTAGATACTCATCTATTGTTTCACAAACTTTGGTCAGTACGTGTAAAATCTTCATACATGGGTGCATTTTGTGTCAAAATATAGATTGAAGTAAACTATTTCGTATTTTACAAGAAACTAAGAGCTTTTTTTGATTTTCAAAACGGTCAGGTCTTTTAAACCATATCCTTTCTATAATCGTAAGATTTTTTGAAAAAGTTTAAATCTATAATGTTGAAATTTGTGTGTGTAATGCCTCAGTTGTTTTTGAGTAGTTATGTGATCCTGTTTTTACTTGCTAAATGAGTCTTTAGGTATATATTTGCTCTGTGAGATTTACAAGTTGTCGGTGCAGGGTCAATTTCACTACTACGATGTGGACACGAGATGAATAGCAAAATCTACTCTTTAAGTGGCTGTCTCCTTTAGCTTAAATGGCATAATCATGGAACGTAAAACTCAGATTTCATTTTCTTTAAGTGATCATTTGTGCTTAATTATTCGGGAAGATAGAGCCAATTCGAGTATAATTAGGCTGAAGTTGTGCCAATATTCTGTGAATTAATTTCAAGTGTTCTGGTTTTAAGAGAAGGTCTTTTTTTGCTACCGCAGTTTTATGTTCCTTGGTGGATACTGCCATCTTAGAGTTATACAGCTAAGAATCGGAATGTTCTTATGGATAAGTTTTGGTTAAAACTATAAAGGACCAGCGTTCAAGTCTATAGAAAACTATTAAACTTCAGTAAATCGTTTAAGATTCATTTGATTAAGAGAGTCCTTTATACTTTTATTCTAATCCTATTCAAAAAGAACTTTCCTGTTCCTAGCGTGGAAAACGATAAGTGCCAATCATCTAAAACTAAGCAGCGGTAGCGAACAATTTGGACGAATATTGACAATAAAGTAATCGATATAGTTTTCGAATATGCGTCCTTTGCAGGTTGCTCAGTGGTTAGTTACCGTAATAGAACATGAATAGGGTGAATACAATGATGACTGGTTGATAGGTATACACGTCCTGTGGATTTGTGCTACTACTGTTAACTTATTAGATTCGAAACTGTTATTAACAGGTAAACTTCCATACATGGTATCCGTACATTAACTGATATTACCTCAACATACTGTAGTCTTAGAAACCATACTCAAGAAGCACAATGTTCTAGCTAACAGCGTATCAAAAAGTGTTCCTAGTTTTGTGTACTGTATTGAAGTCCACAAATATTTCGAGCGCTTTCTTGGTGTTGGAGTGAAAATAGTGAGGTTCCTAAAACTTCCGAATAGACGGAGTTTTTCTTAAAAGCTAGGTAAATGTTTAAGTAGAATTTTGAGACAAGACGTATGGTTGGTTTTCACGTAAACCACACTTGCACTAAAGTGATTCTGTAATGTCGATGTGGTACCCGCAGTAACTTTATTTCAATTCGGTTGGATTTTACAGTAGATTTCATGTAAGATCGATTCGTAGATTTAGTACCGGTATTACTCACGATAAATAACATCAACTAAACTATGTAAGTACTTACTCAATCAAATCATACTGTATTCAAACGGTTACATGCCTGTAGCTTTGTAGTTCTAGGAATTTTGTTGTGTAATATATTCGTAACTTAAATGATACGTTGGACGAAGGTTTTCTGACTGGAAGATACTATAAAATCTACCGTGTTGAGATTGATTTACTGAACAGCACTATTTTTGTGCAAGTGTGATTTACGTGAAACTTAATATGTACCATCATTTTGTTTAAACATTTATTTCGTTTTCAAGAAGTGCATTTGTTCCGAAGAAAGAAACTTTATCAGCCTCTTTTGACTTTACACAGTCGGAGAACAGCAAGAAAACGTTCCATAAATTTTTGTTTTAAATACAGTACATCAAAGTAGGTGCAGCTCCTGGTAAGTGATACTATAACCTTCATTTTTACATGGATGCTACGTGTGGAACTGGAACTATTAAGAGTATACACTGTTATACTAGTGTTCACTAGTTTGTTTTTCGATTTGGATTACATGCACAGAAGTAGAACTTGTTTGCCAATTGAAACGGTGTATTTTCTCTTCGTAGTGTGTGGCCGATTTGATAACTGTCTGGTCGTGTGTTGACTTTGTGGCTTTAGTGCAAGAAATAACGAAAGACTGCTGGTTGCTCTTTTATTTTATTTTTGATTGTATTTTGTGGTGTGTATTGCTTTAAATTTAAAAAAAAATAAAAAAAAAAAAAAATCCTCTTGTGCTACTGAAGGGTTAAAGACAAGAATTAATTCTTTGGAGAAAAGTACTCATTGAATATGTTTAGGAAATCATCACTTAGTTGTATCACTCACTTTGTAGAAAGCTTTTTTTTTCTTTCTTTTTTTTTTTTTAAAGTTCTATATACAGAAATAGATTTCAAAAGACTTTTTACCCACTTTAAATAATACATTTTTTTTAGTACGTTCGTGTTCCGAGCAGCAAGTATAAACTTACATCATTTCTGCAATGATAATTTTCAGCTAAGCTTTTGCTATCGTTTTTTTTCAAAAGCCTTCGTTGTTGGATGTACTAATGTTCAAGCAGCTTTCAGAAAAAAAAAATCTTTCTTGAAATAGCGCGCGCGCGTTTTTTTTTTTTTTTTTTAATTAAATAAAGGAGCAACTAGCAATTATCCGGTAAACTTCCAGTAAAGTGTGTGTAAGTCTACGCATAGCCAGTCAGTTGTTAACTGGCTATTGTTTGGTTATCGCATCAACTTGCCAATACAAAAGAAATCGAAATAGTTTAAATTAGCCAGTCGCGTGCAGCATTTCATAATACCATAAAATCCTTCGGGATTAACAAAAAAAAATTACGAGGCATCCATGTAATTTGAAGGTTTATTTCAGTATACCAGATTGCTGTATATCAAAACATTTGATCCCAGCTTGATGCACTCGGACTGCTGTTTCTGAAATTCTTTGATTATGTGAAATCAAGATCATTGGCCGATGGTTACAATAGAAAGCGGATCATTTCACCTATAGATAGTTCTATACTTTTATATGACGTCTATGTTACAGAAGGTTCAACACGAGTAGTGAAAGCTACAGTATGAGATTAGTGGATACGTATTTTATAGTGAAATGTGTTGTCTCACGAAAGTGTATGATAGAGAAGTTCGACAAATTATAGATGTTAAATATTTAGTTCATTAACATGATACGGAAGTAGTGCAAGTGTGCATTTTTTTTTTTTCCTCAATACGACACTAAATAAGAGTGAATGGATGCCACTATACGTGCCCAATGTTCGAGTAGTGTCATGTTCCTTACCCTGCTCTACGTCAGTAAGGGTTATTGCGTAAGTATATTTTGAGAATTCTAGTTTTAAACCCTTCACACTGCAGAAAAACAATGGATGAAAAGGAATGTTCTGAAATGTGCACTAACATAATATAGAACGGATCAGCTGTCCTTGAAGAAAATTAATGGTAAAGGAATGTAATCACTCAGGTTGGTTTGGAAAGTAGTTGATATGTCAAACAGAAATGAAAGAAGTATGTGGATGCTATATAATTAGTAAACTTACTCTTATTTAACATACTATTAGGTGTACTGTTTCGGTGTCTTGACACTTTCCTTGGCAGCCATGTGCTACTCATTTCTCTTAAATTTTGCCTTGCTCAGTTCGTGTGTGCTCGGTAAACATAGATGTGGTCGTGAAGAAACTTGAAATGTGATGATGTAAATTGCTTGCAGTAGGATTGTCCTCTTCAAAGTCTTATGGCTGTGAAAATCTTACTCATATGATTTTTATGAAAAGTTCACAGCAACAAGTTTTCGAAAAGAAAGTGTCAGCGAACACCTAAACAGTACAGTACGTTGAATATTAAACACGGGTAGAAAAGAGTATTTTTACAAATTATGAACATGCGTCAGTTCATATATTTAAATAACACCTATGCTATGCTTTCTAAATTAATGACGGAATAAACAACGGATACTCTCCTTTTTGTAGTTATACTTAAGATCAGTTGTGTTATTCAGTAATTGATATCTCCATACTGGGTGAGGGTGTATGTATCTTTTCTTATAGAAAATAATGGGTCCTGTATAGTGCGAAACAGCGTTACGAGCTCATTTATGGGGGGGGGGGGGGTGCAAGTTGAAAGTTCTGTATTTGTTTTTTAAAAATCTATTCTCATGCATTACTGCCGCGAGAAAAATGTTCCGTTATGAGTTTATTATATTTTTTTCACAAAAAAAGAAACTATGTAACACCCACTGACTTTCTGCCACTTTATAAACTTTAGGAAGTAAGGGAAAAACAAAGGAAGCGTTTCTCTGTGTGTTTGGGTCGGGGGGGGGGGGGGGAGGATACGAAGTTCTATCAGGAAACTATCGTATTCGGCATTAATGGATTAATTTCTACTATGCCTTTTCAAACCACATTTTTGATTATTATTCGGTTGCGATATATCCGTCAACAGAAGTTTATGTCCACTTCATTTATGTTGTGCTGTTTAAATTGGCAGAAGTCAAATCAATTGATGTTTTTTGTTACTGAAAACTACTGAGATTGGTAACTTAATTTCGAAGTGTTTACAAATATGTATGATCTGTACATGTACTTCCCGTAGTGATTACCTTACAGAACCTTTAAAGGGTACTAGGAAGACTATTTTCAAATGGGTGGATTATTGAAAAAGAAAAAAAGTTCATATATGTGTACAAGATTCGAGGATGGCATTCTGTAAGACTCAGGCGTATCTTCCAAGATATTACTGTAAACGACATTGCGGGATTTGTCTCTAAATGTAAGTCAAAAGAGATCAACTAAGTGATTTCATGATGTAAGACTCAGAATAATATAACTAAGTGGCAAGATAATTTCATTAAAGAAAAACGCGATAAAAGTAACAAATTTCGAGTAATTTTAGGTCACAAATTGCATACTGCAATAGTAAAATCAATTCATCATGTCCAGAAAAGTAGCAATTGTTCTGTTATTCTAACCAACTTCTGTGTAGTTCACGTCTGCAGTGTTCAAGAGATGACTCACAGTTTATGTTGAAAGCTTTTCGAAACCTCATTGTAGGAAGAAATAATCTGGGTAAGTCGGTAAATCTATGTTGCTCTTTAGTATAATTATCTTGTATGTGTCGAGACCCCGTGGATCATGTCCTGCAATCAGCTCTCTTGGAGGTGGGATATGTGATGAGGAACGGCGTTTACTGTAAAGGTTGATTGTGCAGCCACCAATTGCGTCTAATTGAAGCCAGTAATGGTAGGTTCTGTCCTTCATAACTTCGGTGTTGCAGAAGTAAAAGGTAAACTTACTATTATATTGAACTATGGCGTAATGCTCAGTTAAAAGGAACGAAAATAATTACTTCTTTAAAACGGAATTTCAGACTTGCAAAACAAGACTATATCGCGTAAATTAAAAGCATTTCTACTATGCCTTTTCAAACCACATTTTTGATTATTATTCGGTTGCGATATATCCGTCAACAGAAGTTTATGTCCACTTCATTTATGTTGTGCTGTTTAAATTGGCAGAAGTCAAATCAATTGATGTTTTTGTTACTGAAAACTACTGAGATTGGTAACTTAATTTCGAAGTGTTTACAAATATGTATGATCTGTAAACGGACATTATGAACATGCGTCAGTTCATATATTTAAATAACACCTATGCTATGCTTTCTAAATTAATGACGGAATAAACAACGGATACTCTCCTTTTTGTAGTTATACTTAAGATCAGCTGATTCAGTACACAAGGAGTGGTATTTAGGACATGTATTACTTTTTTGTGTTTTCATATAGTTTCAATTTTGCTGAAATTCGACTTTAAAAAATCATTTGTTAATGATAATGACTGGTCAAATTTGGAATTATAGATATCTATGCTGCTGAATTGGTATTGTATCTGGTCGAAGCAGCTTATGATCTTTCTCAGTACGGTTGTATGTGTTTGTTTTCCGTTGCGGTTTTAATACTGAAAAAAATCTAATACTATGAAATGTAATAATTGGTCGTACAGCTAATAATGGTACACACACATAGAAAATTACGTTTGTAAGAAGTCGTCTGAAGCAAATGCATCTATGTTAAGTTGTATTTTTGTGAACCATTATTTTACTATGGATAAAACCCTGATTAAATTACCATAGTTGACCAATGCGCTGTAAGACTGTCGAAACTAACAGTTTAGGTATATGTTTCTTGATCTGTAGAGTGTCTCGTAAGTTCATCTGAATAAATATTCACAAACTTAAATTTTCAACGGGGGAAGGGGGACGGTAGTTCAGTGGTAAAGCACTTGCCTCTGGTGCGTGGGGTCCCTGGTTCGATCCTGGGCTAAGTAAGTTTGTAGTGAACACCATCGTATCCGTGGGTTTTCTCAGGGTACTCCCGTTTCCTCCCACATTATCATTGTACCAAATCTCGCATCATCATTCACTTGCTTTAATCCTTCGTCTTCCTAAGCTTAAAGGGCATAACTTGCGACGTTAAATTAAAATATTTCATTTCATTTAAATATCCATCTGCGAAAAGTTAGAACAGCGGCTAATCAACTTTGCTTTTCGGTTACTCTCCTAGGAATAAACAAACAAGACGGAACAGGATGCAATACAAGTCAGCATTAATAATTACCGGGAAAGAGCTTGCAGTTGTAACCCTTTATTGGAAGTTTTCACATACGTTCATTTTGTTCATTACCGATAGTAAATGTCTTAAATTAACTCTGATTAGCCAGATGTTCTTGACAATACTACAATATTAAGTTGCTTACACCGTTTAATGCTGGAAAGTAACTTTGTTTTGAGTTGGTAATTTTAATCTTGGTTGAAGGAAAAATGAGTCATTCCACTCCTTATTTCAGTATTATATAGAGCACTCATAATATGAGAAAATTATATTGATAAATGGAAGAAACAATTTATTTTTAATACACCAATTCGTCTGTAGGTGCGAATTCAATTATGTACAAAGAGTGAAAAACTACACGACTGGACTGGGACTTGAACGCATGATCTTCGGCGTGCCAATTCCTTAAGCACTACGTTACCCAGTCTCATACATTCCATCATTCTTGAAGGCGGTGTGGTTAACATATCGGTACGGTACGCCGATGATCCCAGGTTCAAATCTCAGTCCAGTCGTGAGTTTTTTCACTCTTCGTGTGTACACTAGAAGGAATTGAAAGTACAGAGCAGGTCATCTAATCTGGGTTTGTGGCTAAACCGTAGTTTTTCCCTCGTTGAACTTCACAGAATTCACATCTGTAGAAAATATGGTATAAAACTTCCCCTTTATGTTATTTTTATTTATATATTAGTTGAATATATCCATGCTTCGCACGGGGGCTGTATTTGGAAGCGACTACGAAAACTGAATTTGATACTAATATCGGTCATTTTGGGCTATTTTTTACATGTCTCGGATCTCCCCCCCCCCTTCTCGCTGACTCCCGGCCCGCATTCGATTGTAACTAAATTTGCAAGTCATCGCTAATTGAAGTGTCACTATTGATTTCAGCGACCGCAAAAACTATGGATTTGACACTAATATGAGTCATTTTGCATTACTTTTATGTCTCGGTATCCCCCCCACGGCCCGGTGCCGACTAGCGTGAATTTGAAAGGTAACGCGATCAGAATTTCACCATTGATTTCAGTGATCGCGAAAACTATGAATTCGACACTAATATCTGTCATTTTCTACTACTTTTACATGTTCTGGTAAACGCCTCCCTGAGACCACCCTGGTTCGAATTTTGACAAAAACGTTTTAACTCTAGTCTGGAGCCTGAACCGATGTGTTCGTGACTAAAATTTGGTAACTCTCGGTGAATTTGTCTGGTTCCCAAGCCGATTCCGGTAAACGCCCCCCCCCCCCGCCTGGTTCGAAATAAAAAAAAAAGGCTTCATCTTGATCTGGGGCCTGGGCCAAGATACCCCTGACCAAAATTTGGTAACTCTCGGTCCACTCGTCTGGTCCCCAGGCCGCACACAGATAGACACACACAAACAAACTCTTGATTTTATTTATATTAGATTTATTATTAAGTATTCTGGCTGTTGACAGATTCTGGGACTAATTTTGAGGTTTTAATTTATTTATTTCTTAGGTTCGGGCTTGGAAATGTTTCTTTCACTTTTTTCAATCGTCAGTCTCCTCTTTAACTCCCAATATTTATATATTTATTGTACAGTAATAGTATTGTGCTAGTTTCGGTCATCACAATGGGTAAATTTTGTCTTCAATTTTCACATATTTAGAGTAAATTCAGTACATTATGTATTGTTTTTCTGTCAGGTGGTTGGATAGTAGCAGCAGCACTAGAAATCATACGTACACACATGTCCAAAATGATTGTTACATATCTACAACTGTCTTCTTGTATGAATGTAATTTGATAATGATCTTGCAGGGTACTTTTAATGCTGATACTATGTGTATAATCGGGAAGTGTATATTTGTAATAAATTTCATACGAAAAGAAATGAAATGAAAACTTGGAGTTTTATGTCCCACGGTTATGCCGGTTGGGCTAAAGGAGACGGTGGTGATGAGTGATGAATAAAATGGTGGAATGAAGAAAGTGGGAGGAAACGGGAGAACCCCGAAAAAATCAACGCACGCCGTGTTTGTCCACCACAAAGTTCACTTGGCGGGGGCTGGGATCGAACCCGGGACCCCAAGCACCAGAGGTGAACGCTCTACCACTGAGCCACCGCGGCCCCTCATACGAAATGAATTATAAATATGAAAATTAGAATGAGTGAAACAAATTGTTGCTAAATGGACAAGACAGTTTTATTTTCGTTTTATTATTCTTATTTACTGCTCTTTTGACATGAAATTTGCCACATACATGTCTTTGCCGATTATACAATACTAACATTATAAGAAATACCGGGCGAATTCGTTATCAAATTATATTCTTACAACAACATATTTATATGCATGCGACAATAATTTTGGACATGAGTGTACATCATACAGGGAACAGGATGAATTAATTATATGGTTGTTAATCTCTCAGGAAATGAGTGTAGTGAATGCCAACAATCCTTTCGCCTAATTACGGTTGAGGGGAAAGAAGGATAACATATTTGTATATCTGGACATGTAATCTGTAGAAACAGCTTTGTTACTGTTTAAGACTGTTATAAAACTTTTTTTTTTTCCTTCAAGGAATAACTAACACATTATACACGCTTTCATTTATAGCAAGTTAAAAGCGTTTTTTTCCATCTTTCAGAAAGAACAATAGATTTGTATCTAGGTTTTACTTACCTGAGTGAAATATCCATCTAAGGACAGAAAATTGATCTATACATAATAGATCGTACATAATAGATAATAGTAGGTATTTGTTTCTTTTTCCTGCAGGTTACAATTAGTTATTAAAAAAAAAAAAGGAATTATGTTGGGATTAGAAAAATCACAGAAATATACCTAGGTAAGTAATTAAAGATGGCGTGGTGGTCAGGAATTGTTAAAAAGAGTTTTTTTATGTTTGTTTTTTGGATGCAGTCATTTTCAAGGTCGTATAAGCCGTAGACTATAGTTTAAGGTAACTTTTAAACCAAACACACTCCCACAAGGATTGACCCTAGAATTGGCGGAAGAAATGTGCATGGTGCTTGTGACTGATACTTGGGAGCGGTTTCCGTTTGAGATATACTACAACTGATAGCCAGAATTTTGCACTGGATATCAGTAAGTTTGTTATAACTGCAATCTTTGTAAAATTTTCAGAGTACGAAACTCTGGGAAAAATAAGGGAACTTTTCATATTACTTCAGCATTATCGTGTAGCATACATCAAGATGATTAATCTTCAGTCGTCTTTAAAAAGGAATGTTATTGGCTGTGCAGCATATATACCTGGTGCATTGAAGGTCCGGCGCTATAGGCCAACTTCGATGTTAATAAGTATACAACAAAAAGTTGGAAATCGGTGGTATTCAATCTAATATGGTACTAATTTAACAATTAACCAGACGTTTGGGTTTTACACTGGTAAGGAATCTATGTTAAATGAAAAAGCAACTTCAGCAGGTAATCCGGTAGTTGTTTCTCCTCACCATATCAACAATACAGGATTGTTAGAGAGCGGATTCAAGTGTTCTAAGCTCCTTGAAAAATATGCTTGTTCCCCATGTAATTTTTGCGTGTTTTTACGTTCTGCTCGAACTGTCTGCTGAACTGAAAACGCTGCGAAAATAGTGAGTATTGCATGCTTGTTACAACTATTTTGTGCTCTCTGTGTAAAAAAGGTGTTTCCTTTTGGATTTAAGTGGTTGGTGATCTTGCCTTCGGTATGGGAGGTCAGGGTTCGATTCCCGATAGTAGTGCATGTGGTTCGAATTCTACCACGCTCAACTATAGGTCCGTTTCTCATATAGCCTCGGTAAAGATACAGTAGTCCAACAAATCAATCTTATGTATTTTATTCAGCATTATTGTGAGGTATTTCTGTTAACGATAACTGAGTTTGTACAGTATGTCAATAGTCACTGATATTGGAACATATTAAAGATTGTAAACTCATGTGATGCACTGGTGTGTAATTTACACCTAGTAAAAGTTTTGTAGGCATGATACTTTCCACATTTTACAATGTTGAAGGAAAAGATCTTGAAATAGTGACTATGGCTGCCTCAACACCATAAAATGGCATAAAATATTGTGAGGAAGAATTGGGAGTTATCAAATACGGCTAAAGATGATGGATTTTTTAAAAATCATGGAGACAACCAAGACGCAGTGTATTTATATTGTAAGGATTAACTTCACTAGTATAACCGACCCTGTGTGAGCGACAGTAGCACCTGAAACCATACCTAGGTTTTTTTTTTTTTTTTTTTTTTTTTTTTTTTTTTTTTAATATTTGTCCAGCAGTTTGTAAACAATTTTATTACTGACAATCATTTCCAATGGCATATGGCTGGCTTTTATCTATGTTTGACATTGTTTACTTTTCTTCCATCTCGTAATGTTTTTTTGCGAGATTATAAATCTCACTAAAATTATGCTCATGCAAGAAGACTGTTGCATAAAAGATTACAAAAATGGCTTTTCAATCATAACTTGACGTGTACATTTGAGTGCTGTGAAACAACGATTATTTTCAAGATGAAACGTAAAGTTGTATACCACGCTTCAGAAACGCTCATGTCTCTCTTGCAATCATTAATTCTCAGCTCCTTTCGTCTTACCAAGTACTGAAATACATTAAACAGAGATAGGATATTTATTACATTTCTTGACCACCATAATTTAACATGCGTGCTTCAGTGAATTTGCATGAACTTTCTAGATGAATATTTATATTTTGGCAGATTCTTTATTAAAATGGCTTTTAAAGTAAAGTGAATGACTAAATATAAATTTATGGTGCTTTTGCACATAGCATTATAATATTTTGTGACTTGTAGTAACTTTGACGCAATTCGAATATTGGGCAAAATTGTTTTAGCATGTATAGAGACGTGATAGGCTACGGCAATCTACAACTGCTTCCGCTTTTGTAGATTGAAAAGGGGAGTAGCAACCTCTTGCCTTACCGAGCTACAGAATTCTCATACGTTAGAAAGAGAGTAAAGAAAGATTCTTCGCATTTTCAACTCTGAAGTGATATTTCCACTGTATATGCATGAGTCGAAATAGTCATGCTGTGTATTCTTTCAAACTTATGAGGATTCTTCTGTAAATTACCTTAATTTTAATAACTTAGGTTTTTTTTTTTTTTTTTTTTTTTTTTTTTTTTTTTTTTTAGGTATTTAGATTAATGTAGTTTAATGTTCTATAGTAGCGTTTCTCAAACTGGTTCTCGAGGTCTGCCCTTGTGGTCCTCGTAGATTGCAAATTAATCAAATGAAAGACAGAAAAAATATAATTCAAGTGAACTGCGTATCACACTATAGTTCATAATTTCAAACAGATGTACATTGTAGAATTTAATAACATGAAGATTATACAAATTACAATAGCTTATCTGGATGGATTATTATAAAATAACCTTGATAACCATCGATTACAGTGAAAAATTAAGTGAATTTTACTCTATTATTTATATTGAATAATACAGTGGCCGCAATAACAAAATGGCGTTAGTGGGTGGTAATCGGAACTGTTCGAACAGTCGTATTTTCTTAAGTGACATTGTAACTTAATGTGTGCCCAACGACGTTGCCATAGTTTTGGTCACTGTTACACTATAATTAATGATTTACACATGTTGGTTCTTTCTTTCTGTATAGGGAAGAGAGAAATGAACAAACATTGACCAACTTGTCTGCACATATGGGTCGTTCCTTCTCAACGGAAGAAGAAATATTCTGTTGAAAGCAGGTTGAAAGTGTCAAAGCAATACCAAGCACTCGAAGTTTCCAGATTATTATTATTATTATTATTATTTTTTCACCAAAACATTTAAGACATTCCATTCCTTACTCATGTGACGGAGATCATCTTTCACTCATTGCCCTATTCTCGCCGAGAGCTGTCGTCCAGTTCGAATTTTGTTGGCAACATCGAATTTCGGAGAAAGTATCTGTTTCACTACTAGGTAGTGGAAGGAAAAAGCTATATCACCCACCAAGGCTTTTAGGCTCTTGCCTAAAGAATATACTGATGTTAACATATGCTCAAAAAAACTTTCGCAGGAGACAAGAGTAGGGTGGTTTGTAGAGCATTTTAACTAATGAAAATGATCGCATGAAAAGGTTTGGTTTGAGAAACGCTGTTCTTTATGTATTTAACTGAATTTGTTTTTTATTTTTAAAAAAATCTTTTTGATATAGTAAGTACATTATTGAGGCAGTACCATGAAAAGTTGTTTTCAGTAATAATACGTGAAATTTTGAAGTTTTAGTAAGCAATTTTTCGCACAGTCATGCTCAAAGAAACCTGGCCACCCACCTCTCTTTTAAAGACCAAATTCTAGGAACCATGTGTAAGAAAGTGTATATCATGGCTTGAAAGAATAACCTTAGTTGGTGAAAGGAGATTCACCATTAATCGATTTAATTTGAGCTATAGGTAAAAAGTATAAGATCTTTTAAATAGAGGTGAGTGGCCAGGATTTTTTGAAGACAACTGTACCTAATCAACTGTGTGAGAAGTTTACGTTAGATTCTTTCGTATTTACATATTAAATATACATATATGATTGGTGAAGCTTAATATTGGTTAAATGTCTTACTATTTTCTTTTAAAATGATTATTAAAAAGACACGCGTTAAGTTTTAACACTGATGACTCCTACTTAATGACGAGTAATTGTACTGTTTGATGATTAAGATCACTAAAATAGTTTTTACTATGCCTAAACAAAGAGTTTTTCCCGTGAAGCTAAATGACTAGGATCTTTGGTTCGATTCTCAGTGAAAATACGTCTGATTCCGATCCCGTGATAAGTATTGTGTGTCATATAGCATCAAGCAGGGAAAAAGGTATTCAAGTTTCAAGGCTTCTCCGGCTCTTTCCTCAGTGCTACACTACCAAGCTAATAACAAGATTAATGAGCTCCAGTAAGAGTGTGAAATGTAATGGTGTAGTTTTTATTTTATTCGAGTAATGGGATTGTGCAGAGTGAAAAATCCTTTCGTTATGTCTTTAGCTAGCAGTAGCATAATATTACACATTGAAGAAGGGGCTAAAGAAGGCTTGAAATCGCGTGTTTTAAAATTAACACGATAATGTTTAGGTAAGATGTCTTGGTCTTTCTAAATATTGAATATGCATCCTGTAGCATCGATCAATAAATGTATTCGTAATTGTTCATAAATCTACACAAAGAAGTGTAGTAGTAATATATTTAGAAGCTTCATGTGCGGTATTTAGGATCAATAAAGTATATTCATAGTTTAAAACCACAGAGACATCTTACCCAAACATTTTACCACAACCGATTTCAAAGCTTCTCTGGCACCTTCCTCAGTGCTACGCTACCAAGCTAATGACATGATTAATGAGCTCCAGTAAGAGTGTGGAATGTAATGGTATAGTTTTTGTGTTATTCGAGTAATGGGATTGTTCAGAGTGAAAAATCCTTTCATTATGTCTTTAGTTTAGATAGCAACGTAGTGGAATATTACTCATTGAGGAAGGGGACAGAGAAGCGTTGAAATCGCGTGTTTTAAAATTAACACGACAATGTTCGTGTAAGATGTCTTGATCCTCCTAAATATTTAATATGTATCCTATAGCATCGATCAACAAATATATTCGTAGTTGTTCATAAATCCACAACAGACAAATGAATATTTGTGTTATAAGATTCAAAACATGCTCGAAGAAAATACCGTACATTTTTGAATCGAAGATTTCTCATATTTTTTAACAAAGGAGTACAGAAAGAAAAAAAAATCTACAGCTCATACTGGGTATATAAATCTACACTAAAACATATATATCAGATACAGACCTCCCTTAGTTTCAATCACTGGAAGAGTCTACTGAATCTGCATACGTTCAAAGCTAAAGCAGAAGACGATGAAGTGAGTAAAGTTGTAGCATAATAGAAGCTCGTAATAATTCTGTTCACTAATGAAAAATTCCACATAAGTCACTAAAGCAAGACGTCCCCATACTTTTGGACACGAAATTGCGCCAAAAAATATCGTCTTGGATTCAAAAATATATAGTGTGCGGAGTTTTGACGGGGTGTAGGCTGAAATGCTAGAAATACAAAATAATATCCGTGGTAGAGCGCCCTCTCTGGTATGAATGGTAACAGTTTCTATCCCAATGCATGTTACCTATAACATATAACATCCTGTGTTTTTTCTTTTATTTTTTTAATTAAAGTATTAACATTAAGTGCTAAGTAAAGTAAAACCTTATCATAGAACTACAGCAAGTCTTCCATAGCTATAACTAAGACTTGAGTGTATCTACAAGATTCTTGGTAACAACAATAATAATAAAAGTGGAAACTCACAAAAATTGGATCATCATTCTTGCAAGGAATTGTTATATGTTAATGAATATTTTGTCTTTGTTTTTTAATGCTTGTAGGACGCACAGACAGAGTATGTTTAATTACCGTAAGACGGGATTACTTTGCACAAAGTATGAAGAGTCTCACAGTTCTCTGTGGTAAAACCATGAACAGTACAGAGAAAGTTTCAACTGCCACCGTAAGATAGAACACCTAATTGTATTTTGGCTATAATGTTGGCGGTTAGCATAGCATCATTGGCGGACCCAGAAAAGTACTTTGAGAGGAGCTTCACTCACAAATGCTTCGGTTTTTTTTTTTTTTTTTTAATCACTAGATTTTTGGGGTAGCTCGCAGCTTATACGCATAGGAATGACTAACATTAGATTTTCTTAAAAAAGAAATCATGGAATTTGGGTGGGCTTCAGCTTGAAAGTCCGAAACCCCGTAAATCTTCCACTGATTACGGAGTACGGTTGGACAATAAGGAATAACTAAGGAAAATCAGTTAATGGGATTTTTTTTTTTTTTTTTTCTGTTCGTGAGTTGGCATTTTTGTGAGACATATGCTGAACTATTAGAATGTGGTTTCTGTACCGGCAGCAGAAAATACATAATTTTCTTTACAAATATCGAGAATTCAAACTAAGTGCTGATACCGGTACAATCATTCTAATATCAATATTAGTAGACTGCATGCAGTTTTGTGTAGAAAGTAAAATGTATAAATACTGAAGGGAAAACATTGCACAGAAACGTTATGTTCGTATGTTGAACATACTTTTTTGTATGTTGTGCAAAGTAACCCCATCTATGGGGTTACTTTGCACCAAAGTTTATATTTCAATAACTATGGTCATAGTGAATGTTTACTAATGAACTTGCACTAATGTTTTCCATATACATCTAGCTATTATATGTTTAAAATTCAGTGTTCTAAATCTTTACTTTTGTAAGTTATATGCGATTTTCCTTAAAATTGCTAAAAAAATATTGTGCAAAGTAACCGCGTCTTACGGTACCTGCTGTGTTAGAGATTTGCTACCTTGTACTTTTCTGTGTGAAAATACGTATGAAATTAGCTAAAATCAAGGATATAAATAAGTAAAATAAATCAGAAAGCTACTCAGTGGGTAAGGTGAAATCGAATTATGAACGGGGAAGACAATGTAATAGGAATTTATATGGAGAAACTGCGAATTTAGTTCTAGTATCCTGTAAGAGTAAAGAAGGAGAGAGGAAAAAAAAGATAACAACTGATGGATAGGATGAAGAAGATAGTAATGACACCTTGTGCATCAAAATTTCTCAATTCGCAGTAAATACTTGCTATTTATGGCAGTACATTTATGATGATGAAAGTTTCTTGAAGGAAAGAAAGAAAGATAAAACATACACGAATCATAACTTAGTTTAAAGTGAAGAATTTATAGTATCCTAAGCTGAAACATTCATATGGCATAATGCCATATAATTCTTATATTACTTTCGACAGTCAGTTGATAATAATTGCGTCATATTGTGCTATGAATCAAATTTGTCACTTGTTTCATGTAGGACATTTCTGTACAAACCACAGTATTCACTGTAAGAATGTATAAATATAAGAATTTAGCTCTTGCAGCCACCGGTTACGCACAGCAATAGAAATATATTTGGTGAAATAGATTATCCGGAATATTCTAAAAGCTCAAAAGTTGTAAAACTATTTAGTGAGAAACCTGTCGAGCAAAGAGAGGATATAATGAACTACTACCCCCGACATGTCGAAACGTATATACTAATGAACAACTTGCGATTTTATGGATTATTCAGAGACGAACATGAAGATTTCAAAGAAGAAATGAAAATTGCACGAGCTATTAAACAAAGAAAATAAGTTCACACGGATTTAAGCGAAGCAGATATTTTACGTACGAACATAACGAAGGAGACTAGAAAGTTCAAATGTAGTTTACACATTATAATGGAGTGAGAATTATACGAACAGAAATAAATAGATTATCCGGAATATACTTAAACTTCGAAAGTTGTAAAATCATTTAGTGAGAAAAGTTTGTAACCAACATTTAATGACAAATGATTTAAAGACTGGGGGTAACGGTGCAGGAAGAACGAAGATTATTGTAATATTAGTGTTAGGTAATTGCACTTCGTGTGTCGTTCGAGTTGTTTATAAAAACAATGTTGTAAGCAGTAAATGTTATGGTGGATTCTTGTGGTATTTGATGTCACTTGCGGAATACTAACACAATAAGTGTAAACAACGTAAATGAATGTAAGTAAATCGAAATATATCAAAAGGAAAGTATTGCAGGACATTTGACCTATACTATATCCAATGGAAAGTAAAACTCCAGAAGATAATATCCAAAACACTTGGATGTGTACAATATTGCGAAATAGCAGTGAGGGGCTAAAAACATGTGGGCTACTAGTAATCGCTGTGATCTTGCTAAATACATACAGAAGCTCCGTGAAGAAAACTACTGCGTTTCAGTTCGATGCAAAGTACAATGACAAATATACAAATGAGAAGGCTCAGAAATGAATTAACAACTTATTTTCATTACACATTAAGTCTTCAGCTATTCTGTGCAGAATAAACGGTTACACTGCTTTCATATTATTTCGATCAGTCTTTGTTGTCTGTACAAAACTGAAGACTATAGTACTGGGTAATAAGCTTACAACAAGATACTTTCAAACGTTTGACTTTGTTTCTTATTTGGTTTACGATTTAATTTCCGTTTTAGTTAGTTTAATAATAATAAAAGCTGATGAATTAATATTTTTATTACCTTCTTGAGACTAACGTGAAAACTGTGATGATGATGATAAACCACATGGTGAAATGAAGAAAGTTGGTGGTAACGGGAGAATCCGCTTCGGAAAAAGGGACCCCTTGAGCTGTAGGTGAATGCTCTACCACTGAGCTACCGCGGCCCCAATAACAACTATCTATATATTTCTTAATATAATCTAAATCAGCGTTTCCCAACCGGTGCGCCGCGGCACACTGGTGTGCCGTGAATGGGCCGCTAGTGTGCCGCGAGGAAGTCGAAGCAAATTATTAATTCTATAGCAATCAAATTGCAAGACGAAGGAAAAATGTATATTTTTATTTCACATTACTATGAACCTCTACTATGAATCTACAACTTTAAGTTTCATACCGTGTTACTTTTCTGTACATTTTTAATGTTGAAAATATATATTGGTTATCATTGTTGTGACTATTATTGCTTCTTTATTGTTGCAGACTATTTTGTAACTTGAAAATTTAAAATAACATTCAATCCTTTCGACAAATTAAATACATTTGTATTTTAAAAGTAAAAAAGATTTGTTTGTTCGTTCGTTATTTAGTGATCTTACTTCTTAGTGAAAGGTTGGATACAGTTTTCGAACAAGAAAGCTTAGTTTTAAAAACCTGAGTCCAATATTTCATTGCAATTGTTTTATATTTTTAAATTAGAATGAAAAATAAGCATAATAATTTACCACGGGGAAAAAAACCGTGGTTGAGCTTTCTTCTCTGTGAGAAGGAGATCAATAATCGCAGAAAAAATGCTAGTTTTATATTTACAAATAATAATATCTATGAGTGCGCGGCGAGAATTCAAGTTACATCCGTAGTGTGCCGCAAGTTGAAAAAGGTTAGGAAACGCTGATCTAAATATATAGCAGCATTGTTTTGGTGTATGTCCGATGGTATAGAAATGATCAGTAACAAATTTGCTATACATGTATTGCTCAGTACACATCGGATTTTTTTTTCTGATCACACCGTTGCTCGTGTGACCGATTCAATTCTCCTTCGTGTATATTTCTAACAATGGCATGCATTTTAAAGAATAGTATTTACGAAACAAGCTCCGTGGATTTTTTTTTTTTAAATAAGAACTGAATTTATAAAATGCGTTACCGTATTCTCAGGTAAAACAAAGTAGGAATTTAGTTGGCTTCTTGATAAAAGTGAATAATACATTTTCATTCTTTTTGTATTTATACAATAACTGAATATGAATTTGTACCAAAATTTTAATCAGTCAAAGGACTATAGTACAATATGGCCGATACGATTTCTGAAAAAGGACTATAGTACAATATGGCCGATACGATTTCTGAAAAAAGAAAGAAAGAAAGAAAAAAAAAAAAGCGAAAACGAAGAGATGCCTTTCTGATATATCTGGCGCGACGTAATCTACATTATAATATTCAAACCGTAATTTGTTTCAGTATGAGAATTTCTAAATGCTGACTTCTTTTTATACCCAATACTCAAGTTCGATTCAGAATCATTTCGTTATTGATGTGCAGTGTCATGTGCATATAAATCATTAGTATATTGAAATCAGCACTCATGATATTAACATCGAGCTGTTGTTAATTGAATTGAATTCACAAGTTTCGGGAACAACAAAGAACATTTTACTAAATATGTAAATTCCAGTTTTCGCCACCACTTGAGTTGAAAAAAAAAAAAAAAAAATCTGAATGCATAATTAGGTCATGACTTCAGAATTTTATAAATTTTATGGTTAAAAGCCTAAAAGAGAACAAATATATACAGTAAGATATCTCATAACCGGCATTACCAAAACAACTGCACTTTTATATTTTTTTGTCGATTCGCCTCGGGCAAGCGAATCCAGGCTGGACGCTTTACAGAATAACTTACTCTAGTCTGCTTATTGGCTAAGATAGATCACGTGGGAATTTGTACTGTACGCGACCAGAACTCACACCACTAAACTTCATTCACAAATAATTCAGTATATGCTGCAAAACTGAGTTTACATGAATACATTTTAAACTCTTTGTTTATGTAGTTCCGCTATGGCTACTCCCGCAAAAACAAGAGGAATGTTCTTATGTTTAGATTAAAACTTGAATAAATTCTCGAAATATATAGTGTACATTCAGTTATCCGGAAAATGACCAGTCTCGTTGTATCGGTTACGAGAAATCTTACTGTGCGTATATATATATATTTGTTGAAATTTTCGTATAAATATTTTGAACCGAGAGTTGATTGTACGTACGTATTGTTTTTAGGATTTGCTTCTGAATTATGTGAAAATTAATTGGTAAAAACGAAGATTACGGAATGACATTTAATTTTTAATGGGACTTTCTGATTTCTTGCCCGAAAGTTTTAGATTTTTGGACCGTTTTCAAGGAATAAATAAAAAGCAAGTATTCGGTCAGTTATTGCAATCATGTACGTGACCGTACTTCTGTTAGAAACAATAAATAAAAAGTGGTTAACAGTAAATATAATACTATTTCCGGGTTAGAATACAGAATTAGTACAATCATTGAAAAAAAAAAAAAAAAAAAAAAAAAAAAAAAAAAAAAAAAACTTTCAATACTATTTTAATAAGTTACATATTTCTCATTATATCACTTAGAGACATTGTCAAAAAAACACTTTTCACTGCTTATTATGAACTGGTTCATATTAACCTTGTGTTTATTCTAAGAAACTCATCGCATTATTTCCAATAAATCTAACTTAGTCTGCATTTTCCGTATATGTCTAATTGGTTTTGAATTCCCTTTACTCACAACCAAGGTGGTATCTGCTTGAGGGGGAACAATTATGGTAGTGGCTCCCTCATTTGGTTCTATTACCATAGTTTATGAATGGAAAATCAAGGAAATAATTAGCTTGATTCGGAAAAAACTTCCGAGAAAATAAAATTTTATCCTTTTATTGGAAGTTTCATATATGTTGCTTTATGTCATCTTAATGAACAAAACCATCTTACTATTGCCTCTGTTGTAAATCTTTCTTTAACAGAAAACCTTTCAATTGTCTAAAACTTTCATCGAAGAAGAGTCATTTTCGTATGAAGTTAGATGTTTCTATCGTTCTTACACCTATCAGACATTTCACTTGTTGGCAGTTGCACCCGAAGAAAATTTTCTAGGGAGGTGCCATCTCCATGGTTGCTATATTAGTATACATTTTCGTGAGCCAGAAGGGGGGTCCGGGCCCCACTCTGCCCTCACCTTCCGGCGCCCATGCTTGTTGGAGACATGTAGCGTTATCTAGAAGCATGACGAAGAGTTACATGTATTAGAATATATATACATGTTTCAGGCCTCTCTGCTCTCTTCTTCGGTGCTCTTCTATTACTACACCGCTCATTGAAACATGATTATTTACTTTGTCCATCCATAAAATCCCATGCTTCAATATAAAACCTTTGTAAAGAGGACAATGTTAGATCATCCATGCTTTATTAAAATTATTTTGGTTGAATTATGCAAACACTGAATCATACAGAAATATTTATAAACATGAATGGGAATGTTGTTTGAAAGTAATTACTTACTTAATAGTTGTAAGAATTCTGAAATGTCAAAAAATAGGATGTATTCTCACTGACAATGATTGAGAAGACTATTATAATAATAAAATGTAGCACTGACACTTCTTAACTTGTTTCAGGAATAGTTTCAAAAATCGAAAAACAATTGAACGATGACTGTCGCTGCTTGTCAGTATGCAGAAATTTTTAAAGTGTGGTTTGATCTACTGATGTCCTTTTTACAACGGTTTTTATTGAAGTATGGGTTTTCATGGATTAGCGGAGCCTATAAAGATATTTTAGTAAGCGGTATAGTAGTAGGAAAAAAAAAGCCCGAGAAGGCCTGAAAGATGCTATTATGATTAGGTCAGAATGGAAGAAACTAGCATTTTTTTCTAATAATAAATATGCATCCAATACCTTCCATTAGTTATCTGTATATTTATTATTCTTTCCATTCCAAATTATTTCATATGACATAACAATTTGAATATTGATTTAAAGTTACAAAGAAAGTGAATTTTTGTCTCTTTTCAGAAAGATAAGTAGCTCTTAAAATGTGGAGGAAGATTCCGTGTAAGCGTACAGATCTACAGCTGGGCGTAACACTATGTGGAGGTCAATGCTTCAGGTTTGTACCGGTACACTTACATGATAAAACTTACTTTTATTTTTGTTTAATGATCATTACTTTCTTCAAAATGTGCTAAGAACTTTAACACTTTACCAAGCGTAACATGTTTTATCGTACAATTATGGAAAGATAATGGAAAAAATAATAACTTTCAGTTTTACGTCCCACGTAGGCCATGTAGGGTAAAGGAGACGATCATGATGAGAAAAGAATAAAATGGTGGAAAGAAGAAAGTGGGAGGAAACGAGAAAACCCACGCACACCGTGTTGTATCCACCATAAAGCCTACTTGGGATCAAATCAGAGATGACCGCTCTACCATTGAGCTACCGGAACTCCAACAGATAATGTGCAGAATGAACCTTTTAAATGAAGGGAGAAGAATTGTAATAACTAATCTTTTGGAGTTACTAGTCTCTTCAGAAAGTTCATACCACGTGTATAATCCATTTTGTTCATAACATTGGAATGAATGAATTATTTTTAATAACTTAAAGCTAATGTAATATTCATATAGCAATAGAAATGGGATCTTTGTACTTCATATTTGTGCGAATCTTCAATGGACCCTATATATTTCAACCATCTATCTTCTTGTGGCCGTCTTCAGGGTTGAATCTACGTACAAGGAAATATCCTGAAGATGGCTTCAGGAAGATAGGTGGTAGAAATGTATTGAGCCTTCTGCGTACGAGATAGCGCTAGATATCGCAAATCACAGAGTGTATGAGTCGCAGTGGATTAGGCCTAACGTCATTTGATAGCTGACAGTTGAACCTAGTAGATGTGCAAAAATATCTTATGTTCAGATGTAAGGTATTGCGCCGTGAAGATAAATAAACTTTCCGCGAAACCGCCACATTTTACAATTGAAGGGGTGGATTCCAAAAGAGCCTAAGTCAATTTTTGTCAATTTTAAGATATTGGTTTTATTAAGTTCCATTTTAGCATCTCCGTATATTGAACTAGGTCTTATGCCAAAACTCCATAAATCAAATTAATTATAGGCAAAAGAAAACAGTGGTGTTTTCCAAAATATTCATAGTCAGCAGTATTCTCTGAAGTTATTTTCTGCCTCATGCCTAAAAACACTTATAAAACTCTTGCTATGGATGATAATTTCATCGTTATCTTACGAAAAGTAGACAATTACAATTTTCTTTTATGTAGATTACTTTCCTTTCAAAGAAATTGAATAATGTAAATACACATATACACACAAAAAAAGAAAAAAAATCGTCTTCTGAAAAACTTACTTTTTTTGACAGGCTCTTTTGGAATTGAGCTCTTTAATTTTATTTTGATAAAGGTAAACTTACAAAGCCGTGAAGTAATTTGTGCTATTTATGGGCAAGATACGTTATCGAAAGCTACAGGCAAAAGATCATTCAGTCGCCTTCATTTTGAAAATTTCTATGTCCAAGATGCTCCACACATTGGGTGATCAATCACAGTAAAAGTGGATGGTATTCTGGTCAAAGTCGAGCAAGACTGGAATGTAAGCAGTCATGACATTCCCAGAGACCTACCTTGTGAAACCATTTAAAGCTGGCTACAAAACCAAGCTGATATTTTGGTGCCACATGATCTGACTTAAAAATATTTACTAGATCGAAATTCTATCTACAAATCTGTATGATCTCAATTCATATCTGAAGCGGTTGATCATGACTGATGAAAAGTGGATAACTTACGACGACGACAATGTTAGAAAAAGATGGTGGTAGAAACGAGGAAAAGCTTCACAGTCTGTAGCAAATCCCAGAAAGGTTATATTATGGGTTTGGTGGGATTTGAAAGGGCATCGTGAATCACAAGCTCTAGCTGTCCGGCAGAACAATAAAACTCGGACCTGTACTATCGACAATTAGTGGGAGTGCATATAGCAATTCAAAAGAAACGGCCGGAACAGATCGACAAAAAGGATGTTGTATACCATGTAACAGCGCCAATGGCGGGTATATACATATCTTGAACAACCCGTCAGAAACTGACGGGTAACAGGTTTTTAATGCATCTGCACTCTGCAGTATAACTCGAACCTATCACCGGGGGGCGCGGTGGCTCAGTGGTAGAGCGTTCACCTCTGGTGCTTGGGGTCCCGGGTTCGATCCCAGCCCAAGCCAAGTGAACTTTGTGGTGGACAAACATCGTGCTCGTGGGTTTTCTCGGGGTTCTCCCGCTCCCTCCCACTTTCATTCCACCATTTCACTCATTTCTCATCATCACCGTCTCCTTTAGCCTAACCAGCATAACCGTGGGACGTAAAACTCAAAGATTTCATTTCATTTCGAACCTATCACCGTCCGACTATTGTTCCGGTCTTTGCAGAACTTCCTGAATAAGTTAAGTTAGTTTCAAAATAGGTCTATGAAAACCACATCTCTCAATTTTTGATCAGAAACCACAGACGTTCTATACCAATAGGGTTTGATGTTGACGGAAAAATGAGAGGTTATTGAACAAAATGGTACAGTGTGGTTTCATAAAGTTATCTTCAAATCACAATAAATGTATTCTCAATTTTGACCTCCAAAGGTTTAGAACTTTTGAAATTACCTGATATACGTATATATGGTCTATTGAAGATTCACACAAATACACGATAACAGAAATTTAATTTATATCACAGTAGTATAGTTTGCGTAAAATAAAACCTACTACACTGAATAAAAAACTGTATTCAGAGCAGTCATCTGATTCTGAAGATGTTAAAAGAGTATTATATGTAATTTCAGAGTGACTGTACAAATAGACATAAAGTCGTAAGTAACATTAATAGAATTTACCTGTGTCGGTAGTTCTTTACACACATCTTTATGAGAGAATGAGAAGTTCTGTTTCAAGTATGCTCTTGCTGGCGCTGCTGTCTATGTATGCTTTTCCGTACCTCCCTCAAACGAGAAGAGACAAGTTGCTATGGCCGAGATCCTTCAATAGTTGGATGAGTACAGGGTTGCCATTCCAAATTATTTCCCGGGCTTCGCTGTGCACTGTCATGTTAGCCATTAATAAGTAGCTTATGATCTTCATTCGCCAAGACCAAACGACTGAATGACAAATGAGCAGCACAGCCGAGGTCATTCACTTCTTCCCCCAAAGCAAAGGGAATAATATTTCCTCTGCAAGAAGGCGGGGGGTTGGGGCCGAAGTAGGTTTCAGATATTTTCCAAGGGCACAGCCTCTACAAATATTTAAAATGAAAGGACAAGTATTAAAAAAAAAAAAAAAAAACTTTTAGTACATCTTTATGTTCCGTATTGGTAACAAGAAGAAACAGGCTGCCCATTTGACAATAGGGAACATATAGGTGTTACTGAGTGATGTAAATTAAAAAAAAAAAAAATCATTTACTGTAATGGAATTATTGGCCATTGACTGCAAAGGATATATGTAGACTTGAGTAAATAACACCCTAAATAGAAACATTCAATTCATGACACATTACTAGTGTGTAACAAACGCCTGTAATGAATCGGTATTCGTTTTGTACACTGAAAAAACATATCTTTAGCAACAATTTTTGCACTAATGTGAAAACATCGAATGTTTATCAATCAATGTTGCATTTAACAAACTGAATTCCGCATGGTGCTGTGCATTTTAAATGGTTTTGCGTCACTAATGCGAACATAGTACCGTATTTAATATTTTTAAAACTAGGTTTTTATGTAGTGCTGGTAATTATTCAATACATAATCATCACAGTAAGGGTTAAATATAATATGAAGAGTTGAGTTGATTTTGAGTTTAACGTCCCGTTCAGCAGCGAGGCTATATGAGACGTGGACCTACTGATTAACGTGGAATCCGAACCACATGAGCTCCCGCCGGGAATCGAACCCGGGCCTCCCACGCCAAAGGCGCGTACGCTAACCGCTTAGCCACGGAGGAGCTCTATAATATGAAGAATGCTGTGTACTTGAAAAGTCGCAGGATAAAAATAAATATCAGTGTTTATTAGAAAGTTATTATAGCAGGGCCAACAATAAATGCTCTCTAAAGTTTCTTACGACATACGTAGGGAAACTGGAGCTCCTACCTAGTGTTACCAGCCATGGTTACTCTATCTTACACCATTAATTAAATTGCCATTATAATTGTACCAAAAAAAAGTGTTGACACGTGAGTAGTGGCAACGCTGTTGCGAGCTGTCAGAGACCTCTTGCTGGCTCCTCTATCACAACTATTACACACACCACAAAATAATAATAATAATAATAAAGCAAGAAGGGGTCTAATTGGACAACTAAAATTATATTATTACCTCTCATTTTGCTTGCATTGCAAATGTAGTTACCATTTTCACTATTATTTATATTTCATATCATCATATGATACAATAAGATTTATTGAAAGTACGTATTGTGTGTCATAACTGATATTCCTAGTACAAGTACTTTTTTTTTTTTTTTTTAGCATTATGAATCTTATATTTTCTTTCAATTTTACATTAAAACATTCTAGTTTAGTATCTTTTGTTTACTACTTGTTTAAACATGTGTGCAAATTATAAAGAAAAGTAATTTAATAAACAGATATTATGAAGGTAATAACTATGAAATGATTCAAGATAAGTTGAAAATAACGTAAGATGTTTGTTTGTGGTAAGAAGCTACCTCAAAATGACAATGTCATATGACTCTTTTTCTATTTAAAAAAAAAAAAAAAAAAAAAAAAAAATGGGTCTCAATCCAAGCTGGCGAACTTGAAGAGTACCTTCATGATATAAATTCAGTAACAGATACGATTCTAGCTCCGTTATTCCTATTCAAGATATGGTCTCATTCCCTCCAGGTATTTCCAGTTTACAATGGTTTATTACAGACATTTGACTCATAGTGTATGCTATAAATAGATTCAAAACAGGTCGCTTGAGGCAGTATTTAATGTTATTCAATTGAGCTGTTTTTTCCAAATGGGTTACTGTGGTCAAATATAGAACCCTTTTAGGGGGTGAGACTAAAATAACTGGGAAGTAGAAAATTACTTTGTATTTTTAATCATAAAGAAAAACTCCTTAGTAACATTTCTCCTTGTTGCATTTTCTTCCTTATCTAATCATCTTCGATAGAGATTTTTCTGGACAATTTGAAGAAGACAAGACCAGTCGAGATTCATTTACTACTCTCCGTTCGCACATTTACTTATAAAATTTTTGTTTATAAACATTGAAATCTCAATTGTGAGTATTATGTTCATGTTTAGAATACTTCTTATAACTACATTTTTTCCATTTAAAGTTTAACGTCCATCGAGTATGCTCCGAGGCTAAAGGAGACGGTGATGATGGAATAGAGGAAGTGGTAGGAAACGGGAGAACCACGGGAAAGTCAACTTGGCAGAATTGAGATCAAACTACCAGTGAGTCACTGCAGTCCGTAATTTTCGTTTGAATACAGAAGTGAATGCCTGTTATACACGTATCCTATGACACCTAGTAGTAAATACTCACCAGGGAAGGGGCCGAACGGGGCACTCGAGTTGCCGAAGGACATATATCAGACATGAAAGGTGTGAAGCTTTGTACATATGCAAATTTATAGCAGCTGATGGCAACATGGAAAAGCAGGAGAACCGGAAGAAATATGGCCGACCATACGGCCCAGCAACACAGAAACCTATGGAATCACTCGTTCTATGCGTGCATGGCCACAGAAATTAAGGTTAAATGTTTAGCAGTAGATGCATGATAAGATCTGCTATATCTGTAAGTAACATCATGGCCGCCATATTGAGTGGCCATCTTGAATTCAGATTCACAATGTAAAAGAGAACGTGGATCATGTGGCATATGAAATAACACTGAAATTTTACCAGGAATCCATTGGTATTAACCATTTTGTAGTAACTTTATTGTGAGTTGAGAAGTAACGTGCAAGAAAGTCGTGAGGGGATATTTGAACAAACGTCGGAATAATGTTGGCACATGATACATATCTAGAAAAAAAATACAAAGAACATTTGCACGTGCAAAGAGGTGGTGAAACAAAGGAGGACTGGAGTATACAGGTACAATTACGACGTTCTTCTCAAAGAAAATAACATTACACCAATCCATGAAGGACAGTTGATGTGAAGAGTATCTATAAGACTGTGATGAAAATACAAGAGCTGTTCTCACCTGACACGTCATGTATCTTTAACGTCTGATATTCTTCGACCACGGTATTAATATTCACTAAAAACTACATTTGTGATCTTCTGCACGGAGATTATTGTCGCACGTCCCAAACCCAATGACACAACTACTTGGGGATTCATATTCATGCCCACAAGAAGAAATAACTTTTCCATATGATGAATTAGAATATATCTTGTCATTTTCTAGCACTTCCTCAACAGTGGTTCACTGACCAAGGGCACATTAACCTTTCTACTAATCATTCTATCAATAAGCTTTCTCGCGTATTTTCTGTCTGCAAACAGAACACACAGTAGGTGGCACGGACTCATCTTTGGTCTCTTCTTTCTCTTTCCCTTACTCGCAACTATTCTACATGTAAACACACTTTTCTTTGGTCTGTATACAAACCAGAGTTCTCCAAGCTCTACTTTCGCGTCATACTAGTGAGTCTATCACAGAGTTCATATACGTCCTTCTTGCATGTTACTTCTCAACTCACAATAGTTACTACAGAATGGCTAACACCAATGTATTCCTGAAGAAATTTCAGTGCTATTTCATATGCCACATGACCCACTTTATCTTTTATACTGTGAATTCAAATTCAAGATGGCCACTTTCGATATGGCGGCCATGATGTTCATTACATATAGCAGGATGCTTATGCATATAATACTAAACATTTAGTTTCAATTCTGTGGTCATTCACGCGTGGAACAAGTGATTCCTGAGGTTTCTCTGTTGCTGGGCTGTACGGTCGGGCATATTTCTTCCGGCTCTTCTGCTTTTCCATGTTGCCTTCAGCCGCTATAAATTTGCACATGTACATAGTTTCACACACTCTTTCATATCTGATACATGCCGTTCAGCAACTCGAGTGCCCCATTCGGACCCTTCCCTGGTCAGTATCCTAATTTTCTCCCGGCACACCATTTGAAATTGGCTTGGATAATACGAAGTATACGAGGAAGAGAGGAGTCGAAACAGGTCATTTCAATAAAAGATTCAAACAAGTCATTTTCAGAAATATTTCAGAGATTGTTATTTCATAATTGGGGCTTACTCGAACTCAGTCTCACTATTTTAAATGAGGCTTCTTGCTCTTACCTATTTCATTTCAGTTCATGCTATTTCAGGCTCGCATTCAATCGAATTCGGAGGGGGCACGGTGACTCAGTGGTAGAGCGCTCACCTCTGGTGTGTGAGATCCCTGGTTCGATGTCAGCTCGCGCCAAGTGGGCTTTGTGGTGGACAAACACCGTGTTCTTCCATTTCCTCACACTTTATTCATTCCACCATTTCATTCATTTCTCATCACCGTCTCTTTGGCCTAGCCGGCATAAGCGTCGGACGTAAAACTTTTTTTTTTTTTTTTTTAATGGAACTCGGTCTCGCACTCGCCAAGACCTCACATTCCGTTGCTAACCTCTTTGGTGTTTGAATTCAGGATCTGGCTTACTGTCCACTTGCAGGGGTCACGCTCACACTTGCCCAAGAGTTTGAACATCTTTCACACAAACATGTTTAAAAGAATTGAATACGTAGTTCAATATATCCTCTATATTTTTCACAGGCTCTACCTTCTTTTATAAATCATCTTCAGGCAAACATAAGTAGATATTTATTTTGATCCTTTAAAACATTGCTTGACAATAAAGTCTTTACTACTTAGCAGGCTAGGATTTTGGAGAAGGCAAATGTAGTGTTGCAGAATGAAGTGTTACGAATTTTATTTTCTTTTGTCTTTTAGGTGGAAGAAAACTGGAGATGAAATCTGGACTGGAGTATTTGCGAAGAAAGTGTGGGTTTTGTCACAGACAGAATCGCATCTTTTGTACAAAGTATATCCAAATAAGTCTGAGCCAAATGATACGCCAGTGAACGGAACTAAGAGAAGGAAACTTGATAAATCTAAGGAAAAAAGGGAAGAGGTATTAGACGAAGACGATGCTGAACAACTTCTAAAAGAGTACTTTCAACTTGATTTTTGTCTCCCTGAGTATTACAAACAGTGGTCAGATAAAGATCCAAACTTCAAGGAAGTCGCTGAATCATTTTATGGTGTGAGGATCTTAAAACAAGATCCTGTCGAAAATATATTTTCATTTATTTGTTCGTCGAATAACAATATCTCCAGGTAAGTGAATGCTGTATATAAGTAGAGACACGATTTTGTAGTAAATAAAAATTCGTAATTTCGTTATAAAAATATGCGTAAAGTGGAATAAAATCGGTGAATAAAAATTCAATGTAAGAACACTATTTCCCTTGGCAGTTACAATTAGTTACCTTTTATTTAACCTTATTTTCCACTTTTCAATCATCATGACATCGACATGAGCTCATGCATGACAATATTAAACTATATTTGAGTTTTTAAAAAATAACACTAAGCATCCCCATTGAATAAAAGTATCATTTAAAAAAGGCAAACGCACACAGAGAACATTAATAGAAAAAGTAACTTTAGTGTTCACAGTTTACTTATGAAAATAACACGTAAGCATTGTTTCAATGTATTCTGGTGTTAAATTTGTTCTTTTCTCGGTAACACAAAACAACTTCTTTTTATGATTTTCGCTTTTGTTCTGCTTCACACACGAATCGCGTCGCTTTCAGGCTAGTCTAATATTACAAAATTTACACAAAAATATTTATTGACGTGCATCAAAAACGTAGTAACCATGGTCTTTAAATTGGGCTCTATCGAAACCTGTGGTTTTCCGCATTGTACCTATTGCTTTGCTGTTCACAAATACACGAGGCAAATGTGAGACCACACTCGTTGCAGCCAAGAAAACAAAAACTGAGGGAGGGGTGGCCCCAGACATCCGGCAGTCCCATATTTCATTGTAGTAGACAAATGACGAACTAGTAGCGTTTACTCACGGTCAAGTATGCGGAAGGGAGAAATAATGGTAATGAATAAATCGTAAAAGCGTCGAAAAATTGTCACTTTCGCGTAAATTTCGTGGAATATCGAGACTTGTTGCAAATTTCGTTAATTCGACAGAATTTCGCGTTTAATCGCGAGCGTTATATGGCCTAACAAATAGTAAAAAAAGATATATTTTAGGTACACAACATTTTCACACAAAACAGATACATCTCGCGTTTTCGCGTGTCACCAAAAGATCGTGTCTTTCTATATAAGTAGTTTTTGAAGTAATAGTATTTACATCGTATATTCCAAGGTAATCGTGCATACCAACAATATACAAATGGGCATACTACTTTTTGACAGTCACTTAAAAAAAATAATCGCATTATTTTTATGAAGTTACAGGCAGACTCCCGCAGACATATTCAAGTTATTAAGCTGTCAAATATAAGACATGCCAGTCCTATGGTCAAGTCCTGCCCAAGAGTAATACTTCATCCTGTTTTTACTTTTTGTTTCATGTCACGTGAATATTCTGTCATGTCCTTTATGCTATAGGTGACATTTATGAATCGTAAAATCCTAGTAATGAACAAATGAACAACGACTTTGACGTTAAATTTTCTTATAGACTAAGTCATGAAATTGCCTTGGTGTAGTGTAATTCAGTTTCGATAAGAAATATTCTTTAAGTCAGATATTATAAATCTTATTAAGAGCCTTAAGCTGGGAATCAGTTAGTCGCATCTGTCTCCAGGTAGTAGACAAACATTTATTTGTTTATTTATTTATTGCATTAGAAAACTTTATTAAGTAGGCATAGTTAGTATAGGAAGTTAAAATTTCTGCCCTTTATCTTGCAAGGCTTTGTTTTAGTCCCCAACCCCTCGACTTGCAGCTATTCACCTTAGGACCCCTTTTTAGGTGACTGAACGCTTTCCTTATTCGTTGTTTAGATAGTGTAAGTTGATCATATTTAGCAGGTTTATACTACATAGCCCTAGGAAGTTAACTGAATAAAATAATTAAACATCTTTTGAATTAGTTTGTAATTGTTATATACCGTTTCTGTTTCAAAATTACTATTTTGTTTCGAAAGTACTGTTTCTATTTTCTTCTCAGAAAATATCCAGGTACAGCAAACAGACAACTGTATGATATTTGGTACATTACTACAAATGAAAACAGATATCCGTTGTGTGAATTTCGTTTTTACTCAGAAAATTGGAAACAATAAGGATATTATTGAAAGACTATCAGGCCTTAAACTGTAACTGCTCAAAGGAACTGCAGCATACTCCTTATACAGATTAACACTCTATTTCAAACATATTATTTACATAATTACAAGAAATAATAATAATAATAATAATAGATTCATACAAAAGAACCTCGCAAGGTTGAATGCAGTATAGGGGTACCAGATCTTATGTTTTTTTCCGGAAGTTTTACGTTATTCTGGCACGTTGCAGTGGCGTAACTAAAGGCTTGGGGGCCCTCCCGCACTTCACTATTTGGAGGCCCTCTAATGGCTTTGGGTCCTCCCGCAATTCGGGGTCTGCAGGGCCCTTATTTACGCCCCTGGCACGTTGTACGTTATGCATTTTTATTTTAAACTTAAAATAATTTCTTACGTTTCTTCTTAAATAAAATAAATAGAAAATATTCGGCACTATTGCCTACAAATTGAGGAAAATCCTCGTTTTCCATTCATAACGTCTTTGATCAGTGAGAATCGGCTAATTTTGAAAAGACAGCAAACGATGTTTTGAACGTTAACACTAATTTATTTATTTATTTATTATTTTACATAGATCAACAACTTATCTGTGTCAGGATAAATTGAATTCCATATTTATTTGTAACGAAGACGATCAATGTTATCATTAAATTACTGGTCTTGGCAGGAAAAGCTCATTAATTTTTATGAACAAACTTTCAGCTGCGATTGCAGCTTTTGGCAGGGGCTTGTCTATTGGGAACCCAGTTAAGGAGCTAAAGGAAGTTTGAAATTTCAAATTTCTCACAAAAATTAAGACAGAAGAATGAGTTCCTTACAGGTCTCGATGTGCAATTCATAGGTAACATGGACAAGATTTTTTTTTTTTTAATTATCACTTATTAATAAAGAAGTAAATCCCGCACCAAAGTTGACTGTAAACCAACTGCATGAAACTTATACACCTACAATAAATCAGTACATACATATTTAGTTTTGGGTAATGTTAGGAAGAATTTTCCTACCAGGCCTTGTAAATTGTATACGCTATGCATTGCTACTAGAGCAGAAAGAGTAATTACTCAAAATAAATATTGTAAAAATGGCTTTATGATATAAAATTTTCTTTGAAATCAACGTAATTTCATCTTGGATAATCAAATATGGAAAGTTCACGTAAGTCATCGCACCAGATACTTACCAAAGATTGGGGTTGTGGAGAAATTTGGCATTCATATTGTTAAATCACCAAGAAACTAATATGCCTTGCGGAATACAAAATTACTTCACTCATTCTAGATGACACTTCAGTTTTTACGAAGCAATTGCGATTTTTTCCGATATTGGCATGACGGAAGGAAATACTCATACTGTACAAGGATATACCAACGTATTAGAAATACGAAAGCGACTAAGGTAAAAGTAAAATTGTTGTATTTCGTAGGATTAGGTAAACACTTAGGGACACTTTCCATAAAATTACTAGAGTACAGATATCAAAGAAAATACAAATAGTTTTTGAAATGATTTTATTCTGGTTAAAAAAAATGATATATGTCCTTAGTGTAATGAAACCATGAACTAAGAATTAAAAAAATCATAATTTTTATTCATAAAAATGGCAATTTGGTAGGTGAAAATGGAACGAAGTTTTTTGTAATATCTTAACTGTTGGATACGTGCATAACATTATTTTTTAAAAATCACAAGGGCAGTATTTGTAATCAAGAAATCGTTGGAAGCAGAAGCAAAATAGTCAAGAATCACCTGTAGTCAAATAACAATGTTTTTCAATAGTAATTAACATTTGGATAAAATCACGAAAAAGACGAAAGTAAACCTCAAGGTAAATTAAAGTTCAAAAATACTTATTTTTACATCATTAGGTAACAATAATATTTTGTCAGAAAATGTAATTAGGACTTTCCTAAGATTTTGTAAATTTTTATATTGGCTTTTGGCAAAGTAAAAAGGGTAAATAATTATGGCAAACAAGGACAATAGTCCATATAAAATGACCAAGTTTGCAACTTAAAAAAAAAAAAAAAAAAAAAAAAAAAAATCATTCCGCATTCTGCATTCTGGATCCTGCATCCAGTATCGAAATGGAAAGATCCATACGAAATTACAAATACCGCAAGAGAGACCACTGTTTGGTCAAAACCAAGCGAAATATACACTAAGGTAAAGTATGACTACAGGGAACTTTAACTGTCTATTTTGCATGTAACATGATATTAAGTCTCTGAAAGTAACAGGCAAATATCTGAATATTTAAGTATTCAGCTTATTTCTGTTATAATTGGCTTAGCATTGAGTGAATCTAAGAATTATTTGTTACATAGTTAAGCTAAACTACTATGTCCGGTCTTGAACTCAATACTCTTGATTGTTTACAGTTAAATAATTATATTGTTACAAAAATATCCACTATACATTATACTACCATTGTAAACTAATTGAGTCATCAATAAAATATTGTCATTTGTGACAATAAGAGATTGCAACCATTCATTTAATTTCACTCTTTAATTTGACAATTTAATTTACGTATTCATAGTTTCCATTTTAGTTATTGATATAATTAGAATTAATTTGATCTTTATTTTCTTTAATATTTTATATTTTATTTAATTATTTATTTATGTATGTATTTATTTATTTATTTATTTATTTTTTGACTTATGGTACATCAGGATCCAGTTTCTACTTTATATTCTTATTTCTGTGAGGCCATCTTAATATTGCCCTCCCATCTGCGACTAGGTCTTCCTAATGGTCTTTTTCTGGTTAAAATTTTGAAAGTGTTTCTAAGTTCTTCTTCTTTCTACATTACCTGCCCACCTAAGCCTCCTAGACTTGATGATCCTAACAATGTTTGGTAACCGGTATAAATTATGCAGTTGCCCATTACGAAATATCCACTATTACCCATTCCCGTCCCTGTTAGATCCGAATATTCGCCTCATGATTTCATTTTCAGATACTTTCAATATGTGTTCTTCCCTTAAAGTAAGCGACCCTGTTTCGCAACCATACAGCACAACAGGCATGATTATTGTTTTAAACTTTAAGTTCTTCGACAGAATTCGCGAAGATAAAATATTTTGAAATGAATAATAACACGAATTCCCTGCTCTCAGTCGACATTTAATTTCTTCGTGGATATGGTTTTGATGTGTTAATGTTGATCCTAAGTAATTGGAAATATCCATTTTATCGAAAGTATTATTTGATATTTAACGTTTCTATAATTTGCGTCATTATGGTCACGGAAAATTTTCATGTATTTAGTTTCCTCTGCGTTTACTTCTAAACCCGTATCCCTGCAGGCGTTTAATAAAACCTCTGCCTGCATTTCTTGTTATTGTTCTCATATTATCCGCTATCAGATTTACGTTATTAGCATACGCCATAACCTAGTGAGTACCATTCAGCAATAGGCCTTGGTTGTTCTCTTTGATTTTTTTATGTCGTATTCTAGAACAACATTGAATAATATTGGCGAACTAGCTTTTTCGGTATACCAAATTGAGTAAGAATGTCGTACAATATTTTCCTCCTAACCGAGTCGTAGAGGCTTTTCTGGAATCAATAAATAACTGATATACCAGGGTAATGTATTCCCATTTCTTTTCGAGTATTTGACAAATGATAAATATCTGGTCGATAGTGGATCGATTTCGGCTAAATCCGAGCTGGTAGTCTCCAATAATTTTACCTTCATATGGGGTCAATGGAGAAAATCCTGGATTATGATAAAAATTTCATAAGTGCTAGATCCTTGCAATGAATATCTATCTATCTATATATTGCTTTTATTAATATCACGTTAACCTTTTATAGTTTGTCATTTCTTTTGAAAATTTGAATCATCTTACTGTACCATTTCACAATGGTAGTTGAAAAATAATATCAAAGATCAATTCGCTTATCAGCATTGTTTAAAGAACAATGATTTTAAAATTGATTATTTAGTGTCTAATATATTTCCATAGATACAAGAATGTTTGAAAGATTTCTTTAAATTGTTTATACATTGTAAAAATTATACTCTTGGATATTTTCTGGACGAATATTTTGTTTTAATAACGCTATTATCACACGATTTTAAAATATTTTTCAGGATATCCTCAATGGTTGAAAAGTTATGTTTGTTTTACGGCGAAAAAATTGCAGAAGTAGACAGAGTTCCATATTTTGCATTTCCATCTGTAAAAGCATTGACTCATTCATCTGTCGAACAAAAGCTGAGGGAGAATGGATTCGGATATAGAGCAAAATTCATTCACCAGTCGGCACAAAAAATAGTTGAAAATGGTGGAGAAAAGTGGTTAAACGAGCTTTGTTCTCTGCCATATAAAGATGCCAAAGCTGCTCTCATGACTCTTCCTGGAATTGGAGCAAAAGTAAGTTCTGAATTAAATTTTGCCGTTGCTATTTTTCAACATGAAACTAAAGATCAGCCACCAATGACCATTTTCCTTAAGGTAACCGTAAAGGTCCACTATTACCAATAGATGGTAGCACATCCCCTCTATCTTTCCGCTGTATTTTGTGGGAAGCAACAATATTCAAATCAAATCCAAGAAATGAATATTCGAACTCTGTCCAAGGAAAAGTTAATAACTAATCAGAGAACAATCACTTCGTTTTTTGATGTTTGGCTTTTTTCGTTGTATCGTATGTTCGTTGGTTAGTTCATTTGGAGTTTATCGTTCCTTTCAGCACTGAGGCTATATAAAACGTGGACCTACAGTTTAATGTGAGATCCAACTACATGAGCTTCCACCGGGAATCAAACCCGTGTCTCTCACACCAAAGGCGCGTACTCATCATATAGCCACTAGGGAGCTTACTTTTGTTATTTAGGAACATGCTCCAACTAATGAAACTTTTTCAAAAATGAAGGAGACAGAATATGAAAAAAAAAATTGCACGGATTATTGTGTGATTATTTACTTAATTTGTCTTTGAACCTAACTTGAATATTTATCTCTCGTATTTCATTGCATTATTTTGTATATTTTCGCTTCCTACAAAATACATTGGAAAGACAAGAGAGTACACGTGCTGGCATCTATTGTATTATTAGCGGTCCTTTATACAAACCTTAATTTGGTAGTGGAATGAACTATTATTTCTTTTGTATATTTATTAATATTTTGTTGAATACATTATTCAACCTTGCCAGTAAAGGATTGTGTCCTTTCTTGGCTGAGTTACAACAAGAAATTTATATTTAACACCGTATATTCATGATCTGAGTGATTTATACGTTTTGCAATACGTTTGTGGTGTGTATGATGCGTGTCAGAAGCAGTTAAAATCGCCAAAGATGCTCACTAACATGTGTATGGATAGTGGTAGATTGTGTCCTAAAAGATTTACAGTTCCGCGTTTCGTGTGTGCTTACAGCAAGATGATTCAAGAAATTTCGTTTGGATTGCAAGAGCTCCTCCAAGGTCAGGTTGGCCGAAATTTGTAGCCACGAGGGGGGATTCGTGCGCCAGGCCATTGAGACAAATCAGACTAACACACGGAAGTTATCAACCGAGCTCAGTATTTTACAATTCATTGTGGTTCATCAACTTCACGACCGTAGCAAAATTTTTTGAGCTGCCGAATTGTGCCTCATAAATTGACTCTAGCTTAAGCACAGAGTCGAGTGGATATGTGAAAAAAAAAAAAAAAAAAAAAAAACCTCCTAGAAAATCCAAATGATCCGCTTTTCCTGAAGAAAATAATAACATGCGACGGAAAGTGTTTTTTTCCCCCCGAAATTTAATGTTCACAAGCAGTAGTCACCAGACGCAGAATAGAGGAGTTTCCAACATAAGTTGATGCTCTGCGTCTGGTGATATTATGAGAAAATAATTCACTAGAGTCCATCTTGAACGGTCCAATTACTAATGACAGCTTGTGCTCTAAACAGTTGAAGCGAAATATAGTGGTAAGAGTACTAAAAAATACACTGTATTGGTGCAGCAAGAAACACAAAACTTCGTACTTCTTGAACGACCGGGAGCAAACTTTAGGAACTTAAAGGAATTTCGCACCTTCGGATTATTACTTGTTCCAATTTATAGCTCACATCTGCTCGGGAACTGCAGGAATTATTCGCCTCGAAAAACAAGAATTGATTTAGGCGTAGAATCAAGGAACTTACAGAAAGGCTTCAGCCAGGCTACTTGACAGCCTCTTGAGTGCTAGGATACTTTTGCTGTAACTTAATACATAAAAGTAGGTAAGTAACTGAAATATTGAATAACTTCTACTTACCCTTGGTTAAACAATAGCTATGATAAAAAGATGTGAAAAATTTCACTAAATTGATAAATAAATAGACGTAGAAAGTGCAGTAAAAGTGCACTTTGCCATTATCAGTGAAGTGATGTGGAACGACTTCAAACAGTGGCACAGATGAAAAATCTGTCGACGTTTATTTACTTCAAGTCTACACACTGGTATTAGAAAGACTGTTCTTGTTATAACGCAAACACATTTAAGAAAAAATCACAACCATTATTTTTATTAAGAAGATCATTTTACAGAGATGTAATTCTTCGAGGAATGTACTTTTTTTTTATTCCCCCCCCCCCAAAAAAAAAGCATACTGATCATGGCGAGCCTTTTTCGGCGAAACTGGCAGTGAACTGGTTTTCTCTCGAATGCTTCAGTTAATTCTTATGCTTTCATTATTATTTATATGTACCGGTATTCTATTGTTTCATTAAGTAATTTTAAAATTTGTTTGTGACTTTTTAAAATCATAGAATTCTATATGAGGTGTCCCAACCAATAAAGGCGATCACAACACCCACCCTTATTATCTCATAGAAAGGTTACATCCCAAGTTCGGTGACATAATTCGTGTTTTTATTTACTTATTTATTTTTCACGTTTATCGAAGAGAGTTGATTGGAATTAATATTTTCTTCTATCATTTACGAACGTTATATGAATTCCTTTTTTAATTTGACATGTAGTTAGCACATCATATGGCTTTCATAGATGTGTTCTAGTCCAGAATTCACTATCTTTTAATTCAGGTATCCTCGCAGTTGCCTCACTCATCTCAGTAATCGTACTGGAATTACGCGCACCCACCGAAAACACACACATTATCCATTCAGCTATAAGGGAACATTGAATCCTGAATCTAGGTGTAGTAATTATTATTATTTTTAATTGTCGGTATAAATATTTTTGTTTTCTAATACTTTAATAGCAGCTATGTCCATTTCATAACATAACGTCCTGAGTAGCAGTAGCACTCGTCCAATAACATTTCAGTCATGACCCTTAGTTCTATGTGGTAACAATGTACTCTTAGCAATAAGATAGTTACCTTCAGTTGAAGGTATGTAACAAGGGCTTCACGTTTTGAAATGAACATTACTGTGCTACAGAGTGTGTGCATATAATTATCTTTCTACCGAAGTTTTACATTTTTGACGAGGACATGGTGGCTCAGTGGTAGAGCGATAACCTCTAGAGCGTGGAGTCCCTGATTCGATTCCCGGCCAAGTAAGTTTGTGTTGGACAACATGTCTTAATCTTGTCTTAATCATCCATCTCCCTTATCATAAAGAGTATAATCGTGAGACGTTAAATTGAGATTTCATTTCAGTTTTTTGATCACATTAAATGTTGTGTACTCTTCATTTGTAGGTTGCTGATTGCATATGCTTGATGTCTCTGAACCATTTAGAAGCTGTTCCAGTTGATACTCACGTATATCAAATTGCAGCACAGAAGTATTTACCACACCTGAAAGGATACAAGTCAGTCACAGATAAAGTTTACAATGAAATTGGAGACCATTTTAGAAGTTTGTACGGAAACTATGCAGGTTGGGCACATACGGTACGTTATCTATCCTTCTAAAATTTCTATTGGAATTCGTGCTTCCAAGTTAATCCGAAGTTTTGGATTTGTTGTTGTTTCAAAAAATCTGGTAATATATTCATTTAACAATTATCTCTCATAAGTAGGGATAGGATTTTCAGGGATGGTTTTTGCAGGAAAAACAAAGAGGAAAAGCTGCTTAAATAAGGCGGGGAAAAAATGGCAAGAATGGTGCTAGTTTCTTCAACTATTTGGTAACTTCTCTTTTGTAAAATTGGAAACAATATAAACTACGTACTTCTTTCTCTCTCTCTCTCTCTCTCTCTCTATTGTGTATTGAATACATTATATATCTAGGAAGGAAAATCATAAAGCTGTTGTACTCAACAGTATTCAGTATCTGCAAGTTGTTAAGTGTAAGCACATTTCTATTTGGAGACAAAAGTTCTTGTAGATGCTAAAGCTTTTTTCCACACCCACAGGGACTAGCGGACAAACTTACTTACTCGAAATGGCAACTCTGTAGGTTCTAAATATTCGACAATATTCGGATTCTTTTAAAGATTAACCTCAAGTTTTCTTTAGCAAAAGCAACATCTATTGACTCGTAAAACTTTGGTGAAACAGACTCAATAATCTTCCCTAAGCATTGCTTGGGATTGTCGTGATCATTTAACTGTTACTTCATGGAAATAGATAGCCCACTATTCTTTCTAGAAGCGTTATTGTTCCAAGTTTTTAATAGCAACCGTCATATATTTGTAACCAAATACGAAGCAGTTCTGTCTGCAAATCATGAATCTTCTCTTCCTGAAGAAATTAATGCGTCTTGGAAATTGCACCGATGTTGTTTGGGTCCAGAGAATTCGAACTTGCGAAAATTCTTGAACAAGAAACAGCACATTCAATCCACGATGGTTGGGAATTTTTTTTTTTATTATTTATTTATTTATTTATTTATTTATTTATTTTACATGTGGCAGCAAAAGAACAAGAAAGGAATTAGAAGCAGATTAAGGGAATAAAAGAAAGAAGGGTCCAAAAGAGGAGGAAAGGTGCTGGAAAATTATTTTTGTTCCAACTGAGAGCTACATTTGATATATCGGGTACTTTCGGAGAGCTCAATTTTTGCTGAAAAAAAAAAAAAAAAAAAAAAACTGAGTACCTAAAAGTCCTAACTCTACTCATCAATATTTTGTTCTCGTCGGAAGCTTGTCTTTGAACTGTAAAAAAGCAGATAGTCATTTCTAATAATGTCAACACACTTGAAATGCATGCTACACACTATGATTCATTCCGAAATCTGTGAATTAAGTTGAGCAACCTTGTTATCAGCATTGTACCGACAGACATGATATATATTTCTAGATATGTAAATGTTCGACCAAAATTTGAAAACAAATATTATTTATTTCTCCAAAGTGAGAAATGCTGTCTTAAATATCAATATAATATTTCGAAGCTTTCTGTATAAAAGTCGAATCGCTGTTCCTCTCTTTTACACAACAAAAAGCCTCTGACTTGTGGCTCTTAGATTGGTGCTGGCAACGTTAGATTTTTGTGGCTAAGCCAGTGCGGAGACAGTATTCTAATAAGCTATCAGTTCCTACATTTTACAATGAAATTGCGAGATCATTTTCAGTTTGTATGGCAACCAGGCTCATATTTACGCACGGACCACAGGGGCCCAGGGCAACAAATTTCGATAAGTTATATCTAAAAATCGAGATTGGAGTATGGTAAGCGGTAAAAAGAAGCTGTCCACAAGACAGAAATTTAAGGAAGATCTATACTGAAAACAGTGTTGGCTGCCATTATAAAATTACAGTGTTTTGTCTTTGGTCAGTTTCTGTTGTTTGCTTACACATAACTGAATACGAACAAAATGGGAACGGAAGGGGAGGGGAATGTATTTGTGTTCAGAGGCATGGGGGTAAATGTTAAATACTGCTCTAATGACAACTACACAGATTTTTCTCTTCTTCTAACGGTACCTATTTATATTTTGTTTACGTAATCCTATCTCTTCTATCACCCTATATAAATCGTTGCGTTTTGTTTTGAGCTTTTTTTCCTACTTTGCTGTGAGTTCCTCTTACAAGTAAAGGGTCCAAATGGATGAATCGAGTTGCGGGATGAGACATAGTGCGCCTGATAGAGGATGTGAAAATATGTGTATGCGCTAAGTTGTAGCGGATGAGCGCCATAAGAAGCAGAGGGGGAGAGGATCAAATTTGGTGAGAGAAGGGCTATGCTATGTTAGAAATAATCAAATAAACTATTGAATCGTGAAAATAGTGAAAGATAGACATTGCAAACGGTGATAGTTTCAAATATTGGTAAAAGAAGAATGGGCAGAGTAGAATGAACCTCCTCCTCACGAACCTCCGCTGCCATCTTGAAATCCGCCATTTTGAAATCTGTGATATTTTTGAAATGGAAATTTAGTCATGTGATATAACAATTAGGGCCAGCATGTTCTCAAAAAGTCAATTATGAAGTGATCATTATCTGTACTTACTTGGAAGATTTAGGATCATCTTTATAGTTGTTTTCGAATATCTTCTGTCTACCCTCGGACATTAGGTCCCTCGACACTTCTGCGCGAAGAGTCCATTACGAAAAATAGGTATGTGTATGTACGGACAACAGGTGTTCATTTTCTCCTCTGGGAGCGAGAGAAAGAAGGTGGGAAGTTTAAACATAGTTGCCAGCCTACGTAAATTGATCCCAGGTCAGCAATACATTCTGATCAGGTAATGATGTCACGCAGTGAACAGAGCGCGCGCATTTTAAATACAGCCTAGCATTGTGTTTTAGGGGCTTCGACATTCGGTTGATCGCGCCAACAACCCGCTGGAGAACTTCAGTTATTGTCTTTCTCTACAGTACACATATGCTTGTGCGTGTTCAGTTTAGTGTATTTTTCTAGTTCTTTTTCTTATCTGTTTCGTGGTTATGCTTGCGTGAGCGTGTGTGTGTACGCGCGTCGTATTGTTATTTTATTATGATGGAGCCAATACCGTCAACCAGTGAAGGCAAAGTATTGTGCTTATCCCTCCTCCAAATTTTGGATTTTTTTTTTTTTTTTTCGTCTTGCACTGTAGATCCCCAGTCATGCCCTACGGACAATAATAATAATCAGTAATCGTGCTTTCAGTGCTGTAGGCCTATTTAGATTTCATTCTCATGTTATTATTTATAAAATCTTATCAGGTACGGTAGAGATTTACTGCGCCGGGTTGGTAACACTGCAAACAATACCTTTACCGCCGATCCGAATAACCAACGCTTTCCTTCCTTTTCTTTTTCTTTTACAGTCCATTCCTTTCATTAAGATAGACTTTCCTTAGCACTCTGCCAAGTAGAGGTCTCAGCCGAATGGGTAAACAGTAGGAGACTGATACTCGTATGTTGAAAGTTTGGATTATCACAAAAGCAAATGTAAGTTAAACATATCTACTAGCCAAGAAAACTAAATTTGATATCCAAGTTGTATGTACATTATTATTTATGACATTACTTCAAATTTTTTCATATAGTGCCGAAGAGAACTGTTCCGCTTCCGATTGTTTTCTTTTCTTTTTCTTCTTTCTTTTTATTTTATTTATTTATTTATTGTTTTTTGGCTTTTAGTACAATGTGGAGTTTATATAGCTACCTTCTGTTGAATGACATACTTACTAATATTGACCATAACACAATAAAATCCATAGATTGGAATGCATTTATTGTGTACTGTACGTAGACCGTTTTTTTCTTTTTTCTTTTTAACATCTTGCTATATTTTTCACTCAACTTTCTTTGTCCAACTTCTAAGCAATAGCAACTTGGGACGAGCGCAGAATGTGATATCTGGATGAAAAATGGGCTACTGCAGTTGAATGTGTTTTCGTGATAATCCAAACTTTCAACATACGAGTATCAGTCTCCTAAATTTTCGTAAATAACTATAAAGATAATCCTAAATCTTCAGAAATAAGTACAGATAACGATCAGTAAAGTTCATAATTGACTTTTTGAGAAATGTAGACCCTAATTGATATATCATATGACTACCTTTCCATTTGAAGAATATCACAGATTTCAAAATGACGGATTTCAAGATGGCGGCGGAGGTTCATGATCTACTCTGCCCATTCTTCTTTTGCCAATGTGTGAAACTATCATTGTTTGCATTGTCTATCTTTCACTATTTTTACGATTCAACAGTTTATTTGATTATTTCTATGACATAGCATAGCCCTTATCTCACAAACTCTTACCCCCTCTCCCTCCGTTTCTTATGGCGCTCAGCCGCTATAACTTAGCACATATACATATTTTCGCATCATCTATCAGGCGCTCTATGTCTCATCCCGCAACTCGATTCATCCATTTGGACCCTTTACTTGCTAGATCTGTTTGTCTTTCTCTCCTTTTAGCATTATGTATCAAAATGAAAATATGAATAGTAGGTCATGAAACATGTGTCACCCATCGCCTTTCAAAGGCTTGACAATAAAAATGTAGAACTTCTGAAAATGTAGTGAATACTCATTTTCCTTAATATAAAATATATATTCTGAGTAAAATGAAAGTTAAGATCGTCTGACTAGGAATAATCAATATATACTATAGTCGATTCCTCCCCTCTTTCTTTCCCTCTCAAAATGTCAAAATCAAAATTTAAGTGGGACTTACATTAGATAGTTGAATGACACAACACTCGAAAAACACTTTTCAGGTTAACTAGTATGTAGTTAATATACAATCTAACGTTTCGTGTTTTCGCATTTAACTCTTTTCGTCTTTCACTTCATTTTCCTGCACATATAAGAAGAAACAAAGTACGGTAAGTGATCGATGATACTCATCTCATCTTGACCAAAACGTGCCTTTCATGTTAGTGGTAAATCTTGAGGAACTTACCTAGATAGTACGCACGTAAAATGTGCAGAGCAGGCCTTTAGTACTTAAACAAATTGTTAAACGTTAGTTCAAAACATAAGAAAGCAAATAAACGCTGCTAGAGAGTAAAAAAGAAAAAGAGGAGCATGTACTAGAAGTTTCAGTTTCGCCCGGTAGATGTCAAACTGCTAGAGGACGTTTGCTGCCATCTAACGGCGCGATGTGTAAACTTGTACTACTTTTTATCAGTAATAGAAAGTGGGATATGGATAGCCAATTGTTAAAGTCACCACTACCCGTGAAAATGCTTAACGGTTTGACTACATTAACAATCTCGGTTAAGATAATCGCAGTAGATATAATTCAAAAATTCATTTTCGTTCAAGAGTTATTGTATGAAATAACGGACGTACGTACTAGCATTATCATCTTATAATGCCCATTTGTGTGATCCTAATAATGAGACGGTTAATTAGTTGTGTGGTAAGTGCAGTTTATAATAAAGATTTGCTTAGAAATACTCAGTGAAGGACGATATTTCCACACAGTAAGGAAACTTATCAGTTGATTCTATTCTCTGCTCTTTAAAGATGAAACATTGTGATTCGAACATTTAAATAAACGAATAAGAATTCGAATCGGTCAGGGAATGGTGTTATCTATTGTCCTTTCACAATTCATCGTCACCACCTGCTTTTCATCGTCTGTAATCTGAAGTTCATAATTGAGCGACGCAAAACTAAAAACTAAAGTAACTTTACCTGTATATATATAGATAAGATTAGTTTCTCTCTACCACCTGTATTGTGCTAGCAGTGACTTAATTCTCATTTCAGCGCTTATGGCCACTTAAGACGTAGACTTACAGTTTAACGTGAGAACTGAGTCACATGGGATCGAATCTATATAAAGTTCTTTTCATTATTGTTGAGTTTTTAAAGTTACAATACACGTGCTGAAGACGTTACCGAGTTATTTTTTAATGAAAAAATGTAATACACTTTTTATTGAATTTTCAAGTCTTATATTGACAACTGAAGGTAAAATTTAGACAAAAGAACAAACTGAACATGCAAATTCTGGTAAATTATAGCTACTTGTCTACGTGAGAATCCACTGTTACATAAAGTAAAACAAAATTTACATATGATTACAAAGAATTGAAACATTAGTTTGACCTTATTACATTGTTTATACAACGATTTAAATCAGTTGTTTGTTTGGTGATTATAACGGTGTTGTGATTAAGAAGAATCCATCAAAAAGACACTTTAGAGTAAGAAAGGTTAATAGTAAATCTAGTTACTGTAGTAATATTAAAGCTAATGCAAATACTTGCAACTATTGGGAAAGGTAAGAGACTATAAGTATCAATAAAATTTTACGCAATATTCACAAGTAACTATACCGGTATACAATGTGAAGATTGTATTGGGTTTCTTTGGGATCAGTAGGACGAAGGGTCAAGGCTCTTAGCTCTAGATTTGATCTACAGTAGACTGTTCTACATTTAGTTTCATCTAACGTTTCGCTGCCATTCTGATCATTTACTTCTTTAACTCCCTGAAGTTTAACAAACTGGCCCGTCATTCAGGCAGGACTAAATTCCGGACTCATAGTATCTGACGATTCTGCAATACGTCGTAAATTGAAGTCTATCTTTACCTGTATTTTGATATGAATATATCTCCATACATGACTAATAATATATTATCTCAGTCAGTCTGGATGTCTTATAGATTAACATATTTTAAATATGATAAAGATCACTGGGTTTACTCTATTGCTGATGTCGGAATTACGCATATGATGAATTTCCTATTTCATTTTTAGTTTACATTATAATGTTACAGGGGATAGACAAAAAAATCTAAAAACACTCCATACAGGACACGTAAGTTTGGCCCTCCACTGTACAACACGTGTTGCGGTTGCCGATCGTTTTTTGTTTTCAATGTGTCTTGTGGATTTTCCTCTTCCGTCAGCAGTAACCAGTTCACCTGTGAGTGTCGTGGTGTGAAAGTGGTGCGGTAAAATGGGCGACCTGACAGACTTCCAAAGAGGCATGATCGTTGGTGCCCGTCTGGTTGGAGCTTCAGTGGCAACACTGGCGAACATTGTGGGGGTATCGAAAGGCACTGTGTCCAATGTCACGAGGGCATACACAATTCATGGAAAAACGACATCCGCAAAGCACAACAGTGGTTAACGACAGTCCTGTCAGATAAGGACCGGAGGGCAGCAGCTAAAAGCGGATTGTAGCAGCTAAAAAGAAGACCACTGCAATGAAAATTACATCTGAACTCAATTCCGGTCTACAAAACCCGGTTTCATCGAAAACAGTGCGACGGGAACTTCATAAAATGAAAATTCATGGTAGGGCCGCTATCGCCAAACCCCTGGTCACAGCAGTAAATGCGAAGAGGCGTATCCAGTGGTGCAAGGACCACAAGGCGTAGAATCATGTGCAGTGGAAACGTAATGTGGTCCGATGAATCGACCTTCACCTTGTTTCCAACAACCGGTCGTGTTTACGTATGGAGAACACCGTCGCAGGCCTATGATACAGACTGTCTACTCCCAACTTTAAAGCATGGGGGTGGTTCTGTTACAGTATGGGCAGTGATATCATGGTTTTCTGCAGTTCCCATCATATGCCGGCATGGAATGATGAATGCTAAGGTGTATGAGGCCATTTTGGGGGACCAGGTTCTACCCATGGCCCAAATATTGTTCCCTGATGGTGATGGCATCTACCAAGATGATTTGGCACCCTGTCACGCTGCAAAAACGGTGAAATCATGGTTTGAGGAGCATGACCAGGAGCTATTACACCTCCCCTGGGTCCCACGATCACCAGATATGAACATCATTGAGCCATTGTGGTCTGAGTTAGAAAGGCGTGTTCGGTCTCATTACTCTCCACCAGCATCTCTTACAGAACTGGAGCATGTTTTGGAGGAACATTGGTACAAAATTCCACACACCACAATTCAGGAGCTGTATACGTCCATTCCACGTCGGATCCAAGCTGTTTTGGACGCAAAAGGAGGCCCCACACCATACTAGGTATGATTTTCACACTTTTGCACACGTTTTAATTTTTTTTTTTTTTTTTTGTCCAACCCCTCTATCTAAGATCATGCGTGTAGAAAGTATGTAATACGTAACAATTGACCGCTTTTGTATATTGAGTATTAATGAGATATATGTAAGTAAGAGGGATCATAACTCGTTATTTTTATGAAGCCTGTCTAAATTGCCCTCCTTTTTTTCTGAGAAACTAACTGTGACCAATTGGTACAGGTTTCAATGAAATAATTTGGCTGCTTGAAGGCAACCTGTTTAGATAGTATCAAACTAAATTGGAAAACTTACTACTTATTTTATTTCGTTTTAGGTGTTATTTTGTGCAGATTTGAAAATGTTCCAGGGAATGTTGCAAGAAAAAATAACAAATTCTAAAAACAAGGCAAGAAAGAAGAAATGACCGCAAATACAAAGCGCATATAATTCATCATCGAATCCATTGGATTATAATAATGAATACCATGACTTATCACCTACCCAAATCGTGAAAAGATCGAGTATTCGTTTCAAGGAAGCTTTTGATATGTGGAAAACAATGAAATGGAAATGTACATGGATATATATCTTCAATATTGTGGCGTCTATGATGTTCTGATTGCGCGAAGTGACGTAAGAGAGCAATATTGAGAATAACGACTGTCCAGTACAACGAATTGTGAATTGTGTTACACAAAGCATATTGTGGTATGTTTAGCAAGTAGAGCTACGATTTCTGTGACTTTAAAAAAATATATGTAAATTTTGCCTATGTAACCTTAAAGTATTATGTTAAAATATTGCTAAGGGGCTTCTTTAGAAGCTATTTTACAGAAAAAGAATCAAGCATAACTTCTAAACAGTGGATTATTGGTTGGTTGATTGATTTGGAGTTCCATTTCAGCACCGTAGCTATGTAAAACAGTTAAGTGGTAATCATGTAGAGAAGAGAAAGCTATTGACAAGAAAACCATTCCTACTCTTTGTCTTAGTGAAACATAAACGATTCGTTGTTTTACAGTACACTTTTTTTTTCTTTTAGATATCTTTCTTTACTTAATCATAACACTTGCAAGATGAAAAATTGTGAAGGAAGCAAACAGAATTTCTTTGCATTGGGGTACAAATATTATTTCACCAGGTATTACCTAATGATGCATTTGAAAAACAAAGAAAGAAAAAAAAAACTAAGATCAAATTATGCAATTTTATGGTTAAAGGAAACAAAATGATAAAATAAATGAATTTGTGATTGTTATTCCTACTTCTGTATTGAGATTTTAGATCTGATACTGAAACATTTCCCTTTGTTTGTAGTATATTGTTTTAGAAAACGTCTTTATTTTTAACTGATACGAATGTCATGCTGACTTCGTTTAGTATACAAGTTTTGTATTTTTTTTTTTTTTACTTTTTTTTTTTAGTTTTACATTCATAAAAATTTCCAGCATTGTAATCACATGGATTGCCAGAGCAAATAAAAACTGAAGTTTCATAATATTACGCTTCTATTTATTTATTTATTTATTTAATTTCTTTACCGTTTGGGAAACGGGGTGTAAAATAGAGAATGTCCGGGATAGAGAAGACTGGAGGAAAAGGACTAAAGACGAACCCGTCCCGATATAAACATGGAAAAAGGCGGAGACAAAGAAGCAGAACTGTTTGAATTGTCTTAGAATTATGTTATTCAAAAAATAGGATTTCATTTTTACCGCTTAGCAATTCTCCTCTTCAAACTAATCCACTTAGTTTTTAGTAGGTTATCTGCACTTTTCTTCAGGAGACAAAAAAATTACGGTTGACGAAGAAATTCATGGGAAAATATAAGTGTGTAGTACAAAGAACAATGTATAATTCCTCTTGCCTGGTCATCTTTGTTATATTATCTGAAAGGGGCTTTCAAGCTATGTACACACAACTTTCAACTTTAAATTGATGAATACAGTAAAATTACGATTATCCGCGGAATTGGGTGACGCGACAATCGCAGACAATTCGCAAAATGGCCCAAAAAGAACACAACTACATTTTATTTTCAACATTTTTGGTATCCTTTATTGTCTAAGTTAAAAAATAGAATTTAAAAAATAGGAGTGCGCCTTACATGCGTTCTTTAATGTATTTTCAAGTAACGTACACTTTCATTCATTCTTTATTCATCCATTTCGTACATTATCAGTAACAGACCAGTACATAGGATTTGTCAAATAATATTAAGATATTTCAATATAATTGATTTCACATTAATTTTACTAAGTATCACCCAAAGTAAACAGAGCTCCAATCACCAATTCTCAGTGCTTTATTGTGCAGGATAACGTGGGTTTTCTCGAGGCACTTCTGTTTCCTTTTACATTCCACCAATATTGTCATTAAAATCATTCAATTTCATTAAGCATCCGGGTCCTTAACCTCGAGTTTACGCGCGGGACAAAAGTAGGACATATTTAGAATTGTTCAGCAACAGATGGCTTTCCCGTATCCTTAAAAAAAAAGTAACATTCGATGCAATTATGGATTGCACGAAAGATACACATTAATCTGTGCTATGGTCACTACAAACTAATGTTGGATGAGGACAAAGCGAAGCAAGGGGCGCGTTAGTGATGGTATGCATGCAATACAAGGAGATTTTTAACATTTTCTAACATGTTTTTTTTCATAGTACAACTGTTCATGTGCATAAGGATAGCAAATGGACAAGGTTTTGTAAAGTCAATCCAATTAAAAATTTCGTTTCATTATTATTTTATTTTTTACCTTAAGGTTATTAATGTCTTTCATTAGTCAGGCTTCGATACTTCCTCTGGTGTGCTCACGCAAGTATAAGTGGAAAGTCAATAAATGAGTTTTAAGACGAGTCGATTTAGTGCATAACATGTGTGTAGTTTATGACCTTTATTAATGCTATAGTAAAACTACGCATAGGATGCGCTGATACAAGACACCTCCGATAAAAGCAATTATATGGTGGCTCACTTTTTTTTTTCGGTAAATCTACGTGTGCAGTGAATCGCTTACAAAATAAGGGCTTTCGTGCTTTACGTTCTTATGCAACACCAAGGTTATGAAGCTTAGGGCCTATTTAACATATACTCTGAACCACAACTGGGACTTGAATCCGGTGCAGTTGGAGGATGCGTAGACTACAACGTAAAATCAACCCTTATACTAAAGGTTGTTCCCACCACACTTTCTCGCGTTCAAACAGCAATGACAGGGCAATACCACCGGTCCCTGTACCATCCCAATAAGTGCCAGTAGATCCAGATCCAGAAATATGAAAAATACTGGAAAGAAATGTTGAATTGGGTATTTTTCGTAAAACTCACACTAACTAAACTAGCTTAAAATGGTACGATGTGAAATGCTGCGTGTTGTTGATACTATCTTGACAAGGCATGCTGATGTGCCATTAACAGTTCCATGTGACATTTCGATTCTGAGGTTTATAACCACGTATGTTGTTGAAGACAAGAAGGGGATAGCTTTGGAACTGGGGAACCAATACAAAGTTAACCTAACCTGAAGCAACAAGAAATACAGTAAATATACCAAGTAAGGCATTTTAACTCAAAGAAATTCTGGCCTCCCACATCCAAAAATATGCCAAAAGGAGTTCCTGCGTTTTATAAAGCGGCACGGATTATTGAAATTGAACAGAAAGTATGGTAAGTGTAGGAAGGCACTGAAAATAAGGTAATAGAGGGACATATATATTGAAATGTGTTGATTGTATGAAAAAAAGTGACCACATGGAAAACTTTACCCGAGTATTTATTCCTGTACCACAAGCGAATGTTATGGGTTCCATAAGCTGGTATGGGAATTGCACAAACTGTCACGGTATGAAATTGCAGAGTATATGTAAGGAACTAACCGAACGGAACGGTTTATACGGAAATGCACTCCTTGCCTCTGTTGCGTTCTTGCCCTGACTCGGTTATATAGCATTCGTGCTTTCAAGTTGTACCTAGCAGATTGGTTTGCCGTTTTTACATTTTTTTTATGGCATATTACCTGAGGCAAATTTACATGCAAAACGGTGGTCTTCTTCAAGTACATGTGCACCAAGGAATCCTTGAGAAACTTAAATTGGAACAGTGAATTTCCTGATACATATCAAGATTTCAAAATTTTTGAACCTAAAATACTGAAATTGCTCTGCGGCACAAAGGCCGGAACATTTAAGGGATATAGTATACGAGAGTGCCTCATCATTTAGCGAGGACTCACGAAGTGCAGTCTTTTAAGGATTATTCATTGAGGATATAGGAACTTGAAAATGAGGTAAAAATGCGACTTTCATTTAATTACTGAGTAATATAAAATAAAATGTACGTCGGTTTGCGTTGCGTTTCGTTGTGTTTTATGGTATGCGAAGAATAATAATGTGCCCTTGTACGTAGTGTATGAGTGTATGTGGGGGATTTGAAACACATATCGCATGTCACGTGCACGTGGATGCTTCTTACTACTTCTAAATGTAATAAAATCATTTTTATACGTAGTGCAACAGTAGGAAGTATCCACGCGCACAGATCATGAGGCACTGTTGTATACTATTACCCATTTAAGGCGTAAGTACGTTTATTTCAACAGGTACAACTATAGTTAATCGTCGTCGGCAATTCAAAACCTGCTATGTGCATTTTGCAGGAGAAGCGAAAAACAGTATCCTGGTTAGATTTTTCGCTTTATAAAAGTGATGTTATAAGTAATATTTGATGCTGCACGTAACTGGTACCTTCTCAAGTTACTTGAAAAGGTATCAAGTTACGTGCAGCATCAAATATTACTTATAACATCACTTTTATAAAGCCAAAAAGCTAACCAGGATACTGTTTTTCGCTTCTCCTGCAAAATGCACATAGCAGGTTTTGAATTGCCGCCGACGTAATTTTCCTGTGCGATTCTAATTTATGTATTTCTGTCATTAAGAGCGGAACCTTGATTCACACTAATGGCATACCTAATCTCGTAATAGTATGCAACTTCGCATACTGAGACTACTACCAGAACGCCCCCAACTTGGTATAAGTTTTCTACGTACTTCAATGAATGAACTATACTTTAATCTGTGTAGGACTTATTTACAATTCATTACAATCTATTATTATTATTATTTACAATTTATTATTTTTAGAAATGCTACCTTCCGACGGTAGTAATGACATCCGGCTTCAAGCCGCTTGGCTTGATGCTTTGATAATCATAGTTGCCAAATCTTATTGGCAAATGTTCCTAAAATCAGCTTCGAAATTCGTTAACAGGTATTAGCCGAATTTATACCTAAAAACAATGGTCCTTGTTATTTTTTCTGTTCTCTTTCATAGTTTCTTTCCTTTTTCCTTTCCAACATAATTACAACGTAAATCATGTCAAATAACTATTAGCAAAAAAAGTACTGGTGCTCATTCTTTATATGACCGCAAAATTCTGCGTTCTACACCACAAAGAGAAAGGTAAAAGGCCTTATGCAGAGTCGTTTTGATGTATGATTAGCGTCATACTAAACACCTGACTACTGCAGGAAACATATGTTAGTCGAACTCTTTAGTATGGTGCTAATACTCTTCAGATCGACTCTACATAAGGCCCAAAAGTTTTAACAATTGCTATACCCTGAATCAAATATTAAAGCGCAAATTTTGCGTTACATTGAACAAACCAAAAGCCAACATATGACAAAACAAAATGATCCATCTAATAAGCAGCGTTTCTTCCAGGCATGTTCTCTTTTTTTGGGGGGGGGCACTGACCCCGGAGCACTGAGAGTGCCCCCGGAGGAGACCAAAAAATACGTCTATAATATAATAATAAATAGAATAGTACCGGCAGTGCCCCCCCCCCAGAAAAGTAAGAGTGCCACCCGGAACATTTTTTTTCTGAAAGAACGACTGCTAATAATTATTATCGAAAATAGTCTCAATCGTTTGTGGTATTATGATATTCACGTGAAAATCATCGCCAACCAAAATGTTTGAGATGCGTTTGATTAGATGTAACAAGATTGTGTTGGATTTTGCATTTAAAAGTTTTAGTCTTTCTAATGGGGCGTTTACACTTGGTCGATTTAGTCGCACGACTAAATCGACTCGCTGCATTTGCCACTAAATCGAAGCAACTAGGCCGAATCAGATCGATGGATGTGTTCAATTATTTCAACTACAGAAAATAGAACGTCTTTCAATTCAGTTGCCAGTCGATTAGTCGCCTTCAATCAACAAGCGATTAAGTTGAAGTCCCGTTTATACGGTCGATTAAGTTGAAAGTGACGTCAATTCAACTGAATCTACCGTGTAAACGGGACTTCAACTTAATCGCTTGTTGATTGAAGGCGACTAATCGACTGGCAACTGAATTAAAAGACGTTTTATTTTCTGTGGTTGAAATAATTGAACACATCCATCAATCTGATTCGGCCTAGTTGCTTCGATTTAGTGACAAATGCAGCGAGTCGGTTTAGTCGTGCGACTAAATCGACTAAGTGTAAACGCCCCATAACCAACGTAATTTGAAATTAATTTTGAAATATTTTGATTGGTGTCAATTTTCATTTACTGTTACGTTTAGGAAAATATTCTTGTAGAACACAAATAAAAATTTGACCGGTACAAACTTAATCGTTTGGAATATATTTTTAAAATTATATATATAATTTTAAAAATATATTGCAAACGATTGAGTTTGTAGCAGGCGATTCCCACTTGACGTCAAGCTAGCATCGCCACGTAGTTTTTGATTAGCATTCTGATTATTGGTAAGAAAGAAAAAAAATGTAATAGTGCAATTCAGCACAAATGTCGCACAACTGATATTCCGTAATTTGAAATTAATTCAAAAATAGTTTGAGTTGTAGTAATTTTCATTGACAATTAAGTCAACATAGCCATTTGATTTAATTTATTATTTATTCCAGTTGACACGACAAACGAAAACTTAAACAGCACAATCCCTCACAAACGGTTGAACATAGTGACAATCTTGTCTTGGATATTCCTATACCGGGAGCCTGATATAAAATTTTACTAAGATGAATTCTTCTTTTAAAGTTGGTCTTAGATTTTAACACACGCTTTGAAGTTGTGGGACCTGCGAATCCAAAGCAACGTGTAGAAGACTGGTTGAAAAATGGTACACCTTATCATTAAACACAGTCTTCGGATTTCTTTATTGAAGTCATTATTTATCTGTTACGGGAAATAAACGAATATTTATGTAGAGAAACTAAAAAAAAATAACGTATTCTGTTCAGAATTGTCCAGAAGAAATGGAAGAATAATTGAATTATTTTAATCCGTTTACACCTCTGCCAATAGGATCTTCTTCGCCGCCAACATTGCATTCAGTGTTGATTAAGGAAATGCAAATCGTGAGTGTAAGACATATTACCTATCTATATACTAAAAATACTGCTGGAAAATATTGTCCAACCTAAACTGTTATATGATAGCTCCAGTGGTGCTATTCACCCGAGCGAACCGGTTGTTAAAATCTTCCGAGTTCGCAGAACCCTTTGTTATACCGAGACATAAACACACATACGCATGAACTAACAAAGAGTGAAGGAAAGAAGCCAAACAAATTAGTGAAAACATCTGTACTTTTCCCGCTCGCTTGTATTGTTGTCAAAACAAAAGAAAAAAAAACGGGATACTGGGATCTGTGAGTGTAATGAATGTGATACGTAAAGGGGTTGTCCACATATTACGTAATGGGGCGTTTACACTTAGTCGATTTGCGTTCGATTCAGTTGACTTGACGTCACTTTCAACTTAATCGACCGTGTAAACGAGACTTCAATGTAATCGCTTGTTGATCGAAGGCGACTAATCGACTGGCAACTGAATTAAAAGACGTTCTATTTTCTGTGGTTGAAATAATTGAACACATCCATCAATCTGATTCGGCCTAGTTGCTTCGATTTAGTGGCAAATGCAGCGAGTCGATTTAGTCGTGCGACTAAATCGACTAAGTGTAAACGCCCCATTACGTAACACGGCAAAGGCGGAGAGGAGTAGTGCTCTCAAACGGGTCGGGTTGACCCGACCCGACCCGTAACCCGACCCGACCCGAGTCGGGTCGGGTCAGTTCGGGTCGGGTTACGGGTCGGGTCGGGTCAGGTCAACTCGGGTCGGGTTATCGGGTCGGGTCAGTCGGGTCAGCTCGGGTCGGGTTATTCGGGTCGGGTTGTCGGGTCGGGTCAATCGGGTCAACTCGGGTCGGGTTGTCGGGTCGGGTTATTCGGGTCGGGTTGTCGGGTCGGGTCAATCGGGTCAGCTCGGGTCGGGTCAATCGGGTCAGCTCGGGTCGGGTCACTCGGGTCGGGTTGTCGGGTCGGGTCAGTCGGGTTATCGGGTCGGGTTATCGGGTCGGGTCAGTCGGGTCAGTTCACTTTGGTCAACTGAATTTAGGTTGAGTTTACACTCGGCTGGAGTCGAAAGCTGCTGTTTTTCACTAGCTGCCTAATTAAAAATAGCAATTTTCAATTGATTTTATAGAAACCATAAATCTATTTTGAACACTTGCAGCTAGTGTTTTTATGATAAATGCTTATTTTTCTACTTGTGTGTACTTTAATTTTTAAATGTGGAAGATTGATTTTACCAATCGACTGTAATATTAATATCTACGCCAATATGGAGTCTGGATTTAGAACAAAACTAGAAGTTGTTTAAGTAACGCCAAAAGAGAGATTGGATATGGACGACCAAGCCCAAGCAGGACCGCGGTGGCTCAGTGGTAGAGAATTCATCTCTGGTGCATGGTGTCCAGTAGCGTAGCTAGAGTTTTTTTCAGGGGGGGGGCAATGAAGGGCCCAAGAGGATTTTGAGGGGGACATCTCCAATATATATATATATATATGTGTGTGTGTGTGTCTGTGTGTGTGTGTATTCAAGGTGAATGTTTCCATCTTTATTGTTCATGATTTTACTCTTTGGAAAACAGTGAAAATATAAGAATTTAGTACCTCAAACAACTAGGATTCATTAATGCAATTGATTTCTAATATAAGTAAATAGTTATTTAATCATGGTGTTTAAAATATGTGTAGCTGGTTGACTTAAGTGGAAGCAAATACACTTTTACAGGTAAAGAAAATAACTTATAGGTGCATGCTTCTACTTGAAGAGGATCTTTCTATTCGTGTGGGCAGGAGCAAACATATCCACAACTTGTTAAAGATCTAACGATTTAGCAATTTTCTTCTCAATATAAAGTAACACTATGTTTTTCAACCTATCATGAGTCATTGACTTGCGTATACAAGTCTTTAATCTTTTCAAAGAAGAGAATGACCTTTCACATGTAGCACTAGAAACTGATATAATCACAGAGATGATACCTAGCTTGTAGGTTTCTAGGAATGCGTTTTTGTAGACACAAAGAAGTTCAACGAAATTCGTTAAGGAATCAGCTTTCGTTTTCTTCTCGTCTTCATACAACTTAATTGTTAGAGCAACCCACATTATGCTTTATTTCTTGTTTAATTATGCTTTTTTATATTATGCTTTATTGTTAATTTCAATGATTATTTTACATTAATCGTGTATAATGTATATTTATTATACATCAAACATTCTAAATATCTTGATCTATTTATTGATATTTTTTTGCAACTAATTTCTCTCATATTTAATGAACTTTCTACTTAATTCATTGTAAAGAGATGTGCTTTGCTCGAATAAATTTTTTCTATCATTTGTGTGCGCCTTACAGGTACATATATACAGAAAGGGAAAGTAAAAGATGCCACCAAAAAGTACAGAAAGTGCTTAAGTTCAAAAAGTAAACATAACAATACAGTGATGACGCCAGAGGGGGGCAAGGGGGGCGAGCGCCCACCTAGTAGCTACTTCTGCCCCCCTGACTGCCACCTAGACTGCCCCCCCAGACTCGTACAATCTTTAAACATTCTTCATGTAGTATTATATATCAGTATCATAACCAATCTCATTGACAAATTGTAGTCTACTTTCAATGAATTTACTATGTGGCAGATTAATCCTCAAGCTTTCTTCTTTGAGCGTCTGGGTATGCACGCATATTTCTGTTTTCTAATTTAGCCCCTTTTGAGGTAAATTTTAGTTATACTTCTTTCTTATGATTTTTAATAATTGTGCCTAGCGAACAATAGTAGATTTGGTCGACTTGTTTTCTTCTCATTGGATCAACTTCGATTGGAAACAAAAGAAAGGTAAAACCAGTTACGTAACTTGTTTGTATTTGTCCAGGTTTGAAGTTTTCAGTTTCATATTTTGTTTTATTTAAAACTTCTTTTTTCTGAAACATTATTCTCGGCTTCCAATATTCAGAGGATGTGCTTATAACAGCTTAGTTTGCAACTACCAGGGCTTAATTTTTTGAAGGAGATAAAAAGAGTTGTGTTTTCCCTTCCTGCAAATGATAATAATAAAATTATGGAATGAAATTGATTCCCAATAAAATGTATTGTCAGAGTGCTGATCTTTAGTTAGTAATTGGTTTATACTAGTGCTCCTTTACTTATTTTGTTTCAAAGTACTGACGTGACGTCTACCATATTGACTAGGAACTGCTGAAAAATTCGTAGCCAACCCAGAAGGAGTGCACGTGGATTGGTGAGGTTTTACTTCTTCTCTTCCCCCGAGAGTCAATATACTACCTTGTACAGTGCTCCAGCTTTTGCAGAAAAGTTAAAAAAATCTAGATTTCCTCGCACCACTGTTCGTAGCACTACCCCTATCAGATCTAAAATGGCGTCTTTCAAGTGTTATTTAAATTTGGGAAATAAGTACACGTAATAGTTAGACGGAGCTAAATCTGCAGAATAAGAATGATGATCTAGACATTGAAATCCTAGATTATGCAATGTCAGTTATGTTCGCAAGGGCTTGATGGACAGGTGTATTCTCCTGAAAGAACAGAATTCCTTTCTTTTCATTTTCCGCAGCGTTGTACTTTTAATTTTTCTTTCAGTTTTGTAAGTAATGTAGAGATTCTGGATTAAATATCTGACCATTGAGGAGGTAGTCTACCACTCCATACTTATACGAGAAGAATGTTCCAAACAGTTTCTCAACCTACTTCTGTGTCTTGAACTTCTTGGGGCGATGGAGAAATGAGTGCTACTGCTCCATTGACTGTTGTTCCGATTCAGGATCATAGTGGTACAACCATATTTCATCTATGGTTACTATTCGTCAGTGAAATTGTTCAGCATTACGGTCAAATTGGAAGAATACTTCTATTAATGCCGTTACCCTTTTATTATCCTGACATATATTTTGGGAACCCATTATGCCGAGAACTTGCGCATACCCAAGCCATTCTGAATTATGCTACCGACGAGTTCCAAAGAAATGCCCAGAATCCCTGACACAAGTTTTGCTGAGAAGGTAAAAACTGAGAAAGCGGGGTGCAGACCTCAGACTATAAATAGCTTAAATTATTTTTGTCACACAAAAACTGGGGTGGCCTAGGCCCTCCGGCCCCGGGCTATATCAACCACTGGCTGAAATGCTGCAATTTTCAAGAATAATGTCACAAATTTCATCCATAATTTCAGGAAGAGTCGTTGCTTTTAATCATCCTGGATGTAAAGCATAATTTGTTGAGAAATTGATACGTTTATACTAAGCCACTTACTTCTTCACCACTATATATAACGGAGGAGAGTCCCGTGGTGTTTCACTGATTTCCTAATTAATTTACTTCGGTGACTTTCCTTGGTGGAACAAAAATGTTATAACAGTAAGGATCTGGATGTTCGTGAAATTATCTGTTTGGGCACACATAATCACTTCAGAGGCCTGAGAAACAATAAGAATTTCATTATTAATATGAAAATTTATATTTGTACATACAGAGATATGTTTTTCTAAACTACGGTTTCATTTTTCTACCTAGTACCTACACTCCTTCTGGATTGGACTACGACATTTTCAGCAGCTCCTCGTAAATTCTCTCTGTGTCTCTCTCTCTCTACATATATATATATATATATATATATATATATATATATATATATATATATATATATAGAGAGAGAGAGAGAGAGAGAGAGAGAGGGAGGGAGACAGCGAGAGATACGTAGCATATAGACGAATGTGTTACTTGTAGCATACGCGAAAGTAATTCAATTTATGTTTAGGCTTCAAAAGTTTCATTGAAAAATATTTCATGTGCAGACGTTACTTATTTGTTAGTTACAAATTTTATTTGAAATAAGTTTAATTTATAATCATATAGATCTAACATAAAAACAGCAACGAAATACACAATGTAATGTAAAATAAGTCAAACGTAATAAATATGTCATTTTTGGTATGGCAAATAGCCGCCCCCGAAAATGTATCTGCCCCTCCTTTGCCCCCCTAAGAACTTAAAGCTGGCGTCGTCACTGTAACAATATAGTATGGAGTTCTTGCATACTATTCATTGTTGGCGGAAAAATTTCTTCTTTTACTTTCTTTTCTCCACATCAAAAGATTACACCGAAAAGTTTACAGAAATGAAAATAAACTCTTCATTGTTGCATTGTTGTTCTCAATGATTTTGCATTGTAAATATTGGCTTTAAAAAATATTAACACAGTATGTTAAACTTTCAGTTAAAGAGAATTTTCCAAGAATTGTGCTATATATTTTAAATTATGTTTTATGCTTTATTTTCTAAAATTATACTTTTAAAACTAGTTTCCCAATGTAAGTGCATTTTGGCGTTCACCCAGTGTCGTGACCATAGTGCTCTCAAACGGGTCGGGTTGACCCGACCCGACCCGTGACCCGACCCGACCCGACTCGGATCGGGTCAACTCGGGTCGGGTTGTCGGGTCGGGTCAGTCGGGTCAGTTCGGGTCGGGTTGTCGGGTCAGGCTACTCGGGTCGGGTTGTCGGGTCGGGTCAGTCGGGTCAGCTCGGGTCGGGTTGTCGGGTCGGGTTATTCGGGTCGGGTTGTCGGGTCGGGTCAATCGGGTCAGCTCGGGTCGGGTTGGGTTGTCGGGTCGGGTCAATCGGGTCATCTCGGGTCGGGTTATCGGGTCGGGTTGTCGGGTCGGGTCAACCGGGTCAGCTCGGGTCGGGTTATCGGGTCAGGTCAATCAGATCGGATCACGGTTCGGGTCAGTCGGGTCGGGTCGGGTCATCGGGTCGGGTCAGTCAATTCGGGTCACGGGTCGGGTCGGGTCGGTCTTCAACCCGACCCGACCCGACCCGTTGAGAGCACTAGAGACGAGCTTCAGCCTTGCGTATGACACGTGGGAGGAGGGGGTTAACGTCTTCGTTACGTAACGTGTTTTTTTTTTGTAATCTTTATTTTCATTCTCAGGTTTATGTACAATGTTTTAAAGAAATAATTTTATTAAGTTCTTTTCAGTTTTGTAAATAGATATTTATATTGTTTTTGAAAATTGTGAACATTCAGTATGTATAAATTGAATCATGAAGAAGGGATTTGAAAACGCTACTAGACATCAGCATGATTGGTGATGAACCCTGCGTGTATTACAATACAATAAAGCTCTGTTTTGTGGCTATCGCTGTAATGCATTTACGGTACAAACTTTTCTGGAGTTAGTTGTTTTATCGATCGTAACTATCGCTTTAAAATGCCCTAGCGTTCCCACTCTTATCACTATTTCTGAAAATAGATTTTAAACTTTTGAAAAATGAAATGAAATTTTTGAGTTTTACGTCCCACGGTCATGCCGGTTAGGCTAAGGGAGACGGTGATGATGAGTAATGAATGAATTGGTGGAATGAAGAAAGTGGGAGGAAACGGGAGAACCCCGAGAAAACCCACGCACACGGTGTTTGTCCACCACAAAGTTCACTTGGCGGGAGCAGGGTTTGAATCCGAGACCCCAGCACCAGTGGTGAACGCTCTACCACTGAGCCACCGCGGCCCTTTAAAACTTTTGATTTGAATTATTACCCACTCTGTTCTTCCAAGGGGTTTCGCATGCGAAACAGAAGAAACTCTTTTTCGTGAAATAATATTTTCAGCGACAGAACGATTCAAGCAAAATAAGATATGAAAAACCTAATTCGTCGGATATTCATCTCATACTGATTTTTTATCCTTAGATTTGAATTTTCTAAGAGATATCGAGTTTATTTGCATTCTGGGATTGATTTAGGACAAGAAAAATTTGAAAAGGGGTAAATTGAAGTCCAAAGATGGCCAAAAGCTTGTTCACAAATGAGATGTCCCTGCTCCTTCATGTCTGCAGCCACGTCGAGTCTGTGATCTACGGGGAAGGAAACTTCTTTCTATCGTCGACACTTGGAAACTTCAAATACAGGGACCGTCCTGGATTCCAGAAAAACGAGGTCAATGTCAATTCTCTAGATCCTGTTTCACCTGTATCTTCCAGCAGCAATTCCTCCTTGATAATCATCAGTGACCTAAGAGGTTGTGTGCGATCTCCTTGGAAAAACGACAGTATGGAATTTCGAAGAATTAAGACTGGTTAATTAAACAACCTTCTAATACTTTGATTTGTTGGCGAAAAAACTCTACAAATATAGTCAAAATACAAGCATTTTGTAATGAAAAGTTCTGCCATTAAAATTATTAGAGAAAGAGAGAGAGAGAGAGAGAGAGAGAGACGGTTATAAAAGATTAGAATAGCACCACACGCATGGGTTCCAAAAACAAAAAATGTGTGAAAGAAGAATTATACAAAACATAAAATAAACTATTTAACAAAAGAAATATTTTGAAAACGACATGTAGAATTAGTTACAGATATATTTACCAAAATGGGTGGAAATGCGATTCGAAAAAAATAAAGAAAAAAGCTATGAAAAATATGATTTGTAAATGGTGTAAATATTATTATATTGTTATTTCTGTGCCGGTGCTGTTTCATCAGTTAATAGCTCAGAATATTCTCTAAAATATTCATTAAATGAATGTAGTAATTGGGAATGAAACTGATGCACAACACGGTACTTAACTGTAAGAGTTATGATTGAATTTAAGTAAAATTCAAATATTTTAACTTTGAGAATGACTAGTTGGGGAATACGTGTGTGTGTGTGTGTGTGAGAGAGAGAGAGATTATGACTAAGAGATAAAGCAGTGCATTTTTTAAAGAAATCGCTACTGGGTATCCAGGCACAAAAGGGCACTTGACACACATGTCAGCGTTTTTAAAGTGCATTTTTGTATAATGTACACTTTTGAAATAATGACACAAAATGACGTATTTGTCAGACTTCTGCTAACCGTTTCATTTCCAATTCAACACATCGCAATCAATACAGGAGCATTGTATGTAACCCTACTTTTCATATGAAAATAGAATGCATGCGGTGTATTGCAGATTTCGGTATTAGATACTATTACGACAGTCCATTAATTATGTAACGCTACAGAGCACGAGAAAGGTTTACAATTTGTTACGCTTTGTGACATAAGGATTTTTTTTAACAATTCAACTATCGCAAACTTTCAATCATTTTGTGGCATCTCACTGATCGTAAGATTACTAAAGAAAAGGAAACATTTCTGGCAATATTTAAGAAAAACTCGCGCTGAAGAAAAAAACGGGAAAATGGACAGTGATTATAATCTGAGTACTAGAGATTCTAACATCTGAGTATAAGGAAAAAAAGGGGATGGGCACGAAGGTAACACGCGACAGATTTAGAAAAAATATTTTAGTAGGGGCTTCTCTTTAGGAAACTTTGTGTTTAGAAATTTTTAATTTAAGGGGAGGAGCTTGAAGGTTATGAGTAACATTTGATTCGTTTTCTATAGAAATCCTAAAATTTTGGAGGGGCTCAGCCCTTCCCCCCGGCGTAAATCCCCGCGTACCAGTGTTGAAGGTAACTGTGCAACAAATTGGGTTAAAAAAATGTTAAAAATAGCGCTTTGTACTTAATTGACAATCCCTTACTTTCTTACAAGTTTGTGCCATCTATTAATTGCGTCAGAAAAAATGCGTGAACAAATATCAGTTACCAATATTGCCCATAACAGACACGATATGTTTGATTGCCAGGAAATGTTAGGCCAGGATAAAACAGATTAGGTTAAAGATAACAATCTTTGAGAAGACTGGAATTCGGCGATAATGAGAATTGGAAATTTCTGGAAAGTGAACCAATACGAACGTAAGAACGTAGCTCAGGAATAGCTGAAAGTTAGCCTCAACAGGCTTCTAAAATAACAACTTCAAAATTATGTATGCACTCAATATGACCCAACGTAAACAAAAAATCAAAATTGCTTTATCGAAGTTTATAACCTAATATGCGTCGCATCAAATGAATATCAACAACATAGTGCATAGTAGATCGGTGTGATGGTAAGATGTGTGAAACAATCACGTTATGGTAAAGAATAAAAGACAATCTGACTTTAAAGGAAAAATTGTTTGTGATCAACTCTTCTCCATAAAACGGAAATGGATGCTAGGAAACCCGATATTCAATTGTCTCCAGAAAACATAGAAGCAGCAAAGCAAAACAAACATAGCAAGCCTAACTAATTCTGTCGCTCTACTACCTCCCTCCTCTTCAATACTTGATAATAACCTCCTCTTCAATAGGCAGGTTAGCTTACTCTCAAATATGTTGTAAATGGTGGGCCTACCTTATAGATGACAGACGACAATCCTGGATTTGACTTCACGTAGCTACATTAATAATTTGGCATGAGAGATTTTCACTAAAAAGCCATCGGCGTCGGCACTGAATCAGCAGCTCCTTCTTGCTCTACATATTGCCGATTTTGATCTAAGTGGCTATCGTCGCAACGCAAAGTGTTCCTCAAAAGTGTTGTAAATGTTATATTCTCAGTATTTTATCAGAAATAATGAAATGAAATGAAATCTTTGAGTTTTACGTCCCACGGTTATGCCGGTTAGGCTAAAGGAGACGGTGACGATGAGCAATGAATGAAATGGTGGAATGAAGAAAGTGGGAGGAAACGGGAGAACCCCGAGAAAACCCACGCACACGGTGTTTGTCCACCACAAAGTTCACTTGGCGGGGGCCGGGATCGAACCCGGGACCCCAAGCACCAGAGGTAAACGCTCTACCACTGTGCCACCGCGGCCCCAGAAATAATGGGCCTTATGCAGAGTCGTTTTGACGTCTGATTAAAGCCATACAACGGGGTTTGACTAAAGGATGGTTATCAAAAATGTATTCAGAGTCAGATTAGGACTTAATATTTGACGAAGTTAATACTTGTAACTAATTAATCTAGAGCAGAGACTAATCTTTTACCCACGGTTCAGCGTGCGACACATTTCGTATTTCATGTATTTTCATTTTTACAGACTGCGCATGCGCTCATGTACTTTTCCGTAGTTGTCACATTTATTTTTCTCATCCGATGCATTGCGGTTATATAAGTTAATCATACCCAAATCAACTTTTTAGTTGTACTCAAAGTAAACTCTGAATACCAAAAAGTGCACTTTCCTTAGTAGTGAGCTAGTATTCAACTTACTAGTCTGTGACTACACATCGATTAACTAATTCTCTCTGAATACCGCCCAATGAGTCTTAATTGTAACAAACCAAAACAGTATTGTAAGCTAAGGATAAGTAAAAATTCCATTTCATAAAAATTAAAAATCCAAATAGAAAGTTTTCTTCTGTTATTTTCTCTCAGAGACTATAAAAAAGGTGTATAGTCCAAACGTGTTTCGGATCGTTACTGATGTGAGAGTTCGGCTTCAACCTTTCTACCTTTTTAGTCGTCTATTAACTTTCTCTGTATTAGAGTAGAATGAAACTGCTAGCATCTAGAGGTGAACAAATGAGTACGCGAAACGAAGGAAAGAGGAATAGCTGAAATCTCAAGAATGAAGCTATCCAATTTTATACCTATCCACAGAATACAAGCTAAAACATGTATAGTCTTTCCAGCCTTAGAACAAAGTAGACGTAAACAAAGCGAAATACATTACTCCGCGGCTCACACGTGCTTTGGCAGCGAGAGACGTGAACAGCAAGATCGTCTGCTAGCTTACGATCGTCGCATAACTTCCAAAGTATAAGACTACTGTTGGTTGGTAAATAATTAACGTACTGACACTGACTACTGCTATGTTGGAAATATGCATTTTCTCAAGTTGTTATATAAACGAGATTGCCTCTGTTCCTGTTGCCCTCTTTTGAGTTTTATAACACGAGACAAATATGGACGCCATGGAACTCTGCATTCTGCAATTTCAAATGAGCGGGGTCGGTGCGAAAACGCATGCGCAGTAAATACTATATGTTCAAGTACTGGTGAGGTTGAAGTAAAGCTACATCTGTTGTTAAATATTATATATATTGCTTCTTTATCACAAAATGCAGGATAAATTTAGATATCTTTATACGAAAATGTTATTTTAGTAGGGATTACATTGCGGTAGGATACTAGTGCAGTGAGACCAACAACCAATCACTGGTCATCGACTCACTGGTAGTCAGGCGGGTTTGTTTACATCTACTTTTTTCTAAGGCTGGAAAGAGATTAGTCACAAAACTAAAGTATATTGAAGTAATTTTAAATTTATAGTAATTCAAGTAATTTATTGTTCAAGTACTCTTCCAGTAATTTAAAGATTTATGAAGTGCATTGTGTATCCAAACTGCTGGGACTGGGTATCCATTTGGAAGCAAAAAGGTAGCTTTAAATATGCCCTGAGCTAAAGGATGAGCACTAGCCTGACAGATCCGACGAGACTGATGTCGTCCTGGTCATCTGGATGATGAATGGTTTTCCCTGGAGGATCCTGGATGTACTGGAGTCAGCAAACAACTGAATCTTGATCCTGCTGGACTGCCAGGGGCGTCGAGTTCTCTCGTTTCGGTGCGTCTCCAATGATGTTCTCCTACACCTTCATTTCACTAGTCAGATAGTGGACTATTGAATCTGTGGCAATGAACCAATAGAATGGTACTCCCAACAATGGAGTTGGTTGTTCTCCAATGGAGCGACGTGTCTCTCACGACGATCCTGCACCTTCCCAAACCTTGTGGCGAATACCCCCTGTTGGTGTGTCCTCCGTGGATTTGCTTAATCGAAAAACGATGAGTGTGACATTCAGTGAATTAGGAAGTGTCAGGCTAGGCGGAAAGGAAGGCGGAAAAATAAGAAGGAAACTAGTCGCGTTCATTGACAATTTGAAAAGTGACAATTAACAAATACATGCTTATTGGAGCTGTCTAGCAATGTACAACGTTGAATACAAGTTTTGTTTCGTTGGATTTTAAATGTTCATAGTTCTGTCGTGGATAAATGTAATTTAATAAAATAATTGAATTTAGCGAATTAAGTTAAGAGTTTACACAGTAATCTCATAGTCACTTCACATCTAGTACACAGCTACTTCACACCCCTCCTCGAAACTGAAAATACAAGAAAATTTTTATTTTTCGTAATATACTAACTAATTAACTAACTCTATGGCCTATGGAACCGGGAGGTTCAATGCCGCGTTCACAGAAGCTCTCCACTGACTTCTATTCTTAGCCAATTGGATCCAGTTTCTACTTTGTATTCCAATCTCTGCGAGATCCATCTTACTATTGTCCTCCCATCTGCGCCTATGTCTTCCTAATGGTCGTTTTCCGATTGGTCTTCCAGTCAAGACTTTGAAAGTGTTTCTACTTTCTTCCATTCTAGCAACATGACCGCCCACCTAAGCCTCCTAGACTTGACGACCCTAACGATGTTGGGTAAACCATATAAATTATGTAGTTCCTCGTTATGAAGTTTCCGCCATTCCCCATTTCCGTTCCTCTTGGGTCCGAATATTCGTCTCAGGATCTTGTTCTCAAATACTTTCAGTCTATGTTCTTCCCTCAGAGTAAGTGACCATGTTTCGCAACCATACAGAACAACAGGCATGATTATCGTTTTGTATATATTAAGCTTCAAATTCCCTGACAGAATTCGCGACGACAAGAGATTTTGAACCGAGCAGTAACACGAATTCCCTGCTTTTAGTCGACTTTAATTTCTTCGTGAATATGATTTTCCTCTCATAATATTGATCCTGTATATTTGAAATTATCCACTTTATCAAAAGTATTATTTAATATTTTAACGCATATATAATTTGCTGTATTACGGTCCCGACGCACTTCCATGAATTTAGTTTTCTCTGCATTTACTTCTAAACCCATATTCCTGCAAGCGTTTAATAAAATCTCTGCATTTCTTTCTATTGTTCTCCTTTCATCCCCTATTAAATAGTAGTAGTATACTAAAAAAATATTAATCGAAGAAATTCAAAAAATGTTTGTGGAAGATAAAGAGTTCTCTGTATGATGTAGCGTTTCTTTTGAGTAAAGCTTCCATTGCAATCTGCTGAGTATGTATTTTAAGGTCAGTCTTTAGTCGGTTACTGGGTATACTTGAACATGAGGTGACACATATGTGACGGCATCTCTGCGAAGATGAAAAGGAAAAATAAAAATAAACATTAGTGTTTGCATTATATCGTTATGAGTGACATGTGCTTTAAAGTGTTAATTTTTAGTGATGTAATTATAGTGCCATGGAGAATGGGAAAGGAAAAGTAAGGAATAATAATAAAATTAATTATCACTAATACAAATGATTATAAATGTACACTCATGTCCAAAATGATTGTCGCATATCTATAACTGTCTTCTTGTAAGAAAATAATTTGATAATGATTTTGCAGGGTACTTTTAATACTGATGCTATATGTATAATCGGGAAATGTATATTTATGGTAAATTTCATAGGAAAAGAATTATAAATAGGAAAATTAGAATGAGTAAAATAAAATGTTGCTAAATGGACAAGAAAGTTTTATTTTCGTTTTATTCTTCTTATTTACTGCTCTTTTGACATGAAGTTTGCTACATACATGTATTTGCCGATTATACATATACTAACATTATAAAAAATACTAGGCAAATTCGTTATCAAATTATATTTTTACAATAACATATTTATATGTACCTAGGTATATTCTTCTAATACAGATAATAACTTCTGTATAGAATGTGAGTAATACGCGAAAGAAATTACGTAATACTATCTAGCTAATCAAAGATAGTAAACTTAGACAACATAATAAGTGTACTGATTTCAGTTTGAGAAAAATGAGCTTTAAGTAATTTAGGCTTAAAGCATCCGTTGACTGGAAACGAATTCCAAGATATGGTTATAGTCCCATATACTGGCTGTAATAAAACTACAGAAAATCAGTACGATAGAACTATTCACCAGATGTAACCTACAACCCTAACTAACATATAAATTCTTCTTGTCTTCATCTTCTAAAATCTTGACATCTTGGGGTATCGAATCCTGGACATCGAAATGGATGGAGCATGGTTCTTGCAGTCCTGACATCGATCTTCTTACATCTTCTTGATGTATCCATCTAATATCAATTCATATACGTGACGTTAATTTTCTCTATTCTTCACATATTCACATTTCGAAAGAATAAAAGAAACTTCTATAGTCATACTTTGTCCAAGCAAATAAAATGTTACAAGTCTTGAAGATACCAACGTCTTCCAAATTTGTTAACGAGGCTAGGTGATCGTAAATAACCAAGTAATTCGAAAAATGTCCAAGTTTTTGAAGTGTTCCAAGTTTCGAAGTGTTCCACCGGTGGATTTGTATGCACAATTCAAAACCAAGATAAACTAACTTCTAAGCGTGGCCAGCGCTAAAAGAAAGTTCATAATCCAACTACAAGATGTTCCTATCCACAATCCAATCTTCAAGAAAAGTAATCCACATAGTTGTTACGTGCGGACAGACGGACTAACAGCTTCTTTATCAATGGAAAAATATATTGGGAGTAATTGCTGATAAATGTCCCAATTTTCTTTATCATAAATACAAAATACGACACGGTCTATCTCATCTAGATGTTTATCTAAAAATATTCTTGTCGTGGCCAAAACAATTTTGGCAGCTTCTAACTTCGGGAATTTAAACGCTCCAGTGGGAAATGTTAGGTAGTACGATTGTAGAGAGATCATTCTGCAACATTACTTTTAAGCAATTTTTATGTTTCTCGTAAAATCTTATCTGAATTCCGTGGTCCACATGTCATAATTACATAATTAGCTGGTAAACGATGACCATTGTTAATTTTCGCTTCTCCTGGCTTCAATGATGATATACTCAAACATTCTTCTAAGAATTCAGTTCCGGCTGCATCTTGAATGGCTGTCTGCGCCACCTAAAGGAGTTAAGGTTTTATCCCTTGGATTAACCAAGGCATCTGCTTTTATATCCACAATATTACTTTTATAAATATTAATCTTCTGATTAATGGCAGTGTTGGAGGCAAATTTGGGTTTTCATGTTTAGTTATTCTTTCCCATAGATGTCCATGTTGATGAATTTTTGGCAATCATAACATATTTGATATGAAGAGAAGGGATGAAAACTTCTTCCATACATTATTTCCTGGGGTTGAAAATTTCTTCAGTTGGTAGTCCTTGATGGTCTTCGCGTTTTGTCTTCTCCTTTTTCATCATATGGTCTTCTGTGCAGACGTTGATGGGCATCTCCTCGTCAGAGTTTTCAAGGTGGTGTGGCAGAGCCTGTATTTTTAGATAACAGAGCTCATAATTTAACGATTAATTTTTGTTTATTTTGGAATATTGGATTTATGAAAGATACTAAAATTTTGTTTGGTGAAGGAAAAATAACGAATATAATTTATGTCAATGCAAGTTTTATGAAATTATACAATTTTGTTGTCAGCTAATAAAAACAAGTAAAAGCACATAATTAGTAGTCTGCGAATGCAGGAAATAAATTTAGAAAATGTGTTGGCAAGAACAATTTGTAAAATCCTTTGAGTTGCATTTGTATAATGATTGTGAACACGAAACACATTCACGGGTATGTAGAAATTGTCTAGAATCATGAGATCAGAGCATTCCAAGTATTGCAGTTGTTGTTTGCGAAACGAGGAAGAACCTTGTTTTTCCAACGAAAGGAGGACACACGTGCTTGACGTCAGTCGACGCCACCGAATTCCTGAGGAGGATTCTCAAACAAAACCAGAGGACAGGAGGTCTCTAGAGAGAAGGACCGAGACGATTGAGGGATAAGTACCGAGCCGATTGAGGCAAGGAGTTCGAATACAACGGAGTCTTTTGCATGTGAATTGAAAGTACCAATCCAATTACGAAGTTGAGACTTGAGTCTCAAAGCGCCAATATTCAACAAACTAACTTCCAACGTTACTTAACTAGGACATTGGTTAGAGAAGCCGTTACCAATGTTGACCGTGTCTTAACCAGAGAGACACCTATCCAAGACGATATCAATTTGGCGATATCGACGATCAGTAACCAGCCCAGGAGAGCACCACCAGCGACCCTCGTCAGAAGACATCATTCAAGGTATGTGTGACCTCGAATTCAGTGATCAAATGCTCAATGCTTGGCATGCGTTGCTCTTCTGGCAATCTTTCTAGATATCCGATTTTAAACACAACATTTACACAGCAACACATAATAATCAGAAATATAACTGTCAATTATCCATTGAATTTATGAGTTGTCAATTTATTTAATCCCCGTAAGAAGCATGCTTAAAGCATTAACCTCTCGCATAGAAATCAGTAGCGTACCCACTCATTCTAGATGGTGAGTGGAAGGAGATCTTCTCAGTTCAACGATTACATCCCCATTTCAAGGCACGAACTGAGGAGGTTGTCAGTGGTATTCCTCTTCCGGGTTTTCCTTTTCATAAAACTTCTTCAATCTCTGAACTGCTATGCTGTCTATCTTATAAGATCCTCGGGCGGTCTTGTACTTAACATAATAGGAATTTGAATTTTCCACTCGTTGAATTATGTCTGGACCAATGAACTTTCCGCTAAATGCCTTGCCGTGACCTTTCTTCCTTGTAGTATCTAATATCCAAATTTTTCTCCTGTAAAAGCAGGCTTGTGTGCCTTTTATCAATAAATTTGGTCGCCGCTTTATGTCGCTTGTAAAGATGTTCCTGTGCTTTGTACCTGATCTCTTGTAACTGTTATAAACGAATGGCATTATCTTCGTATTGACACGGGGTGTTTAAAATTGCCTGATGAAGTAGCATAGGCTTAAAACCAAAAAGACATTGGAATGGTTAAATTTGAGAAGATAGATTCTTGGTGACGTTGAGAGAAAAAAACAATGTGCTGTAAGAAATCATTATACTGTCCTAAATCTTTGTCACATAATGCTGATTTTAGTCTTTGTTCTATATTTCGAATACTAATTTCACACACACCATTGTTGTAATGCCCATGAACATTTACAAAACGCATGTTAGCTCCAATCATAGCACATAATTCTTTGAATAGTCCACTAGTAAATGAACTACCTTTATCTAAAACAATTCCATAGAAAATTTCATATTTTAAAATTTTTTTATGGTAAAGAAATGAAACCAAAGTGCTTGGTGTAACATCAGGAATAGAATCAGCAATAATGTATCTAGTACAACTGTCTACTACAACCACTAGAAATTTATGATTTAACATATTATTGGGAGAATAATTCCCACCTACAGCAATGTGCAAACGATAGAAGGGCGGAACTGAGGGATAAGTAAGCAATGTACCATACGGAGAACCAATTTTCTATTTTAAAATTTGACACGTTGTAAACTCACGACATTTCTTATATATATATATATATATATATACACTTCTTCATGGATTTCTATTTTATTTTATCTTCTATTTTAGGATTTCTATCTTTAACAAAAGGATCTTTACGTTGCTATTGCCAAATTTGGTTAATCTAAAATTGAAAATAAATTAGTTATATCCTGACTAAAGAAAATTTTCGGATCTTCTTGATTCTATTTCTTATCTTCCAAATCTCTAGGGGGGGGGGTTGAAAATCGTGAAATAGTGTCTGCTTCTGTATTGCTGGAACCACTAATATGTGAAATAGTGAAGTTGTAAGATTCGATTTCACTCAACTATCTGTAAATTTTACTTACATTCTTTGTTTTCTTCAAATACAATAAACTATGACAATCGGTCTTCAAATTAAAATATTGTCCCAAACAAAATAACTAAATGAACGTAAGGAATACAACAACACTAGTAATTCAAACTGGTATGGGTGTAATTTTCTCTCGCTAGGGGACGTCGCACGACTACAATAACTAATAGGAACTAGATTTGTATCGTCATGTGAATTTTGAGGTTGCTTCAACAGTCCAGAAAGCACGACCTTTGAAGAATCAAAATAGAGGTAGAGAGGATAATCAAACTTATATCTCATTAAACAAGGAGATAAAATGATGGCTTGCTTGATGTTATTGAATGCTGTCTCTTGCGTTTCTTTGCAGCGAAAAGAAGCATCTTTTTTCAACAATGAAAGTAAAGCTTCTGCCAATTGTCTGAAATTAGACAAATACCAACGACAGTGACGACGCCAGAGGGGGGGCAAGGGAGGCGAGCGCCCCCTGGTGGCTATTCATGCCCCCCTGACTGACATATATTCTGCCCCCCCAGACTCCTACAATCATAAAACATTCTACATATAGTATTTTATATCAATTTCAAAACCAATCTGATTGTCAGATCGTACTATCTATGCATTTGCTATGTAGCAGATTAGTCATCAAGCTTTCTTTGAGCGTGAGAGCACGCATATGTCTGTTTTCTAATTTAGCGACTTTTCCGGTAACTTTTAGTTATAGTTCTTTCTTATGAATTTTAATTATTGTGCCTAGCGAACAATAGCAGATTTGGTCCACTTGTTTTCTTCTCATTGGATCAACTTCGGTTAGAAACGAAAGAAAGGTAAAACCTATTACATAACTTGTTTGTATATATTTATCGAGATTTGAAGTTTTCAGTTTCATATTTTGTTTTATTTAAAGGATCTATACTTCTATTTCCTGAAACATTATTCTCGGTTTTCAATATTCAGAGGATGGGCTTATAACAGCTTCATTTGCGACTACCAAGACTTAATTTTTTGAAGGGGATAAAAAGAATTGTTTTTCCTTCCTGCAAATGATAATAGTAATAATAAATGTATGGAATTAAATTGATTATTTATTTAGCTCCCCCCCCAAAAAAGTATTGTCAGAGTGCTGATCTTTAGTTAGTAATTGGTATGCACTAGTGGTCCCTTACTTATTTTGTTTCAAAGTACTGATGTGACGTTTACCCTATTGACTAGAAATGTACGAGGAGCTGCTGAAAATTTCGTAGCCCAACCCAGAAGGAGTGCACGTGGAATGGTGAAGTTTTACTTCTTCTACACTTTCCCCGAGAGTCAATATTCATATTCATATTCATATTCATATTCATATTCATATTCATATCGTCTTTATTGCAGAAACTTCAGAGGCCATCCAAAGCAATACAATCGTCAGATGTTAAAGTTACAGATTAAAATGCATACAGAATATTTACAAAAAGGTAAAAAAATGAATACAGATTAATTACAGATATGGATACAGAAAAGAAAGAAAGAAAAATACATAAAGATGTAACTGTAATACATAATCTAATATATATGGATTCTCGATTGCAATTCCAATACAATACAAAGAATAACGATTAAAACATAATACAATAGATAACTACTCATACTATACATGTCTATTCATTTTTCTCATAGTTCTTCAATGCTATGTAATTTTTCACTTTAACTGCTTTGTAATTTCGTAAAAATCTTCTATATCATATATTGGATTATCTAATAAGAGTGTTCGAGTTTACTTTTACTATCTTATACAGTGCTCCAGGTTTGCAGAAAAAAATCTGGAGACTTCCTGGCACTACTGTTTGTAGCACTACCCTTATCAGATCTAAAATGGCGTCCTTTCAAGTGTTATTTAAGTTGCAAAATAAGTACAGGCAATAGTTAGACGGAGCTAAATCTGGAGAATAAGGATGATGATCTAGACGTAGCAATCCTAGATAATGCAACGCCAAGTGTGTTCGCAGGGGCTTGATGGACAGGTGTATTCTTCTGAAGGAACAGAATTTCTTTCTTTTCATTTTCCACGGTCTTGAACTTTGAATTTTTCTTTTAGTTTTGTAAGTAATGTAGAGATTCTGGATTAAATATCTGGCCGTTGCGGAGGTGGTCTATGAGTACGACTCCATACTTATCCCAGAAGAATATTGCAAACAGTTTTTCAACCTGCTTCTGTGTATTGAACTTCCTGGGGCGAGGGAGAAATGAGTGCTACTACTCCATTGACTGTTGTTTCGTTTCAGAATCATAGTGGTACAACCATATATCGTCCATGGTTACTATTCGTGAGCGAAATGATCAGCATTACGATCAAATTGGAAGAATACTTTTCTTAATGCCGTCACTCTTTTATTCTCCTGACAGATTTTTTTTTAAACCCATTATATCGAGAACTTGTACATACCCAAGCCATTCTGAACTATGCTACCGACGCGTTCCAAAGAAATGACCACAATCTCTGACAGAAGTTTTGCTGAGACGGTAAACACTATGGAAGGGGGTTGCAGCTAGACCTCAGACTATAATAAGTATATCGTAAAGTATATAAACAATAGTTTAAATTATTTTTGTCACTTAAAAACTGGGGTGGCCTAGGCTCCCCGGCCCCGTGCTACATCCACCACTGGTTGAAATGCTGCAATTTTAAAGAATAATATCACAAATTGCATCCATGATTTCGGGAATAGTCACTGCTTTTAGTCATCATGGATGTAAAGCATAATTTGTTGAGAAATCGTCACGTTTAAACTAAGCCACTCACTTCTTCACCACTGTATTTAACGGAGGAGAGTATCGTAGTGTTTCACTGATTTCCTCATTAATTTACTTCGGTGACTATCGTTGGTGGAACAAAGGGAGGATTTAGGATTTAGATTTCAGTGCTTTCGGCATCTAAGACCATTTAGCCCATCACGTTTTGAGGGATAACTCCCTCAGCGAGCACACTATCCGGGAAAAGGAAAGCAAGAAATGATTTAGGAAGGAAGGAAGCAGCCTGGGACTTATAAGTTAAGTACCACTCCGGCATTTGCCTAGTGGCAATGAGAAAAACCTAGGGAAACCTCATTCAGGGTGGCTGGCCTGAAAAAAGCGTTTTACACTTTTTCGACAAAAACGTTATAACAGTTGTGATCTGGATGTTAGTGAAATTCGCTGTTTGGGCACACATAATCACTTCAGAGGCCTGAGAAAGCAATAAGAATCTTGTTATTAATATGAAAATTTGTATTTGTACATACAAATATATGTTTTTCAAAACTACAGTTTCATCTTTGTACGTAGTACCTACATTCATTCTGGGTTGGACAACGAAATTTTCAGCAGCAACCCCTCGTAAATTAGGGGAAACTAGGATAAAACCGGGTAGGTGGATAAAACCGTAAAAGGGATTTTCTGGGTCTATTAGTGCCACTATCTGTCGGCCAATGCATGGAATTAGTTGCAAACAGCCGCCATGTCATTCTTAGTTTAAGAGAATGCTGAGTAAGTGGCTCCTTTGTTGTTGGCGATGTGTTGAAGAATTTGTGTAGAAAAGTTTTGATTTGTCTCCCATCGATAATATACTGCTGTTCCTAACCACTGGAAGATTTACTTATGTAAGTATACAACATATAATAATAACTCCTCCTGCTGTTATTTCGTGTCTTGAATCAGGATTTTTGTGTTCTTTGAGAGATGCTAGGCCTGTAGTTCTGAATAATGGCGTAGTAGGATATAACCGGGACATCAACAGTCGGACAGAACCGGGTAGTACAGTGTAAATCTGAGAAGGTTAGATACAGTGTCTTAACTGTAAAGGATGGGCACACAAAGCTTGTAGCAATGTGGACGAATATGATGAAACATTTATTTGTGATTTTTCTTCTTAGATTTAACAAAATCGTAACCTAACGTTATTTTTTCTGTTATTGGTCTAATATAGCCTAGCCCTCTATATTTTCCGTACTTTTTAAGCTCACGTATTTTTTCAGTTGTATTGATTCTTACTGTACTAGTTCTTGGCGTAATTACATATTTGTCTTGTAAAAGAAAAGTTTTTATAATTATTTTATATGTACCCGGTTTTTGCATACCCTTTAAAAATTGTTTTTGCTTTCGAAATTTACCAGCTTTTCCACTGAAATAAACATTTTTGTGTCAATAACACATCTATTTAACATTTGAAAACTAATTGAAGCTATACTTTCCACATAGATGCTGAGGAACAAAGAAAAACATTTTGGGTCCCGGTTTTGTCCGATTTTCCTATATTATATATACAGGGTGTTTCAGATAAAACGTCCAGTGCTTATAAATCCGAAACGGCTGAGAACAAAAAGATGAAACAAAAACTGAGATAGGAATATGTCATAGGGCGCATCACATGGTGTTGTTGTGGTAACCCCCAGGGCCCTCCTTCAAGGGGTCCCAGGGGCCAACTTCAAATTTTCAAATAGGAACACGTATTGAATCATACATCATTCAATAGTACTTGAAAAACAAAACAACTTTTGTAGGAAATAATTTTCGATTTGGGCCATCGTTTTTAAATGGCCACAAAAAGTGGGTAATATATCAGATAAAACGTCCAGTGCTTATAAATCCGAAATGGCTGAGAATAAAAAGATGAAACAAAAACTGAGATAGGAATATGTCATAGGGCGCATCACATGGTGTTGTTGCGGTGACCCCCAGGGCTCTCCTTCAAGGGGGCCCAGGGGCCTACTTCAAATTTTCAAATGGGAACACGTATTGAATCATACCTCATTCAATAGTACTTGAAACACGAAACAACTTTTGTAGGAAACAATTTTCGATTTGGGCCACCGTTTTCAAAATGGCCGCAAAAAGTGGGTCCTGCATCAGATAAAACGTCCAGTGCTTATAGGCCTAAATCAGAAACGGCTGAGAATAGAGAGATGAAACAAAAACTGAGATAGAAACGATGATAAAGCATATCAAGTGATGTTGTTGTGGTGACCCTCAGGAAACTACGTGAAGCGGGCCCAGGTGCCAACTTCAAACTGATACAGGACTTTTTGCGGCCATTTTGAAAACGGTGCCCCAAATCAAAAATTGTTTCCTACAAAAGTTGTTTCGTATTTCAAGGACTATTGAATGAGGTATGATTCAATACATGTTCCCATTTGAAAATTTGAAGTTGGCCCCTGGGCCTCCTTGAAGGAGGGCCCTGTGGGTCACCACGACAACACCATGTGATGCGCCCTATGACATTTTCCTATCTCAGTTTTTGTTTCATCTTTTTATTCTCAGCCATTTCGGATTTATGAGCACTGGACGTTTTACCTGATATAGGACCCACTTTTTGCGGCCATTTAAAATCGGTGGCCCAAATCGAAAATTGTTTCCTACAAAAGTTGTTTTGTTTTTCAAGTACTATTGAATGATGTATGATTCATAACATGTTCCTATTTGAAAATTTGAAGTTGGCCCCTGGGTCCCCTTGAAGGAGGGCCCTGGGGGTCACCACAACAACATGTGATGCGCCCTATGACATATTCCTATCTCAGTTTTTGTTTCATCTTTTTATTCTCAGCCGTTTCGGATTTATAAGCACTGGACGTTTTATCTAAAACACCTGTATATATATATATATATAGCGTATAGTACTAGACAAATGTGTTACTTGTAGCATACGCGAAAGTAATTCAATTTATGTTAAGATTTCAAAAATTGCATTGAAAAATATTTCATGTGCAGACGTTACTTATTGTTAGTTACAAATTTTACTTGAAATAAGTTTATCATATAGGTCTAATATAAAAACAACAAAGTCAAACATAATGTCATTCTTTGTGTGAAAAATAGGCGCCCCCCCGAAAATATATCTGCCCCACCTTTGCCCCCCTAAGAACTTAAAGCTGGCGACGTCACTGACCAACGAACAAAAGAAGCCAATCCTAAAAAACTTTTGACCTGTTTCTCTGTTTTAAGACGCTGATAATTGAAAATATAGTTGATAATTCTTTTCTAAATAGACAAATCATTTTTACTAACAGTGCGACCAAGAACATCTATTGAAAAATATCATAATTTGTTTTTCTGGGGAAAGCTTTAAACCAATTTCCTTTATTCTTTGAAACAACATACGGGTTAACTGTACAATTTCGTCAAAATTTTCACTAAACCAAAATAATCGTCTACGTAGGCATATATTTTATCTTGTGAAAGACCTTCTAAAGAGAGTTTTACTAGTCTATTTATGCCACTAGTAGATGTCTACGTCTAAGAGAGACACAAGCCTGTACGTGAGAGATTCTTTGTTTTATTCTCGCTCGAATATTAAAGATTTTCTTTTGAATTTGGGTTTCAGTCGTTGGTGTATTTGCTATTTCATTGCATTTCCCTGTAATTGCCTTCGAAGCTTCGGCTCTCCTTCGTTTACTTTCTGGTAACTATGACTTTGAAAGTACCACTGGAAAATCTTTTATAATATCCACAAATGCCATTTGATTGAAACTATCATTGCTACTTGCCCCTTCCATGAAGTTTAGGATACTGCGCCATAGGTTACCCACAACGAAATGACTACGCGACGGATGGGAGAAATGAATAATAACTCCTTTCATTGATACGACTCACTGCTACGCGCAGAGGAAACGCGAGTGAACGTTCATAAATCTGAAGGAGTCTAGACCTGAGTAGTGGATTGTTTTATTGATACAAAATTGAGGGACGAGATTACTCTAGGTGTAGTTACTCCGATTCTCGAGCAGGACTTCTCAGGAATAGTTACTTATTTTTATTGATATCACCACTAGATATAAAAATCAATACAGATATTTAATACAGCAACAAGCAGCAGATATAGAGCTGATTCATGGTTGTGGAATTCCTGAAATTCGTAAATTTCAAGAGCATTTAAAGGATTATAAAATCACAGTGTAGAGGGGAAAGCCTTTATGTTCAATTGTGAAATATGTACAGTGTGTGAAAATTTATGTGAGGAAGGAAAAAAGAATCTCACGAATATGGAGAAACGTATTGCAACATTTGTTATACTATGGTACCACCTAATCACGAATGTTACATGAAAGTGAATGAAAGGTCAAAAAAGCGAATCAAAAGATTATCATGGAAAAGAAAGCTATGATTGTTTGGTATGGCATTGAGTGTACACAAGATACTAAAATAGAAGATGATGAAGCAAACATATGTGAACATATACTTAATATCTTGGTTAGTCAACATGCTAGCGTTGTTATGAAGATACCATGAAAAATGAATGTAACGTTTGTAAAAAAACGTGAATATGTATTTGATGGAGAATATGTAATAGAAGACTTCCTAACACATCTACAAAAACAACGTCCAAACATTAGTACAATAAAATGCATTGCCCATAACTTGAAAGGTTATGATGCACACTTCATCATAAAAACTATGGTTGAGAAGATGAATTGGACTCTAGAAGTGATCATGAATAGAGCGAAAATTCTCTCTCTTAAAGATGGGAATGTAATCTTCATAGATTCACTAAACTTTCAACCTATGCCCTTAAGTAAATTAAGTGATGCGTTTGGTTTTCAATCGTGCAAAAGATACTTTCCACACCTTTTCAATCTACGGAAGAATGAAACGTATGAAGATACACTTCCAGACGTTAGGTATTTTAGAGCAGATACCATGAAAGTAGATGAAAGAATCAAGTTCCTGGAATGGTATAATGAACAACTTTATAATGAAAGAACTCATAAAGTATTGTGTATAGGATGTCGAAGTTTTACGCCAAGCATGTCTCTTCTTTATGTATACATTTGAGTAAGAAACAAATGTAAATCCATATAATCGCTAGTGCATGTAACTTGGTGTATCGAAGAAATTTCTTAAAGAAGAAATTTCTCTAAAATACTATTGGTATCTTACTAAAGAATGGGTATCGGTGGAGAGATGTACAATCAATTGAAGTAGTACAATTGATAGCTTGGGAAGAAAAAACAAGAAACATTCCAATTCCATATGATGCACGTAATAAGGAAAAACGAATTGCATCAATGAAAGTAGATGGTGAATGGACACACGACGATACAGGAAGAATACACGTGTGGGAATATGAAGGATGTTTTACCCACGGCTGTATTTTTTGTTATCCTAATGACCGAGATAGACCCATATATAATAACGCTACAGACACCATGGAAATTCTTTATGAAGCAACAAAAAAGAAGATTCAAAAATTAAAGAATTTTGGATGTAAAGTTCCTGAAAAGGGGGCTTGTGAATTCAAAAAAACAGTTGGCAGGGAATGAAGAGATGAAGAAGTATGTTACTAATCATCCATTATAAAGAAAATACCATTTAATCCTCTTGACGCTTTTTATGGAGGACATGTGAATGCCATACGTTTGTATCATAAACCAGAAGAACCTGAAGAAACAATAAAATATTTAGACGTTAATAGTCCGTATCCATTACTATGTAAAACAACGAAATTTTCAATTCTCCACCAAACTATCTTTTTACCTGGGGAATCAAATTTTCCCTGCATTGAAGAAGTATTAGGATTAGTTAAATTAAGCATTCTTCCTCCAAAAACTCTTCCATCGGGTTTTACCTTATAAATCAAATGATAGATTAATGTTTCCACTTTGTCGTACATGTTGTGATGAATTAAACCAGACAATTGTAATCATAGTGATGAAGAACTAATTCTACGTGGTAGATGAAATAAGACAAGCATTGGAAAAAGGGTACAAAATAATTGGTATTCATGAGATTTGGGCTTATGATGTTGTTCAATATGATGAAGAACCAAAAAGTGGCGGATTATTTGCAGAATACATAAATACCTTCTTGAAAGCAAAAATGGAAAATAGTGGATGGCCGTCATGGTGTGAAATAGGTGAGCTAAAGAAGTTTTTACAATTTTATGAAAAAAAGGAATATGTTTAGATTAAAGAAAATTAAACATAATCCATCACTTCGTAGTTTAGCTAAGCTAATGTTAAATTCATTTGGGAGAAAATTTGGTCAATGTGAGAACATGGGTCATGTAAGCATAATTAATGAACCCAAGGAATTATATGATAAATTAACATCACATGATATAGACGTTTACCAAATATTTCCAGAAATTATGGCATATTATATGTATATTGGCAATACACAGATGAAGTCCCCGTTTCACTAGCAACAGTAAACACACACACAACAGTACAAGCTGGATTAGAATTGTACAAGTATTTAGAACAGCTACAAGAGAGAGTATCGAATTTTGATACGGATTCAGTAATTTATACTCAAAAACCTGTTGAAAGCAAAATTCCAACTGATGACTTTTAGGTGATTTAACAAATGAATTACACGAATATGGGAAAGAGGCATATATAGCAGAATATGTATCAGCTGGACCCAAGAATTACGCACTACGTATTTTTGACCCCAGTACTAATAAGAAGTATCAAGTGTGCAAAATACGAGGATTTTCATTAAATTATGAGTCTTCCAAACAGTTAAATTTTGATGTGATGAAAAAATGATAGATAATGAAGATGATGAAGAAGAAAAGTCTCGAACCACAGAAGTCAAAATTACAAATAGAAAAACATACCGAAGGAAATATACTATCATTAGCATGCCCGAAACAAAAGTGCATAAGGTGAATTACATAAAACGACGTAGAATTCAAAATTCATATGATACTCTACCATATGGATACACTCCTACAATCAAAAGAAGTGAAATGTAATACGAACATTTATATGATTGAAGAGAGAATCATCATACTCTTTAACATGGATACGACGTGGAATCATCCATTTTCATATATTGTCGCAGGACCAAGTGGATATGGAAAACCTTCCTTTGTAATACAATTACTTTCTAATTTATCACGCATGGCTAATAAATCGTTTCGTCATATTTGTTAGTCATTTGGAGAGTGGGAAAATACATACAGAGAAATTTCGATGAAAGTACAATTTATTGAAGGATTACCTCGAACAAAAGACTTTTTACCTGAAACTGGACATCATCTTATTATTACTATCATATGTGTGAAGTGAATCGTAATAAAGTTGACTTCTTTAACAAAGGTTCTCATCGTAGAAATCCTAGTATAATATTTATTAGACAAAACATATTTCAACAGGAAAAAGAAAGCAAAGATATGAGTTTGAATTGTTCTTATCTTGTATAATTTAAAAATCCAAAGTATAAATCACAAATTAAAAGTATGAGTTATCAGATAACTCCTGAGAACCCAAAATTTCTTCAAGAAAGTTTCAACGAAGCAACAGTTACCATACAGATATATATTTATTGATTTAAAACAAGATACATCAGATGAAATTCAAACAAATATATTTTCTGATGATTTTTAAAATTATGTTTATGTTTCATCGAGGTAGAAGATGATGATACTCAAGTTGTATTTATTATACTAGTTTGAAACTGTGTTTTTTCTTTCTATCAACATGTCTCCAACAGTAAAACACGGGGATCTTCTTCGTCCGTTGTGCAAAGGAAATCCTAAATTACGTAAAGCTACAGTGGCAAATGCAGACTCTTTAGTGATTCATTGTTATAATGCGAATGTTGGTGTACTGTATTAAAAGGGAATGTACCTCTTACAAAGACGCAGAAAGCAAGATTAAAGCGTTACAAGAGGACGCTTTGATATCTTGTGAACTAAGGAAACTCCATTGAAAAGAAGAAGAAGCATTTATTAGTGCAACAGGGTGGATTCTTACCGGCATTATTAGCTCCTATTTTAAGTGGTGCGTTATCAAGTTTACTATTCCGATAGTGAAATAGAACACAGAAAGAAAATGAGTTTAGTTCCACCTCAAGTTCTTAATCGTATACAATCACTATCATCATAATTAGCCCTGGAGAGACGTAAATCTAGTTTGGATCAAGAAATTCAAAACATTTTACATTTATCCTCTCTTAGTGATGAAGAAAAATGGAATTAATATAATAATGTTCTTCAAAAATATTTTAGCATTTAATGCGAAAAGAAGAAAAACCTGTTACACTTTCCATTACGTCAACTCATTTAGAGAAGACTGAAGTAGAAGAAATATTGCTATCTATACCCAAAATTATCGTAAACGTGCAGAATTACTACTATATAGAATAAAACAAGATGATAACATCACATGGGATAATAAAGGAAGTGTTTACATCGAAGGTGATAAACTAGAAGGATCTGATATTTGTAGATTTAATTTGTGATGTGTCGCACACAAGTAAGCACACACATCCACCTGGATGGGAGAAATTTTGTAATTATTTATCTTTTAATAACACACCACAAGAGCTTATAGGAAATCCAAAACGTTTGTCATATATTTTCCAACGAAACAAAGCATCACCTGTAGCATAATTGTTACGGAAAAACCTCTGAAATCATTTGTAGAAGAAGAAGAAGAAGAACAAGAAGAAAAGGAAAAGTATTATATCCTGTAAGAAAAAGGAAACATGTGTGTAAATGTCCAGTGTGGTCAAAGTGGAAACCATAAATAAACAGTTAAACAAAATTTACTACAACCCTTCACGCCCTCTTCATTTTCAACTGCTAAAAATTGTGAATAGCCACGAAGACGAAAATTCCCATACGTTGTATAAGAAAGTGGTTACTGAAACAATCAAAATATACGTCACACAAACCAGTACGTCGTCGTTTTAAAAGATATTTCTACGTAGTGAATAATATTGATGATGAGTAGGAAAGTGATATTAATGTTCTTCAGTCTCTTTGTAAATTTAATGACGGATATCATTATATTCTTACAGTGTTAGATGTGTTCAGTCGATATACCTGGGCTCTGCCAATAAAATCTAAAAGTACAAATGATGTTTTAAAAGTATTAAAAGTTGTTTTCAAAGACAGAAAGCCAATTACATTCCGAACAGGTAAAAGAAGAGAGTTTATTAATAGAACGATACAGAAGTACTTTAAGAAAAACAAAATAAAACATGTTACAACTAAAAATCCTGATATAAAGGCTAGTATTATAGAGCGTTTTAACAGAACTCTAAAAGAAAAAAATGTGAATTCACAAAGTATCAAACGTATAATTACGTAAATGTATTACCTCTTTTTGTGAAATCATACAATAAAGGTTATCATTCAATCATTAAGATGTCACCTGCAAACATTTTCTCAAAATGACCTATTACAAGTATGGCATAACCAGTATGATAGTAAAATGAAGAAGAAGAATCCGGATTTTTGAAAACATCTTAAGATTGGTGATACAGTACGAATTAGTAATAAAACTAAACGTTTATTTGATAAAGGATACCTGCAAAACTGGACTTAGGAAATGTTTAAAGTGTAGAATATTATACCAAGAGATCCACCTGTGTATGAAATAGAAGATTTAAGCAAGGAACCACTGGATGGGTTATTTTATAGAGAGGAATTACCATCTGTGACGTTATATAAAACGTTTCACAAAGACAAAATCATACGCACAAGAAGAAAAGATAGCAAAAAAAATCTTGTTCATTGGAAAGGATATTCTTCTTCTAACGTTATTAATGACGTCATCATTGATGAACAACCCATTAAGTTATCCTTTCATCAACGAATTGGTGAAGCGAGAGCTATCTTGGAAGAAAAAGCTAAAAATAAACTGAAATCTATGTTAGGATCTGGTTATCAGCGAAGGAAAAGAAGAATTACACATCATTCCATCTTTAACCCTTCACTATTACACATCATCAAGGGGAAGATGAAGTGCAAGAGTAAAAAAGAGGAAACGTAGAGAGAAAGCAAAGAATTATCAATCTTATAAAGAGACGAAATTATCAGACGATATCTTTGATTAAATCACCATCATCATCATCATGGCTTTCGTACATCATCAATCTTGCTAGTGTGTAAAAAGTGAACTAGATATTTTTTCCTACAAAACCAACGCAAACCAGTATATTAGATAATCATATTGTTATATTGAACCAATCAGTTCACTAGCTGACAATGCACCTATAGAATTTGTCATACCAGGAACAAGTGATGAATACATAGATCTACCACATACTCTTTTTTATATTGAAGCTCAAATCGTTAAGCCTGATGAATCAGCATTTGGAGAAAGTGATTAGGATTGTGACTCCTATTAATGATATTTTAAATTCCATGTTCAGTGAAGTGGAAATGAATTTAAATAACAAATTGATTTCATTTCCATCTCATAATCACCCACATCGAACAAATATCCTCTCACAAGAGTGTAAATAAAGTCATTCGTCATAACAAAGGATCTTCAATCAAAAACAATAGATAATTTATTTATGGGAGTATTACCAACTCGAGTGATTGTAGCGTTTACTCAAAATCATGCCTATGCAGGAACGATAACTTCAAATCATTTAATTTCAAACATTTTGACATCAATTTCTTCTTATTATACATTGATGGAAAACATATTTTCAAAACCTTTACAACCAAATTTAAAAACAACCTATATGTTTCTTCATATCACACCTTATTCTGTGGATCAGGTATTTTTTCCAACCATGGAAACATTTCTCGCATTGACTTTCCTCAAGGATACACTATCTTTGTTTTCGACATTACGCAAGATGAAGAAGCCAGCGCTGTGCAGCATTAGAACCTCATTAAACATGGTTGTGTTTGTCTGAAGTTCATTTTAAGACCCCCTACTAGCACCTGTCTTATACATCACATATGGCGAATTTCAGCCCCTCCTAAAAATGGATCACCAGAGGAATTTTTAAAGGTACATTATTATTATTATTATTATTATTATTATTATTATTATTATTATTATTATTATTATTATTATTATTATTATTATTATTATTATTATCATTTAAATGCCACATCATATATGTACACTCATGTCCAAAATTATTGTCGCATATCTGTAAATATGTTATAAGAATATAACTTAATAACGAATTCACCCTATATTTCTTATAATGTTAGTAGAAAAAAATTATATGTGTATAATCGGCAAGGACATATATGTGGAAAATTTCATATCAAAAGAGCAGTAAATAAGAACAATAAAACAAAAATAAAACTTTCTTGTCCATTTAGCAACCTTTTGTTTTACTCATTCTCATTTTCGTACTTATAATTCTTTTCCTATGAAATTTACCACAATCATACATTTCCCGATTATACATATAGTATCAGTATTAAAAGTACCCTGCAAAATCATTATGAAATTACGTATAATCTTACAAGAAGACACAGATATGCGACAATCATTTAGGACATGAGTGTGCATTTTTATATATGATGTCATGCACACTAGAATTATTACGCACACTTCAAATTCTTTATTTCATAATCATTACGTTGGCGTATTTACAGCCAACCAATTACCATTACATATTCCGGTACCTGCAATTATCATACAGATTTATCCACAAAAATCGGTACCCACTGGGTACCCGTACACGAGGGTCACTACGGAAGTTTTGATATGTGAAATAACTTACATACTTAAAATCAATTTAACACTTACATTTTCTCAAAGTATTCACCATTACACTCTACACACTTTTGCATCCTCGAAAGCCACTTTTGGAAGCAGTGTTGCCAGTCTTTTTCTTCAAGTGTTGAAAGTTCATTATCGGAAGCCACCACAGCTTCTTAGGGCTGCAAAATCTCTTCCCACGCATGCGATCTTTGATCCAGGATAACAGAAAAAATCACACGGGGCCAGGTCAGGGCTATATGGCGGATGAGTCATACGTTTGACCTCCGTAGATTCTAAAAACTTAATTATGATGTCGGCCGTGTGTGCAGACGCGTTGTCATGATGAAGCAGGATCCCACGCAACACAGTTCTTGGACACCGTTCTCGAAGCTTCTGGAACACTTTTGTTAGGCAAACAGTGGTGTACCACTGAGCAGTAACAGTCCTTTGTTCTTCAAGTGGAACGGTTGCAACATGGCCAGATTTCGAGAAGAAAGTTGCGACATCTTCTTCCCCACACTTCGCGGTCGCTTCACTTTCGTTGGTGGATATTTGTCTGAAAAGATCCAAACTGTAGACTGGCGTTTATTTCCAGGGTCAAGTTGATAGATCCAAGTCTCATCACCAGTAAGAATGTCAAGGACGCGTTGAGCATTGCCTCCATCAAATCTTGCAAGTAGTTATTCACACCATTCCGCACGGATGCGCTTCTGCTGTTCAGTCAAAGTGTGAGGTACCCAACGAGATTAAATCTTCCTGAGCCGAAGATGATCATGAAGAATTTTTGTTACTGCTGGCGATCAAATGTTCACTGTAGATTCAATGTCCTTGAAAGTTGTTCGAGGATTTTCTCGAATCATTTGTTCCACAGCAACAATGTTTTCATCTGACACAGCTGTTGCCGGACGTCCAGCTCTCTCTTCATCTTTAAGCGATGTCCGGCCTCTTCTGAATTCACCAAACCACCGAAAAATTGTAGCACGGGAAGGAGCAAGGTCCCCAAATGCCCCCTGCAAACGGTCAAGGCTTTGTGTCTCGTTCAAACCACTTTTGAAATCGTAAAGGATCATTGCCCGAAAATGTTCCCTTTCGAGCTCCATTCCAGACAGCCGAATACTGCTCCCATCAACAAACAAGTGAAGGCGATACGGCCACGCCGATAAGCGAGGCGAGTTGAAACTTGCTTCGCTTCTTCGCTCTGGATACCACTACCGAAAGCAATTGTTGTAATTCAAATACTGTGTCACAACATTGCGTATTTCAAAACTTTCGTAGTGACCCTCGTATATTAATACTCATGGACGTGCAGAATACTTCGATGCGTTTGGATTTCCTTCATATGTAATGCAACATATTCAATTTCTACGTAGATTCTTAAATTCAATAAACTTCTATAAATTCAATAATACATTCAAAGTGTGAAATCGTCCCTATGTAGATATTAACTATTCATACTTATTTCTGGTTTAATTCTAAAGGAAAATCCTTAAATCATTTTCGTCCTACCTTTTCATCAACACCACAAAAAATGATCTTCGATTGCTCTATCAATTACTGCAGGTCAGGTAATTATTTCTACTTCTTCTTCTTTGTTAAAAATCGTTTTGTATACATATTATCATTATTATTAGGTAGTGCCTTTATGTCTGTTATTTCTTCTTCTTCTTTTCTTCTTCGCTTGTTTATATATTTATTATTATCATTTCTTTATTTGTTCATTATCATAGATAAAATAAATTTTAAATTATGTTTTACATTTTTTTCATTTCCGAGAATAAAAGAACGACATCGTGTGCATGGTCAGCATCATTGTATATACAGTATGACTACTAGTTGAATTTCATCATCATCAATATGAAAATTAGTGTGGACAGTGTGGAGTCATCATCATTAATATGAAAATTTGAAGTGGACAATGAAGGAATATTAGTGTGTGTGTGTGTGTGTGTGTGTGTGTGTGTGTGTGTGTGTGTGTGTATGTGTGTGTGTAAAGTGACAAATTAAAATTAAAATGAAATCATTCGCACAGTGAACATGTACTTTGGTACATGAAGATGTACTATACTTACCATATTTTTTCTTGCGTAAATATTATTATCATAGTCAATAAATAGTTTGTATCATTCAATTTGTTTTTTACGAGTAAATGTTTTATTTGTTGTTTTCTTCCATTTCCTAATAAATATGTTTATTACGATTGTGGTTTCTCAGGAGTTGTCAAATCAATAGTGTTTACGAAAGCGAGAGAGATTGCGGTCTAGGTGTTAACGGCTGCCTTAGTACGTATTCATGTTTGCGAAAATATAGAGAATCTAGTACCATGAAAAGAAATTAATAAACTGTAAACCTATAATTTTTAATTATTTTATGCTTTCGCCGGTAGCCTCGATTACCCATGAAATACGCCACTGCTAATGAAGAAAGGAGTTTAAATATTGTCCATAAACCTATTCTCTCCTTGCAAAGAACAAATATTTCAGCTAGTAAGTGTGTAAACCACATAATACTGCAGTTTTATCAGATTACTTGGTTAAAGGAAATGCACAAATTACGGAACTAAGCATCTTCGCAGTCAAAAATATACATATTCACAAGATCATTACAATAGTATCACGAGATCAAGGCCCATGTCCCTTGGTACAACCACAGCCTCATTTTTCCGATGTAATTTTTTCCGGGATATTTTTTCCAAACCCCAAACAACCCCTAAATCGTCAACCTTGTTTTACCAAGCTGGGGTCTTCTACGAAAAGAGTTAGACTAACATATGTTTCCTGCAGTAGTCAGGCCTTTAGTTTGACGCTACTCATATATCAAAACGACTCTGCATAAGACCCCGCTTTTCTACATGCATAGAGTTCTAACCTAAGAAACTTGTATCATTGAAAGAAGATATTAAGGTGTAAAATTATCAATATAATTTAGATTATTAACTTTATTTTATAATATTCTAGGGCAACCGTCAGTAGGACTGGTAGCCCACAAAATACGCCACTGATATATATATATATATATATATATATATATATATATATATATATATACAGTGGCGAAGGGTGGTAAGAGGCCCTGAGGCCCGGCCTACCCATTTACTTTCAGAAATTATAATTTATAATTAATTCATTTTCCTTGTACAGAATTCATGATATTTTCTAAGTTGAAAAAAAAAATTGTTTGATAAAGAAATCGTGGTTGGCACCACTGCTGAGAGGCTCACCGAGCAGTGTCTCAGGCGGCAGAAGAACTACCGCCAAGCTACTCAGAAAATCCCGCGAGAGAACGTGTTGGAAATGACGTTTTCTTCACCAGCGTATAACCTGCGCATGAGACCGGCCTCGGCGCTTATCGACTTTCATTTCTACCTACTAGTTTCTCTCGAGTCTTTCGATTCGATATATCAAACAAATAAAGAGCAAGATAACGTGGGCTCCATTCCGTTCCAACTTTGCTTAATTTTGCGGACTCTAACGCAACGCAAAAACTGGAACAAGAAATTCTAACAGCTCTACGCCTATTATCGCAAACTGATGCCCCTTTATTCCGTTGCGTTGGCGCAAACCTCTACGAAATCAGACTCGTTAAGTTCATTAGAAAGAGTGTGTGTTTTTGAGATATTATGAGTGATTTTTCTTCTTACATTTGCAAAAGTGAATGAGAGAAAGTGTCAGTAAGTGGAGAATATGAATATACGTAATATCATTGCTATTAAAGAACATTCTATGTCAGTGTTTTCTTGAAAATTCATGTGTTATTAAGGAACGAAGACTAACGCCTGTGTTGAAAATAGAACAAACAGAGGGCAAGAGAGTTGTGCATGCATTGGTACAATATATATATATATGTGTGTGTGTGTGTGTGTGTGTGTGTGTGTAGGTGATGTGCGCGTGTGTGTGTAGTTGTTGAAATAAAGAGCAGCATATGGAAATATTTAAGTCTGATTCAGTTTTTAAAGGGAAATTAAGTGACACACAAAATATCTTGATTGAATGCGTGTCATGTGTTTTGAACAATATAATTAAAGACAAAATTTTACAAGCAGTTTTTGTTTCAGCATATGTTTCTTGTGAAGCGTAGATAATGCGATAATCCATCTTCCCCACCCGATCACGCCAATTAAAGCATTAAATTGCTTTATGGCGAATTAAGATTAATTGAGTCACATACGTCAATTTCATTATGAAAATTGAGATCCGGATCGAATAAGTGCTGTCGATGAACTACAATTGCATTAAATTTATGTGAATTCGTCTTCTTGTATTTCTGTAGTAAAATATTTGTCTAATCTGTTTCATTTTATTATTATTATTATTATTATTATTATTATTATTATTATTATTATTATTATTATTATTATTATTATTATTATTATTATCGTTATTATTGAGTTGAGTTGAGTTTAACGTCCCGTTCAGCAGCGAGGCTATATGAGACGTGGACCTACTGATTAACGTGGAATCCGAACCACATGAGCTCCCGCCGGGAAATCGTTATTATTGTTGGTAGTAGTAGTAAAACATTGGGCCTACCCTCTTGAAACTATCACCCTTCGCCACTATATATATATATATATATATATATATATATATATATATATATATATATATATATATATATATATATATACACCGAGCGAGTCAAAAATCCCTTGCCATACACCAACTCGCTAACTATTGAATTGGGCTATATGAAAAAATAATGGTGGATTTTTTTAATCGGACCAACCATTTAAGCTCGACTTTGGTAGAGCACCCAATAATAAAGGATAATGCAACGTTGCCACGTCAGTGGAGGACAAGATGGAATGAAATAATCTGGAGCGTGAAATACCCTGTGCCAAGGAGAATAGAACAAAGGAGCAAACCAATTTGCAGGACCCACGATAGTGGCGTCAACACCACAAGGAGGAGGGGCAGGAGAGAGGAGGTATACGAGGAAGACAAACAAATGAAAATAAGTCGTGTCGTTTTCTGACAGGTTTACTATAGCCTACATGTTAGTGAGAAGAAATGTACATACCTCACACACGCACTGCACTTACTTCCAGACGCAACAGTCCTGGGTACTATGCCAATAGGTGCTCAAATTGGTGTCCCTTCTGCTGATGGCACAAACTGGTACGGCGTCGAACACTACCACGCACACGCCGGAATGTTTGGGGTGTTATTGCTCTACACACGTTCCGAATATTCTCCTGCAACTGTTCCACGGTTCTGGGTCTATTCCAATACACAACGGAAGTTAGATACCCCCACAACTAAAAGTCTAATGCCGTGAGGCCAGGAGATCTGGGTGGCCATTCCATGGGACCCCTTCGACCAATCCCTCGGCCAGGAAGCACCTTCTCCAGCCATTGTCGCACTGTGCTGCCGTAATGTGGCTGTGCTCCATCATGCTGGAAATAAAATACACGCCGCGATACCAAAGGCATTTCATCCAGATACGGCTATAATGTGGTGTGCAGATAATGTAGATACTGGTCTGATGTTAACCTATCGGTCAAAAACAGGGCACTAATATGACGTTGCCGTGTATTCCACACCTCACATTCGCTCACAGATCGGCTTGATTGTGCGCTTCAATAACTATTTGGGGATTCTCACGAACAACGTTGTTTCTGTTGACTGTGCCGCTGAGGTGGAAAGTAGCCTCATCATTGAACAGAATATCAGCCTTTAGCATAGGATGTTGTGTTCGTGTTCAGTAACCACTCACAGAACTTTGCTGGTCTGTCTGTGTCTAGGGATGCGTTCGAGTCGAGTCGAGTCGAGGTTTAAGCCTGTCTCGACTCGTCTCGAGAAAATGTTGTCTCGACTCGAAAATATGTTTCTGTCTCGACTCGACAGACTCTGTCTCGACTCGACTCGAATTCGAGTCGAGACAAAATATACGAGTTAAAATATACGCACACATCAGCCAGAATATTATGACTACCTACCTTATTGTCAGTGTGTCCAACTTTGGCACGGATAACAATGGCGACGCGTTTTGGCATGGACGTAATGACCCTTGAAAGGTCACTGGAGAGAGTTGATTGGTACACATAGGCAAGGGCGCCGATTTTTCTGTAAATGTGGGGGGGGGGGATTCAGATGCAGAAGGCATATATATGAGGATTTTAAGACAAATTGTATTCAAATTATGCCAAATATAGTATATTCATAAATACAATGCGGGGGCTCACATGAGCTTTGGGAGTGTCCGGGCCCCCTTGGCCCCCCAGGATCGGCGCCCTTGCACACAGGTAATCTAATTCCCGTAAATTCCAGGGAGAGGGGCGATGCGCTCTGAAGTCATGTTCAATCACATCCCATTTGTGTTCGATTAGGTTCAGATCAGGCGAGTTGGGCGGCCAGCACATCACTTGGAACTTGCCCCTGTGTTCCTTGAACCACTCCATCACAATCCTGGCCTTGTGATATGGTGCATTATCTTTTCGAAAAATGCCACTACCGTTGGGAAACATGGTCGTCGTCTGCAAGCAGTGTGTGATACGCCTTGGCCGTCATGGTGCCTTGCTCGACCTTTACTAGACACATGGATGCTCACGTGAATGTTTTCCGGAGGATAATTAAGCCACCGCCAGCTTGTCTCCGTCCCACAGTACAGGTGTCAAAGAACTGTTCTCTTGAAACACGACGGATTCGCACCCTCCCATCGTCATGATGAAGAAGGTATCGGGATTCATCAGACAATGCAACGCTCTGCCACTGTGCCAAGGTTTAATGACGATGGTCATGTGTTCATTTCAGTCGTAGTTGCCGATGTCGTGGTGTTAACATTCGCACATACATGGGACATGGGCTTCGGAGGCCCATCGTTAGGGGTGTTCGGTGCACTGTGTGTTCAAACGCACTTGTACTTTGCCCAGTAATAAAGTATGATGTTAGTTCTGCCACAGTTCGCTGCCTGTCTTGTTTTACCAGTCTGCCCAGCCTATGACGTCCAACATCTGTAATGAGGTGGGGGCGCCCAACCCCTCGACGTTTGGACGTCGTTTTCCCTTGGTTTCGCGACTTGTTGAAGACACTCACCACAGCACTCCTCGAACATCCGACAAGTCCTGCAGTTTCCGAAATTCTCCTGCCGAGTCTGCGGGCCATTACAACCTGCCCTCGGTCAAACTCAGATCGCGCGCCTTCCCCATTCTACACACGGCCAGCACTCTCACTGATACTGCATGCACCGTACGTGTGACTGACTAGCAGGCATTCGTCGGCAGGTGACACAGATATCGCCTGGACGGAAATTATATCGATAGTAGGTTGGTAGTCATAATGTTCTGACTGATCAGTACATACTAAATAAATTTAAAATGTAGGAAATTTTCAACATTCTGATTAACTTGCAGGAAATTTCACAATGAAAAGAAGCAACTGACTTGGACAAGACAACGGTTAGTTGATGGGGCAATCTTTTTTTCTGGTCTTTGAGGTGTGAGCTTTGACCATGCCTTGTGAAATTTTGATGTTTGGTGCTCATCAGTCGCGCTTCCATTTGTTTTCTAATTGTTCCAGTTCATGATAATTAACAATACATTGCGCAGTTCGAATACATGTTCACGTTTTCATTCAATCCAACTCAAGCCGCTTCAGATACTATAGAGTTGTATTCGTTTACGAAGAATTAATTGCGTATTAGAAATACACCCAAACAAAACATTCTGCGTGCTCATCTGCTCAGTATTCAAGGTTTTAATTACAACCTGAATTGTTAAAATGCGAACGTAAGTTGCATTAGATATCTAAGCAGTTCCTAGTCTATGGATAATTCAAGCAATGCTAATTAAAATCTTTCTAGCAAGCACTTCTGCTGTTCATAAACCTTACGCATTGGAGTAGGAAAAAAAAGAAAAGAAAAGAAAAGAAAGAAAGAAAGAAAGAAGTAAAATTGGTAATTTTGCAACCGTGACTCACTCGGGCTCATGCTCTCTATCCTCAATGGAGCTCGCGTTCGCTAATCTCAATGAGGATCACACTAGTCAAGTTTCTCACTAATTCGAGCTTGAGCTTGATATTTACTGTGAAATTCTCTTTAGCTCGATTTCGTAATGCCACACGTCCTTTCTTGTTTTTACATTTGTCTCACCATTTTCGATTTATACGGGTGGCCGTGGACTTTTCAATTAAGTTTTTGTTTTCATTTTGACCCGCCGCCACAGGGTTGTCGTAGAGAGTCGAGACTTGCTCCATTTTCTTTCATTTTACAACAGATTTCAAACGATGTGCTACTTAACCCCCCTTGCCATTTGAAACTTTTTAGTTGGATCCCGTCTGGGGCCCTGCGGGGAACCCTGGGGCAAACTTTTTACCCCAAAAAAGTGTGGCCTTGAAAATGATGGGATACATGTTCACCGAGTTTTCCATTTACCCAATCGTTTCCGAACAAATGACTCGGTTCAAACTATTCTAGCAGGTAATTTCCTAGCTATGGCTTTTTAAATATTTAGAAATTGGACATGTTTTTGGTCAATATCACGGGAACGGTAAGCCATAGAGATATGATATTGGTGGTAATCAATCCCTAATAGAATGTTAAACATTTTTGTTCTGATATTAATTGGTGGCCACTAGCCAACTGGCCATTGGCCAAACCACTGGCCAGTTGGACAGTGACTACCGGTTACTATTTGGTACCAAAATGTTCACCATCCTTTTAGATATTGATCAACACCAATATGATCTCTCTATGACATACGGTTCCCGAGATATGGCTGCTTAAATTTCTGTAAATCGGTCATTTTTTGGCCACTATCTTGCGAACGGTTAGAGTGACGCGAAAAATTTAATCATTTTGTCTGATAGTTTTTGATGCTCTATCGAATGCAGTGTACAAAATTGAAAAAATCGCAAATAACAGACAGACGGACAGATAGACACACGAACTTTTTAAGTTCGTTGAATATGTTGTAACTCACGATATCCCGCCCGGTGACACGTATAACTTCGGGATTCGTCTAGTTATAACATATCCAATGCAAACACAATTGTCTCGTTCGGATCTCAATGGAGCCACTCCCTTGTCAGTAAGCAACTGCCTTCTTCAAATAACAAGTTGTTATATCTCGAATTATTTTCTTGGAAGATATTTCTGGTAAATACGATAATTTATTGTAATACACTGTAATTCTAGTCTAAGATACACGATATCGAAAATATGGCATTATAGACTAACATAATAATATGCAAATATTACACTGGAAAATAAAATCTTTGGAAAATCGCAAAGAGGAACCTGACATTCATGTTCACAGCCATTCCTCATTATTTGATTTTAATTATTACTTCATTATCAACGAACTTAAAAACTTCGATACTGAATTCTCTATGTCTGTGTGTCTGTCTGTCTGTCTGTCCGTCTGTCTGTTATTTGCGATTTTTCAATTTTGAACCGTGTATTTGATAGAGCTTCAAAAACTATCAGAAAAAGTGATTAAATTTTTCGCGTCACTCTTACCGTTCCCAAGATATTGGCCAAAAAATAGCCGACTTCCAGAGATTTAAGGAGCCATATCTCGGGAACCATAAGTTACAGAGAGATCACATTGATGTTGTTCATTACCTAAGAGGATGGTGAACATTTTGGTACCAAATAGTAACCGATTAACACTGGCCAATTGGCCACTAGTTTGGCCAATGGCCAGTTGTATAGTGGTCACCAATTAATATCGGTACTAAAATGCATACCATCCTCTTAGGTATTGACTAACACTAATATCATCTCTCTATGACTTACCATTCCCGTGATATTGGCCAAAAATGGCCAATTTCTACCCATTTAAGGAGCCATAGCTCATGGATCATAAGTTGTAGAGAGATGACATTGATGTTGATCAATACCTAAGAAGATGGTGAACTTTTTGGTACCAAATAGTAACCGGTGGCCACTGGCCAACTGGCCACTGGTTTGGCCAATGGCCAGTGGCCACGAATTAATATCGGTACCAAATTGTTTACCTTTCTCTTAGGTATTGATTAACACCAATATCATCTCTCTATGACTTACCGTTCCCGTGATGTTGGCCAAAAATGGCCAATTTCTAGATATTTAACGAGCCATAGCTTGGGAGCCGTAAGTTGTAGAGATATCATATTGGTGTTGATCAATACCTAAGAGGGTGGTGAACATTTTAATACCAAATAATAACCAGTGTCCACTGATTAACTGTCTACTGGCCAACTGGCCACCGTTCCCCAAATACTGGCCAAAAAGTTCAAATTTCTAGATATTTAAGCAGCCATATCTCGAGAACTGTAAGTCATAGAGAAATAATATTTTACTAATTTTTGCGAGGTAGGAACAATGACAGTTTTCCTTCCCGCTCCATATCTCCATTCCGTTCTGGCGATGCTCATGGTGCATTCTCGACTGGTTTAATTCTGTGAAACTGTTAGAATTAATTATAAGCTGTGTAGAAACGCTTTCAAAACGCATTAAAATTATAAATGACAAGTAAAAGGTGCCTTGCTGAGCGTACCTTGTAGAAGCCCCCTCAAGTATGCTCCCCCGCACCCCAGGGTATGCGCGCCCTTTATCGCTGTCACTGGCTAATATGAATATGAAACAGATGTCAGGCAAGGACAACTAACGGTGTTTCCCATACGATCAGACGATGACTTATTTATGGCACGAGCCATAGTAGAAGGTGGCATAGTTGAAGAAACTACACCCTCTCAGTAACCTAAATTGCACGAAAATTTCCAAAGCAGGTTCATTGACCTGACTACCGCATGTTGCCCACTTTGTCCAAGAGTGGGATGGTTTGTTTCTAACTTTTCTACCGAAAAGCATTTGTCTGGAATGGTGTTTCGGAGACAATAAAATAAAGAAAATATAATAGGCAGAGAGAGAGCAGGGAGGAGGGAGTGTATACCAATTATTCTTTTCTCTAAACCAGCGTTTCCCAACCTTTTTCAACTTGCAGCACATTACGGGTGTAACATGAATTCTCGAGGCACACTTATAGATATTATTATTTGTAAATATAAAACACACTGGTATTTTTTTCTTTGATTACTTATCTCCTTCGCACAGAGAAGAAAGCTCGATCACTGGGTTTTCCTCGTGGTAAATCACTATGCTTATTTTTCATTCTAATTTAAAAGGAGAAAACAACTGCAATGAAATGTTGGACTCAGGTTATTAAAAATACGCTTATTCTTTCGAAAACTGTATCAAACCTTTTACTAAGAATGAAGATCATTAAATAACGAACGAACAAATAAATCTATTTTACTTTTAAAACACAAATGTAAATAATTTATCGAAAGGATTGAATAATATTTTAAATTTTCAAGTTACGAAATAGTCTGTAACGATAAAGAAGCAATAATGGTCATAACAATAACAAATACTTTTTTTCAACATTAGAAATGTACAGAAAAGTAACACGGCATGAAACTTAAAATTGTATATTCATAGTAGAGGTTGATAGTAATGTGCAATACAAATATACATTTTCCCCTACGTTTTGCAATTTGATTGCTATAGAATTAATAATTTTGTTTTGATATCCTCGCGGTACACCAGTGGCCCATTCACGACACACCAGTGTCGCGGTATTTTCACTGCTAGCTTCTCATTTTAGATAGGTATATTTACAACAAAGGGGGGGTAGCATGCACCTTTGCACTCCCCTAAATCCGGCCCTGTCCAGAAGTTATGTAGCTCTATGGCGTTCATGGAAATAAAAACACAATAGTTATAACTATGCTAAATTACTATAGACTGCCAATTGCTCATTCAGAGAATTTATGATGTTCACTTTATTGCAATGTTCTTATACAGACTAGATATAGGCTACGGATAATAGTTTTATACAAACTAGATAATCAATTATCATTATTATTATTATTATTATTATTATTATTATTATTATTATTATTATTATTATTATTATTGTTATTATTATTATTATTATTATTATTATTATTATTACTATTATTATTATTATTATTATATTTGAAGTACAATCAAATATCACGACATTAATTACTAGTTTTAATTAACTGAATTGAGCTGAAAATTAAATCTTGATGTCGGAAGATTAACTATTAAATTTATGCGTTCTGTACCTTTCTAAAGTAATAAATGCTGGAATTGGTTTCAAGGCTGTTCCTGAGTGAATAATTTCTTCATAATAATATTAAAAGTTTTAGAAAAATTTTCGAGGCATTCGAGTCGAGTCGAGATTTTTATGAGCTGTCTCGACTCGACTCGTGTCTCGACTCGAAAATTCGAGTCGAGAAACACGTTTGTCTCGACTCGTCTCGAATTTTACAAAGTGTGTCTCGACTCGAATTCGAGTCGAGTCGAGTCGAGATTCGAGACATGTCTCGACTCGTGCGCATCCCTATCTGGTCATCCCCATGTACCACTTGTACCAAATGTATCTTGTAAGGATGATACCGTTCACGTGATAAAATTCTGGAGACTGACGTCTGAGATATGGACGCCCCTTATGCAATCTTCCGTGTTGGTCTTTCAGGACTCACTGCCACCTTTGCAAGCACATCAATATTCATGTCGCAGGATGTTGCAATTCGTGGTCGTCCACTACGGGGCCTGTCCGCCACGCTACTTGTGGCTTTAAAGCGTGCCATGAGTATCGAAATGTGTTGGTGGGATGGTGCTATCTGATTTGGATGACTCCTGTGATACTCTTCTGCTGCTTCCCGTTGACTCATTTCAGCTGCATGAAGGAACACCATTTCAGCTTTTTCTTGCATTGATACATTTCACGTCCTCAAAACACACGTGTTACAGGTGAAATCGATAATACAGAACTACTCTCAATTCATCCAGAGCGGCCAGAACGGTATGGATTTTATTGGATTGATTCATCAGCTTAGACACTCCACAAACAAATAGCCGCGTGGCACAGGTGGCTCCGATTGCTATGTACTAATTTCACCACTGCACTCTGGTAATAACGATCAAATTCACTCAGACAAATGATCTGTGTACGAACAGGTTGCGACCTTGCCAACTTTGTTCAACTGTATCACAGACCACCAGTTCATTGGATTTGCTGACCCGTTGAGTAAACAACACCGATATACTGCTTTGACAGAGCTTAGTACGTAGAGTCAATAGCAGCAACGCATAAACCAATGGCTAGACCCGAATCACAATTTACATAATCATACTACTACTACTACTACTACTACCACTAATAATAATAATCATCATCATCATATAGACAAGAAATATACACAAGCAAACACCAGTGAAAAACAATTACATGGACACAAGGAATAACACGATCCAGTCATCCCGACTGCGATTTTCCATGGTTTTCCGCAGTCCCACCAGGCAAATGCCGGGATACTACCGTTTCTACACTGCCCAGGGCTGCTGCCTTCCCCACTCCTCATCTTACCTAACAGGGCTGCTGTAACCTCGGCGTTTGCGGCAAGAACCATTCCCTTAGCCCTTTCCTTCCACACATAACTAAATCAATAAATCAAGGGTAGGGCCTGACCATAGAAACAGGCGACTTCAGTAGGGATATTGGCCTCCGCACGCTTATCTCTCACAGTAAACCTGTCAAAAAACGACACGACTTATTTTCATTTATTTGTCTTCCTCGTATACCTCCTCTCTCCTGCCCCTACCCCCTTGTGGTGCTGACGCCACGGTCGTGGGCCCTGCAAACGGGTTTGTTCCTTTCTTCTTTAATTTGCTCCCCGTTCTATTCTCCTTGGCCTAGAGTATTTCAAGCTCCGGATTATTTCATTCCATCTTGTCCTCCACTGACGTGGCAACGTTGCAACGTTGCATTTTTCTTTATTATTGGGTGCTATACCAGTGTCAAGCTTAAACGGTTGGTCCGATTACGAAAATTCCACCATTTTAGATTGACAACCACACTTGGCAATCAAAATACTCTCTTATCATATCTTCAATAGTTAGCGAGTTGGCCTATGGTAAGGGACTTTTGAGACGCTCGGTATATATATTTCCTTTCGGTTTCTTAGAAGTATGTCGGCGTAACGGTATGGATTTTATTGGATTGATTCATCAGCTTAGTCGTTTGAAACCATGGATTCATTTCTTGTTTGAGAGTTGAACTAGTCAGATAGATGAAAGATAGTCCGCCTTATGCAGAGTCGTTTTGACACATGATTAGCGTACTACTAAAAACCTGACTACTACAGGAAACATATGTTATCCGAACTCTTTAGTATGACACTAATCACGTTACAAAACGACTCTGCATAAGGCCCAGTAGGATTAATGGCTGCAGTGTCTGAAAGAGACCCTAAGACTCATGTGAAGGAACAGTTACTGCATAATAGATGATTGATTGGTTAAAATATAGGAGGGGCTAAGCATAGGGTCAAGGTTGAGTCCCGCGTTGGCAGAGATTGTCATGAATCATTGAGAGAAGAAAGCAAAGTCGAAAAGAGGTGACAAATTATTGCTTTTTAGAAGAGATGTTGAGGATTGTGTACAAATATGGAAGGGGACATGAAGACAACTGGACAAATTTTTGAAAGACATTGAAGATAAAGAAAAAGGCATAGAACTGGAGTTGGAACTGGAAAATGAAGAGACATCAGAGTTCTTGGAAATGAGATAAGGAAGTAGGAAGGAAAGATATACACAGAATTGTACCAGGAAAGTTTTGCGTCGGAAAACTACTGCTATGCGAGGAGTGATGAGGATTATTCGACGAACTTCATTAGTAACATATATAAAGAAGAATTAGGCAGTCGAACAGCAAGAGAAGGACAGCAGAGGAGAGGACAGAGGCCTTTTATGAACAGTTAAAGGGAAATTGATACGTTAGAACTCAGAAGGAAACTAAAGTACAAAAGGAAAAGAAGAAGAAACAGAATAGTAAGACTGGAAGGATATAAAGAGAAAGGAAAGATGTGATGGGGGATAGAGAATATGAGGAAGAGACAGATGTCACCAAAAGGATGCTGAAGAAGATTGGAGGTATTTCCACGTACAGAAAAGGAAACAAGAGATTACTAGAGGTAATAAAGAGGAGCGAAGATAGAAGGGCGAGGAAGGTGAGGAAGGAATGATGGAGTAATATATAAGATCCACTGCAGTAAGTGTCATATGTGCTATATTGGAGAAAAGGGAAAGTTGTTAAAAGAGCGAATGAAACAACGTAAGGACGACATTAAGTTGGAGAGAGACAGAAACGCAGTCTATAAGCACGTAAGAGACACGGGACATTCACCTAATTGGAGTAAGCGAAAGTGCTAGGCCAAGAGAAGAGAAGGTTAGTGATAGAATGAAAAGAATCAACATTCATTGAAACAGGTGATAGGACCATGATCTGAAATTCAGGACCTAAAATTGATGAACAGTGGAATAAATTAAGGAGCCTTAAAGATTGAATATGTTAATTGTACAGATTATTTTTGTAAATTTTAGTATTATTTATTAATTTATTCTATATTATTTATTTATTCTATACTATTTATTTAGTACTAATATTTAAGCGTTATTTGTAAAGGTTATTTTGTAAATTAAACATGTATGTATATGTTATCAACAAGGGGGAAAGGGAATTAGCGATTTTTGTTTGTGTTTTATATTCTGGTTTCGTAATTGAAGGTGATTGGCTATAGTAGCTGTTGGTAGCCAATCAACTTTCAGGGATATATATATTATCTGTCACTACCTGTGTCTGATGAAGCCAAGAAGATAGTTGGTGAAAGTGTTACACGTTAATAATTTTTACAATAAACGTATTAAATTGCTCAGCGAGTAATTTAAATTTGAAAAATAGGTTTATTGGTATATTTGATGCCAGGTATGGTCCATCCTCTTGTTTTCCGTAAGATATTTTCAAGCTGCTTCTGTAGGAACTCTTGGAATTATAAGACGCAAACACTTTGATTCCGTATTTGGTTTGGAATGTACTGGATGTAACTACATCGTTCTAGAAAACATTCGAGTTTTTCGTCAATGGTTACTAATGTTCCAAGACATTATACTTCTGCAGTTCATGACAAATTCGTCCAAAAATGGACGTATTCTGTGGCTGCTAATTTATCATGTTTCCTTTTCTCCACCCTCGTTTTTGTTGTTATCCAGTACAAGTACTCGAAGAGCGAACAATAAACACTTGTGGCTTATATATATCTCAATATCTGCATTACTGTTCCATCACTCAAAACATTTGTATTATCTGCTTTTTCACTCCTATGAGTTATACAGGGGTGCCCACAAGGGGGGGGGCTATGACGCAAAATGCGTCATTGAAATATTTGGGGGGTTAAAAATCTATATAAATATGTTTGAGAGGGTGTAAAGTTTAATCGAAAAGATTTTTTTTCATGGAAGAACACCTACGGATAGGCAATTGAGGGGGAGTGCGTCAAGGACATGAGGGGGGGGGCACCACTGAGTTATAAACATAAAAAAATGCCATTCTTTCTGCCCTGGATGTTTCTTTGCCATCTCTGTATTGAGCATATGTGCTTGTTCCCTTTGAATCTGGTCGAACATATTTGTGTGGTCCACTATATCGTTAATCATATCAGAATCAACAGTACAATGGAAGGCTCATGTTTCATCTGTCAGATTTTTGGCAATTGTAGTGCCCCGAACTGCCCAAAGATTCTGAGGCACTACCTCTCTTCAGTGTGGAAACACTGAAATAAAGTAGGATCGCCATCCTGCTATAATTGATAACACAGGAAGACTCGGAGAAGATAAACAGGAAGAATAATTAAATCGCGATCTTTAAGGAAGGGAACGGATAACGCCAGACTTAAACAAGGCTACCTCTCACTTAATCATACAAGTAAGTGAGAGAAAGCTCTTTTTCTCGCACATTCTCATCTCGAACTATCTCCGTGAGCACTAGAGGTTTATCTATTGGCTTAGCCTAATGTAACCTGAAACAAAGTTGTACTATCAATACCTAAACATAGAATCTTTGTCATTTTATTATTTAGTAAGAAAGCTTTGCACTCTGGAGTTCGGATTAAACAAATACATAATACAAGTAAAAGTAAAATAACAAAAAAAAAAAAAAAAAAAAAATGCAAATGAGAAATGTCACCAAAAACACTTGAAAATGCGTACGCCACACAGGAAGATATTAAGAGCGCTCTTACCAGAACACAGATTTTACTTATGACATTAATATTCGACACACAGTTCCACTTAATGTTTTGTTACAACATTTATAATCAAAATCTCCTTAATGGCCTAAGGTTCCGTCTCCAAATAATTAAAAATGTACTCCCACTATCGGTCTGATGGAAGTAATACTCGACTTGAGGCCGTAGATAATGCTCAGGGTTGCAATCCATGAGAAAATACAACTAAAGCTGAACTGCTTAGGACGGAGGCACAAGCCAGTGTTGGGCAAAATCAATTGAAATCAATTGCAATTGATCAATCAATTGAAAGTAATTGCTCTGAAAATCAATTGCAATTGATTTCAATTGCAATTGATTTCAATTGCAATTGATTTCAATTTGTAATTGACAATTAATTTCAATTGCAATTGAATTCAATCATAAAATTTGCAATTAAATTTTCGTCAATTGTTAATTGTTAATTGGTCACCAGGCAATTGAAACTTTTAATTGTTAATTGTCAATTGCAAAGGGTGCAATTGAAACATTTAATTGTTAATTGCAATTGACAATTGAAACTTGTAATTGTTAATTGTAATTGTTAATTGCAATTGAAATCAGCAATTAAAACTGAAGATGAGAAGATGTGTGTGTATTGTGTTGTCCACTTGTTACTGTTTTACATATTTCAAATAAGGTACTTATAAGAAATGCTGGATACCTACCATCCCTTCCCCCCCTAGGAAGAAAGCCAGGAAACTAAGTATTTTTTAAAATATATTATGTTTATGGTTCTATCCCCCTCGAAAGAAATCTATATGCCCGTCATGCATACAATAGGAATGGGCACCAGCGAGTTCGAGCGAGTTTTCTTTAAAACTAGACTCGACTCGAAGCAGACATCTTTGAGCTCGACTTGAGATCTCGGCTTGAAAAATTTCCCCCAACTCGACTCGAATTCGGATCGAGTTTCCAGTCGAGTCGAGCCAATTCGAGCTAAATCCTTTGTGTAGTTCCAAGTACTACTATCTTCAAGTATCCTACATAGACAATATAATAATCAATGATACTACTACTACTACTATAATTAATTATCATTATAACACCGTGTACCTGTATAAACATGGAATATAGGCGGTTTGTATCGGAATACTAAAAATTAGTTGACTGTCGATCTCGGTCGTCAAGAAATCTTCAGGAGGCAAGGACATCGGTCACGAGGTTCTTGGTTTGAGTTCAGGAGGAGCAAGTATTCGGGCTCGAGCCAAAAATTGTTAGAAGTTATGGGACTCCAGCCAAACATGTTCAAAACTGCTCGACCCGGGTTTAGGGTTGTCAACAGCTCAAGCGGCTTGCTCACAGCTTATTCACTTATCGAGCGAACCGAGAAGTGAGCCGAGCCAACAGCTCATCCAACCGAGCCAGCTCCAGCCGATGGCTCACACGAGCCGAGCCGAATTGAGCTGATTGCTTACCCCAACCGAGCCAGTTCGAGCCATCGGCTCAGTTGAGCTGACTCGAACCCAGCCTATGGAGTCGTTTCAACGGAGCTGGTTCGAGCCATTGGCTCCAATCGACCCGAGCCGGTTCAAGCCATTGGCTCAATTGAGCCCAGTCGATGGGTAATCCCAACCAAGCCAGCTCAAACTGTACGCTCAGTTGAACCAAGCCGAGTCGGTTGACATCACTATTCCGGTTGGGCTTCTACTTTGGCTAAAAAATTGGACCGTGCAGTTCTCAGCCTTGATGGTAAGAACTACAAAAAATGATAAGAAATCTTTAGTTTTACGTCTCACACTTATGCCGGATAGGCTAAAGGAGACGGTGATGATAGGAAATGAATGAAATGAAGAAAGTGGTAGGAACGGGAGAACCCCGAGAAAATCCACGAGCACGGTGTTTGTCCACCACAAAGTACAAACTGCGCGAGCTGGGATCGAACCAGGGACCTCAAGCATCGGAGGTGAACGCTCTACCACTGACCCACCGCGCCAACTGGTAAGAACTACAGTATATTGGTGCTCACGGCGTCATTAACTTGTTCCGCCACCAACGAATTTCAAGGTACTTTGTTTTGCATCTTTTGTGCGTGTTTTGTGTCGCTTTATGCGCCTATTCCCACATTTTGTGCATCACCGGAAGTGGGTCAAAATGGGCCTACAAATATGGCGGAACAAGTTATTGCTCTTCTGCCACAAATAAATTTCGAGATTGTTTCCTTCACATCGTTTTGTGCCGTTTTGTGCGTCTACTTCCGTTTTGTACGTCGTGGGAAGTGGGTTAAAATGAGTCCCCAAGGTGGGACGAAAACGATCAAGAGTTCCGCCACTATTAAATCTCGAGGTCGTTAATTTCACATCGCGTACCCTTTTGTACGTCTATTTCGACGTTTTGTGCGTCACTGGAAGACGGTCAAAATGGGCCTCAAAGGTGGGACGAAAATGACCCACTGCTCCGCCACTACCGAATTTCGAGGTTCTTCCTTTCACATCAACTAGTGAATGTTTCGTGCCGTTTCGTGCCCTTATTTCCACGTTTAGTGCGTCACCGGAAGTGGGTCAAAATGGGCTTCCAAGATGGGACGAAAATGACCAAGAGTTCCGCTACTATCGAATTTCGAGGTCGTTAATTTCACATTGCATACCCTTTTGTGCGCGTATTTCGACGTTTTGTGCGTCACTGGAAGACGGTCAAAATGGGCCTCGAAGGTGGGACGAAAATGACCCACTGCTCCGCCACTATACCTAACGAATTTCGTGGTCCTTCCTTTGGCGTCGAGTAGTGAATGTTTCGTGCCGTTTCGTGCTCTTATTTTCACGTTTTGCGCGTCACCAGAAGTGTGTGAAAATGGACGTCCAAAGTGTGACCAAAATGACCCATTGTTCCGACACTATCGAATTTCTAGGTCGTTTCTTTCGCATCGTTTAGCGATTATTTTTTAAAAAGTTTTCTGTGCCTACTTCCTCGTCTTGTGCGTCACCGGAAGTGAGTTAAACGGGCCTTTAAAGTGGGAGTTAAATGGCTCACTATTCCGCCACTATCGAATTTCGGGGTTGGTTCTTTCGCATCGTTTAGTGTGTATTTTGTACCGTTCTGTTCGCCTACTTCCACGTTTTGAGCATCACCAGAAATGCGTCAAAATGGTCTATCAATGTGTGAGAAAATAGAGCCATTGTTCAGCCACTATCGAATTTGGGGGGTCGTTTCTTTCGCATCGTATAGTACCTGCTTTGTACCGTTTTGTGCTCCTATTTCCACTTTAGTGCTTCTATTTCCACTTTAGTGCGACAACAAAAATGGGTCAAAATGGCCTACAAGTATAGCGGAATAACTTAATGCTGTTCCGTCACCATCAAATGAGGTCGTTTCCTTCACACTTTTTATACATGATTTGTGTCGCTTTGTGCATCAGTGGAAGAGGGTCAAAATGGGCCTTGAAAGTGGAATGAATATGTCTTTCTCTGCCATATTTGTAGGTCACCTTTGACCCACTTTCGTTGACCTACAAAACGTGAAAGTATGCGCAGAAATGGTATAAATATGCACTAAACAATGCGAAAAAAGCGACCTTGAAATTCGATACTGGTGGGAGAGTGGATAATTTTTCTTCCCATTTTGAATGCCCATTTTGACCCACTACCATTGATTCACAAAACGTGGAAATAGGCTTACAAAACGGTAGAAAACACGCACAAGACGATGTGAAGGAAACGACCTCGAAATCGTTCCTGACGGAACAGCATTAACTTGTTTCGCCATATTTGTAGGAAAGCATTGACCCATTTCCGGTGATTTGGGGTCCCGGGTTCGATCCCAGCCCCCGCCAAGTGAACTTTGTGGTGGACAAACACCGTGTGCGTGGGTTTTCTCGGGGTTCTCCCGTTTCCTCCCACTTTCTTCATTCCACCATTTCATTCATTTCTCATAATCACCGTCTCCTTTAGCCTAACCGGCATAACCGTGGGACGTAAAACTCAAAGATTTCATTTCATTTCCATTTCCGGTGACGCAGAAAACGAGGAAATAGGCGCACAAAACGACACAAAAATGGAAATTTAGCTTAATTACATGGAAATTTTAAGTTTGTAAGCTTAATTATATGGAAAATATTATACATTTTTCCTTCACGTTGGTCTACTTTACGTTGATTTGGGACTTTTAAATTGTACTCATTTTTCCACTGAAAAATATGTATAATTCAACAAGTTGATTTGATTTTGAATTGCTTTTGGGGTTTAACGTCCGGTCAGCAGCGAGGCTATATGAGACATGGACCTACTGATTAACGTGGAATCCGAACCACATGAGCTCCCGCCGGGAATCGAACCCGGGTTTCCCACGCCAAAGGCGCGTACGCTAACCGCTTAGCCACGGAGGAGCTCTATGATTCAACAAGGAAATATTTATTAGTTATAATTATAATAATTATCTATATAATTGAATTCATTGTAATTTGGTCCATAACAAACATTTTACCATTTCGTACTAGTTGTTATGCCCGTTCTTCGCACGGATCAGATAAAATATCAATGTAAACAAACTGAACAACGGGAGAACAATTAAGAAACATTTCTAACATTGGATATATTTTGTGTGAATATATATCCAACAACGTACATGTGTTTTCATTGGGAAGGCCGATGGGGCTGAATTTGAACGTAAGCACTATCGGGGGTGTCACTATACGTCTGAGCAACCCCGATAAATATGGATTCGACACAAATTCTACTACTTTTACATGTCCCGGTGAACGCCCCCTCAGACCCCCTTGGTTCGTATTGTGAAACAATCTCCTCTTGCCCCCACCATCCTCCAACTAATACCACGAAAACTATGAATGTGACACTAACATCTGCCATTTTCTACTACTTTTTACATATGCCGGTAAAAATCCCTATAATCCTCTGGTTCCAATTTTGAAAAAAACAATGCCTCTGGTCCGCAGCCGATTGGGGCTGTATTTGGAAGTCAACGCCTGTGGAAGTATCACCATTCATCTCAGCGACAGCGAAAACTATGGATTTGACACTAATATCGGTCACTTTCCATTAGTTTTACATGTCTCGCAATTCCCCACCCCCGTCGACTCCCGGCCCGCATACAATGGTGGCTAAATTTGAAAATCATCGCTAATGAAAGTATCACCATTGATCTCAGCCACCGCGAAAACTACGGATTTGACATCGGTCATTGTGGATTATTTTTACATGTCTCGTGATCCCCTTCATAATGCCCCCGTTTCTTATCTGATGGGGGCTAAATGTGAAAGTAAACGCGGTCTTGAGTTTCACCAATGAGCTCAGCTACCCCGAAAACTATGAATTTGACATTAATATCGGTCATTTTCGATTATTTTTTTACATGTCTCGGAATTCCCCCCTCTGGTGACCCAAGGCTCGCATACAACGGTAGATGAATTTGAAAGTCATCGCTAATGGTAGTGTCACCATTGATTGTCACCGAAAACTATGGATTTGACACTAATATCGGTCATTTTGGATTACTTGTACGTTTCGGTATCCCCCCCCCCTTATTGACCCACGGCCCGTAGCAGAATACGGTGAATTTGGAAGTTAATGCGATCGGAGTTTCACCATTGATCTCAGCGACCGCGAAAACTATGAAATCGACACTGATATCGGTCATTTTCTACTACTTTTACATGTCCCGGTAAACGCCCCCCTGAGACCCCCTGGTTCGAATTTTTTCGAGAAAGCTTTGCCTTGGTGTGGGACCTGGACCAAGGTATCTTTGACCAAAATTTGGTAACTCTCGGTCGACTTGTCTGGTCCCCAGGCCGGTCCCGGTAAACGTCTCCTGGAGACCCCATAGTAAGGAATTAAAAAAAAAACTCTTCGTCTTGGTCTGGGGCCTAGACCAAGCTACCCGTGACCAAATTTTGAAAAGTTCCGGTCCACTCGTCTCGTCCACAGGCCGCACAAAGATAGACACACAGACACACGAACAAACTATTTTATTTATATTAGAAAGGTCAGATCCGCCGTTATTGTATTAGTGCGATGCTTGAGCGATTGATCGTAGAAATTCAAACTCCGATGAGTGATAATTTTATAGGCTTGTTTTATTACAAGTTTAAACTCTTTAGTCAGTAGAGAAGAGGACGTGAATCATGGGTCAGAGTTGATGACAATGGGTTTTGGCGGGTCTGTGGGTCACAGTGGGTAAGAGTGATTTATGGTAGGTGGTGGGTCAGAGTGGGTCACGGTGGGTCGTGGGTCACGACGGGTGGTGAGTCAATTGGTCGTGGCTAAAGTTTTCATTGCCCCACGCCCTCTCTGAACTACAGTGTTGAAAATTAATCAGTGAAAATCAATTGCAATTGATCAATCAATTGAAAGTAATTGCTGTGGAAATCAATTGCAATTGAATCAATTGGCAATTAATTTCAATTGCAATTGAATTACAGAATTCAATTGCAATTACTTTCCACTGCAATTACTTTCAACCAATTGATCAATTGCAATTGATTCTCCTTTTTTAATGGCCAACTGCAATTAACAATTAATCATTACTTATTTCAATTGTTAATTGCAATTAACAATTAAATTTACAGATCAATTGTTAATTGTTAATTCAATTGAAATTTGCCCAACACTGGCACAAGCCTATAGACATGAAAAAGCTTGATATGAAAGTCAAGTACTCGTAAAGTAAGCATTGACACTTCAAAATAATCTTCCACAGCACGAGACGACAGAAACTAACAGCTTCTGTTGGGGTAAAGACCCATAATCAAGAACTGGCTTAGTACGAAGGCTAAGCAAACACTGAGAAAGGTTCCATAACTAATAAGTGGCTTAGTACAAAGGCTAAGCGATAGCACTAGTAACTCGAAGATCACTAAAGGTACAGCTACTTTATATTTCATAACGAACGACCAGTAAAGCTAACTGCTCCAAAAGACAAAAGCTCATATTAAATAGCTGGCTTAGTCCAAAGGTAAGCTGATGCCCTGAAGATTTGGCGATGTAATACAGACACTCCTGGTAATTAACAATGTTACACTCAGGTACAAACTCATGTTGAACGAAGAAAACGAAATAATTTTTTCAGGTATGACCATCACAAGTAGGAAATGAACAAATACTTACTCCTTTTCACATTTGAATGTTAGTACAGCTACCGTTAAAATACCGGTACTTATGGTGATGTATGAACTGATGTTGAAACTAAAAACATAGCACTGCTGTTATTAAAGTAAAATATCGAGGCATGAATTAGGTCGAAAGGCCATTGGGCTCCGCTGAAAGTTTACACAAGCATGATTTTACTAGACGACGTGTTGAAGAAAATGTCTAAAATTAGTTTTCGAGATCAAATAATTATTAATTTTTCAAACTGCAACTGTCCCATACAAAGATCACAGTATCAACAATGTCACTTTGCTTGGATTTCTGGCAGAAAAAGACACTTCTCATTTTAAGATAGCTAATAAAGGTAATTAGGCTATTTAACACGTGCTAAATTCGTTAATTTTTAATAGGTTACCTTAATTTCAAAATGATACAAATTTCACACGTCTAAAAGCCACTATTTATGCCCTTCGACCTTTCAAATATTCAAGTTTTTCAAGCATAACTACAGATGTCTGATGTAAAGCCAAAACTAAGAAAACTATGCAATTCGTTGAATTCACACGCTAAGGCTTCTATCGGTAATCCGCCATCTTCAGTCCGTCTCTCCCGTCACTTCCCTTAAACTCCGAGGGAAGATGGAACCTTTTTACAGAGTGGGCACATCAATAAAAAAAAAAAAAAAAAAAACTAAGGTTCAAAATATTACGGACACAATTATTAAGGATGTAGTGGGCACTACACAATATGTTTTGGACCAGGATATATTTTTACAATATTTCTTTTGCTTTTTTTCCTGTTGTACGAAAATCAGTTTTACTCTATTTACATACATTATTTCTTTCAATAGGACCCACACAGCAATGAAATATTTTCAAAACGTTTCTAAAACGTACCATCATTTTCCTTCAGAAAATGTATCCTACTTCCCTTAAGGAAATATATTCCATATGTTGTTGAAAACATTTTCCAAATAATACTGAAAATATTTTCGCAATATACTTAAAAACGTTGTAGAAATATTTTATACGCCGTTAGAAAAGTTTTCCAAAGAATGTTTTCTGTACCATTTCCACACATTACTGAAAATGTATTTGAAACGTTTTATACAATGTTAACGGAATGGTTTTTAAAATGTTTCGCATGGAAAATTTTAAAATCATTTGCTAATAATACTGAAAATCATTTGTCTAAAATAAAGAATTTTTTTTCTAAATATTTTTACAATGTATTGGGTACTTAGTTGAAATGTTTTCTGAAGATTTCTAATCTATTTTTAACAAAAATTAATGTTCTGTAAAATAATAATTTTAAAATATTTTCCACTCATACCAAAAAATATTTTCTATACATGACAAAAAATATTTAGTGAATATTTTCTGTACATCACAGAAAATATTTAGAGAGCATTTTCTGTACATGACAAAATATTTAGAGAATATTTTCTGTACAAGACAGAAAATATTTAGAGAATATTAGGTAGACATATAAAAAACATTTTCAAATTAGTTTCCTTGGTGTTTTGTAACAGTAGAAAATGTTTAGAAAATATTAAACTAGTTTCAGATATGAATTTGTGCTAAGAAAGAAAATATTTACGATTCATTTTTCAAATAGCAATTGATATGTTTTTGACTTGTTATTGTATGTAGTTTCAGAACGTACTTAAAATACTTTCTAACGAATTCTGGTTTTCACATAGAATATTTTAAATTCTTTCTGAATATTTTTTCGTCATTACCACGATAACACCTACAGTTTGAAATACATTTCTTTCTTCAGAACTGAAGGAAATGCATACTGAACAGTTTTCCAACTCTTGTGAGTTAAAATATCTGGATTTCATTTTTACAAATTGATGGGGTGGTAGAAGTCATGTGTATGATGGAACCGGTTGAGAACACACGGAAACTTCTATCATCACATAAATTTGTGGAAATAAATTCTAGTATTCTAACTTATAGGTTGAACAAAGAAATGTATTTCAAACTTAAAGACAAATGTAGGCCAGAACTTAAACATCTTCCCTCTTCGTCTGAAACACAATCTTCAAAAACACTTACCGCCTTATGCAGAGTCGTTTTGACGTAAGATTAGCGTCGTACTAAAGACCTGACTACTGCAGGAAACTTATGTTAGTCGAACTCTTTAGTAATACACTAATCATGCGTCAAAACGACTCTGCATAAGGCCCTTAATGTCCACGCAGTCAAAATTGAAACTGTAATTCTGCTCTTCGGAACCATTAAGATAAATTATTTACCTTACCAGGTGCACAGGGTGCAATGTTCCCCATTCGCGTTCATTTGCAATCAACCAATATCAGACAACAATGGACAAATAGCTCGAGTAGTTCAAAACTTACACAAACAGTGTTGCCACATTGTAAACACTGAGAGTGAGGTATGTTATACTCCAACGGACCTGCTTATGTGTTAATGGAGCCCTTTCAATCCGTATGTATCATTTATAATCACCCTGTATAATGATTTCTTTTATTTTCTGTCCAAAATTTATCAATACACATTGCGGCAATGTTATGTCCAAATAGTAAATGTACTCAAAGAATTATCATTTGCATCATGTAATAGAAAACTCGTACTTTGATTAGCATTCTGACCAAATGGAAATAACTATGAAACAAATAAAAGAAAAGGCTATTTGATAATTAAATACAATTTAATAATTAATGAAAACATTAATTATCTATTAAGGACATATAAGTCTGTTGCTGTCATACCTATTTATGAAATTATACAGTATTAACAATAGTTACTAAAACAGTAATATATGGACGGTGCTTGGGAAGTTTTAGAGCAGAAACGTTTACAACCCTGTGGCCCGTTGAATCACAATTGCAAAGATGGCGCTCAAAGCATTGGTTGGGCAAAGTAAGTACCGTAATTGTTTTTGTATTTTATTTATTTTTGGGTTTATCATCTATACCTGAAAATTGTACGTGAATTATAACTACATGTAGTGTTTATACACATTGGAAAATACAGCTAGTGCAGTGCAGAAATTTTCAGAATGAAAAGTGGGTGTGGAGAGCTCCACGATCTATGGGCTGACAGATACGATTTCGTGATAGCAGAAAGAACCAGATACGATTCGTTCGTGACGTGTGATGTCTTTGTACCGGTTTCTTTTTCTAAAATAAACTGTAATATTAATTGGAAAACTTGAAATATTGGTGACTGAAAATGTGAGTATCTCTAGAAGGTACAAATACTGTGTAAGCCGAAGTGTTACTTTCCGGTGACCAAATTATGCTCATATACGTATCAGAGAATTTGAAGCTCTGATTCGTTCATACTGGGTTATTTGTTAGGATCAATTTCATTACTATATTCTGATAATTTTGTGCAGGTTAATCCCAAGGGCACTGTCAAAAATAATAATTGAAGTTCAAACTCACCCCTAAAAGTTATCGTTGAAAATCATTTTCAAAATATTTGCACTCTGCGACGTAGCAATTCTTGCCTTCCACAAGAATGTTGAAGGAGGACACCAGATATAACTGTTTAAAAATTGAATTCTTTCAGTAATTGTCTCTTGCATTTATTCTGCTAACTACTAATTAGGTTTTCAACACAAGAAGTCAATAAGGACAGATGTGCAGGTTCAGTTTTGGCACACTACTTGAAATGATTGTTCGTGGGACGTAAAACTTAAAGATTTCATTTTTGAAATGATTGTTGAAAAATTATAATTCTTTCACTAATTTCGTTTGGTAACTCTTTACTTTGGGCAAGGCAGTGATATCCTGTCAGTACATAGTATTGCCAAACGAGCGTCAGCGAGTGAAGGCGGGTTAGAGCCCCGCAGGGCGCGTTGTTTTCTGTCTTTCTTTCTTGGGAACTGTAACTATAATTGCGTGAACCGGTTCAGATTAATTGGTTACTGTCACTGCCTTGCCTAAAGTAAAGACTTGCCTTTCGTTTTTATGGTTTCCAAAAGATTTGCGCAGGGCGACATACTACCCCATGTAGCATGAACAAAATTCAAGGGGACCACCAGAACTAATTGTTGATAAACTACAATTATACCACGATTTGGGCATAAATACGCTGTCTGGGTGTATGGCATAAAAACTAGTCAAAAAAATTAAACACCTGTACTAAGTGGCCACTAAAATCACGAGTGCTATCTAATCGAGTCAGGGCAGGGAGAAGCTGGTGAGCCCACGTGGTAGTGCTCCGAAAGGAGCCTGCGTTTTAACGCATAGGCGAGGGTACTAAAAACAAGTGGGTTTTGGCAATGATACTAATTTCAATAGCACTTATCATTGATTCACACTAGTACCGCTTGACTTGTAAACATAAAATACGGCTTCTGCACACTTTGCAGAAATAGACCGTCGGTTTAAAATAGTGTCTACTAGTCATCTATTATGTACGCGTTTATTTTATCCGTCGTAAAGAATTTGTAATGATTTTATACTAGTAACTCTATACTTGTAAACCTAAAATACACTTTTATTACGTTGTATTCAATTCTGTCGCATCCAAAAATTGTTCCTTACAATTCTGCGAAATGTGGTGTGCCAAACTTGACCAGCACCAATTCAGAATAGGTTAGATTTCGTTCAGTTATTTTCGTACATAGGTTGGGTTAAGTTCCGATGAGTCCTGTCGCGCGAAATCGTATGTACTTAGTGAACAAAATCTAATCTGATATAATCGGACTTGTTTATAAGTCATTGCTGTCATGTTGAATAGCTGGCGAACGTTAACGAAATAAATGCCCATTGGTTTGGTGTGGCGCAGTTTATAGCAACTTAACCTATTGTCTCCTTATGCTGTTGCGACGTATTCGCACTTGGGGGATAATGTCCCCTTAACATACAGTAGATAAAGTTTGGGTGGAACACTAGAATCACTTGTTCGCCAGTTAACAGGCCTATGCATTAGTTTGTGCTAGGTGGTAATTCTGAACCAACATTATATCTTTTAGTTCAGGGTAGCGCAAAGTTGGAACGCCCACGCAGGCGTGCATTTGTAGGATAATGCATTAGTGACGGGTATGCACGAAAGGAAGACGAAAAACAAGAACCAACGTGTGCTAGGTCACTACAATCTAGCTTTGCGTTTATTCCAGTTCAGAGTAGGCGCATCTTAGATGGTGGGTATTCACGTGGAAAGATGCAGGTGCGAAGAACACGTAGTCACTTCAAACTAGCTAATTCCATTTGAATTGCGTAATAATGAAGAACACTTAACTTCCTTAAATATTACCTTACTTTGATAATTATTAGATCTACTCCGTAAATTTAGAAAGAAGTGTCTCCGTCCGTTTTCTTACACTGCAATCTTTTTTGCAGTATTTACTGGCTTCTTTGCATTGGCTTTCGCTTCAGTGCTTGATCTAGTCAGTTCTGTTCCGAATCGACCTCATCATGCCCTACAAGAAGTAGATCATGTCCGCCTGGAATTTAATTTTACGTAAATTTACATGTCATTTTCTCCGTTATTACATAGTTTAGTAGATTTAAGTCTCCTGCGGAAATGTATTCCTTGTAAATAGGCATTCCATGTATAGTATTCAATATTGTCTGTAAATTTTCAAACGTAACCAGGACCCTTTCTTTCATTGACACCTATACAGGTCCACGTTATAATATGCCCATTTGTTGCTTCTTGAGGGGGGCAGTCTCAGTTAAATTGAAAGTTCAAATTTTTCAGCAGATGCTTATCCTGTGTAACATTTCCATTGGCGAACATGTCATTAAATCCTTTACGTCTAATGGTAATCGAAGAATTGAGGGGGTGAGGTGGGACGGAACTAGAAACAGTTCAGAATAGCTTGTGTATAATGCGAAGGTGCTGAGGTCGAAGCTAGCGCGTTAGTGAATGTAGTTATCAGTGGATAGCTAATATACGTATTTACCCTCCTTTTTGGTATAATCAGCTCTTAGTACCACCAGAGTTCCTATTTTAGACGCGAAATTTCATTCGTTAGTGCACATTTACTTTAGGCGCAAGATTCGTTCTATAGTGCCTAAAAGAACTTACTTGGATGCTTCAAGATCGACTTATCGAGTACTTGCATCGTGACTCATGGGAGAACCTAAGCAAGACGAATACTGCACATATAGGGTGTCGAAGGCGCTGGCACGAGCACTGCTTTCGTTAACTACCCACCTCGTACTTCCATGTCATTTTCTTTTTTGTGCGTCGATTTTCTCCACGATTAACTTTCTTGCATGTTGCAGCGTATATCCTTGCTGAAGCGCTCCTTTCTTGAAGATATAATTTACCAATTAATATATAGATTTCTTTGTCAATTGCTTATTTAATTATTGCGTTCAGAAAAAAATTAAATAAAGTCGATCATTTGATAGGAAAGGCAAAGATTAAACCGAGAGATGTAGGAATTATTATTATTATTTCAACGAATCTTTGGGGAATTTTCAATGATAAAAATATTCTGGTAAGAAGGTTATTAGAGTTAACAATATCAAGCGGTATACAGAAAATGTGATGACTAGATTTTGTTGCACGGAATCATCATGTATAATTTAACCTACACGTAAACTAAAACTTCATGTGATACTTTTCGGAACTGATATTTGTTTTATGGGAGAAGAGAATGTCCTAAACAATATATACATTCATTTTTAATTCAGACTTTCCTATTTTGATTCGTTATAACTGTAATCAAAGAGGAAGCCCTTTGAATAATGAACTTTTAGTGCCGTATTAAATTAGAATAATCTAAAATAACAGTTCGTGGCTTGAATTTTGCAAAGTGTACTTAGACTCTTCTAATAGCGTAGCTGAAGCTCAAAATAAATTGTTCCGCGAACGAAAAATGCGATGTAAGTGTAATTTTATACCAAACCAAGTTATTTTGCTTGTGCTTTTTTGTTCATGGCAATATTTCCTTGTCTGCTAGTTTGAATTTAGGCAGCCGAAAAAAAAAAGTATGGCCAGATGCGTAAATTTCAGGTACTGATGATGGAGTTGAGAAGCAAAACAACATCAATTATAGGTGAGGTTATATTACTTAACCTTGCAGGTAAGGTGCACAGTACAATTTCAGTGTGAAAATCAACCAAACAACCAGTTCCAGATTGAACATACAACTTAAACGCTACATGTTGTAAACACACTTTCTTAATTGAAGTTCCACTACAGGAAAAAAAAAAGTGGTGGCCTAGTGAAATAAGATCCCCCCCCCAAAAAAAAAAAAACTTTTTTTCCCATCTCTGTTAACGAAGTTTATATTTTTTGCATAATGCTAGTCAATTCTGAAATACGTATTTCTATTTCTACTACCCACATAATATGTTCATTTTTCAATATAAGCCGTGATGGCCAGTTTATCATGCAGAATAAATTAAGGACGATATTTGGGAATCATTTTCCTTGTCCTCCCCACAACCGTCATTGGCAGCAGTGTAGTAAATTTCTGTGGGGTACACATTTTCTGAATCTTTGTTCTATTCCGTGTATCCTGCTTTTTCTTTAATATGCCTAGGCCGAATGGGACTTGAGCTACGAACGTTTGAAAGTATGATAAAATCTACTTTGACAATTTTTCAAAATGTTGGTTTTGCAGAAAGGGCGTGGTAACCAAAAGATTAAAGAAAATATGTTCACAGCTAAAAGTCATGTCCCGATTGAAATATGTTATGATGTCCAGCTACACTCTTCCTTTTACACGTTAACTACTACTTTATACAAAAAAGGAACAAGTCGAACATTTTTATTTGCGGGCCGCCCTTTGACCATCACTGGTATTGAACATTTTCGCACTTCGAAGATGTCGCTTTTGAAGTGTACACCCTGGCTTACAGTTTATATACTCTACACAATGTTTTCCTTATGGAGGATTACATCGCGCAGGGCGCTAATTTTTGTTCTCTCGCTTCTAGTAGTTACCTTTCAGATATGTCGTGTGCATAAGTAGCATTCACGACCAATAAGCTTTGTGGTATAATACGTTTTACCTGTAAATTTTCCACACTATGGTAAACATAACGGTAATCATCACTTTGTGATACGTATGCACGCAATCAAATGTGAGTTTTGTGTCATCTTTTTGCCTGTGATACTTGTTTGTTTCTATTTTTTATTTTACTTTTTCTCGTATTTGTTGTTGCTTCTCTCTGATTTGGTGGATGTTGCACAATGCTGTGGGTTGAAACTGACTTCTATTTAGAGGAGAAAATGCTATAATTTAGGTTGTAACCTGCAAACTATCTCAAAACAATAGTTTTACAGTATGTCTGGTCCTCTTTTCAGTGTATTTTGTATAATGATCTGCTCCTAAAACACATGGTTAGGTAGTTAATCAACGTATTTAAAAAGTGTAGAATTTGTGGTGGACAACTCCGTAACCCTGGGATGTCTTCGGGTACTTCCGTTTCCTCCCAAAATATTATTGCACCAATCCTTCCATCATTATTCTCCTGTCTTAATTATCCATTTCCCTTAGCTTAAGAGGCACAATTGTGGGACGTTAAGCCGAATTTTATTTTTAGAAAGTGTAGGTTGAACTTTTTTTCCCCTCGTTGCTAAGGTTTTCTCTTTAAGTATGTTTTTTTTTTTTTGCGCATGGACAGAACCAGGGTCGGATCCAGGGTTTTCTGATGGGTGGGGGTGGGGTACAGCAATAACTGCCAGTACATTTGAATTGAATTGGAATTTTTTAAATGTCTTTAGGCATCTGTGGTGTGAATGAGAAAATGCTCTGAAAATGTTAAGTGTGTCTTCTCCGTAAATCCTTTTCTTTCAGCTTTTAGAAAATTAACTTAAACTATCGATTTTGCAAAACTTCTGTTTGTTTTAAGCCCAAAGGGAAACATGACAACAGAAATTTTCGGAAAGTATTGCTATTTTCACTGCTAGCTTCTCACATTAGGTAGTATATATTTACAACGGGGAAGGGGGGGAGTGCGCGTGCACCTTTACACCCCCCCAAATCCGGCCCTGGACAGAACCTATCGTCATATTTTTGTTTGTAACATAGCGGAAGAGAACACATTGAATAAGGAGCCAGAGATGCTCTGAATCTATTTTAACATACGTTTTCAGGATGAAGGGTAAGAAATCTCTTAAATACTAAAGTATGAATCCTATATATTCCATAAGTAAACAAATTGACGTCTGTTCCTGGTAACTTATAAGCAGAAAACTTAATGAACATATTTGGATAATTTTTTTTTTTCGATTGTTTCCTTTTTTCTTACCTTTTCATTCAGTTTTGTTTTCCGTATATCACTTCTCGTTTTAACCATGCTACTAGTCATTGAGACATGGTTTCTGAAATTTATAAAAAGAGGAAACGGAGTATACATGTAAGCATGAGATTTCAAAGGTATTGCAATTAAATATTTTTAAAAGTATCTTCACAATTTCTCTGAATTCGTTGAGATATAATGTTTTTAAAATTAAATCATTTATCTGTTAGATAGGATTTTCCAAATGTAAGTAGAGGAGATTTTAGAGGGTCTCATGAAACAAAACTATTATGAATTAACTGGCAGATAATATTTTAATGCACAAAATAAAGTGTGGCTCAATAAAAGCGATTCATATTCTTATTATATAAAGCTTATATAAATGAAAATGTGATATTTTCATATCATTACATAGAATAAATGTTCCGATTTTAGAATGCAGATGTTAATGTGTGCACCATCTCTTTTCGTTGGATTGGTAACACTGTTGTTGATTACTTGCAATGGAGACAGTTTGTCGGATGGGTTTTGGAGATGCAAGTGGTGGATGGCATTTTGTACAGAACTTACTGTTCAGTAACGAAACACATTTTTACCTTTACAATTTCGTCAATAAACGAAACGTGCATTTAAGCCAAAGAAAATGCCGGAGAAATTCATGAGACGTCATTGTACCAATAACTACTAACTGTGTGGTGCGGAATTCGATGGATGGAGTGATAAGGCCATATTTCTTTCAAGATAATGATGGAGAACGGTATCGTCATACGGGTTACTAGTTTTTTTGTCTTCCGAATGGAACTACCTTTTTTGTTAAAAGTTAAATTTGTGGTATCAGCAAGATGGCGTTACCTTCCACAAAAATTTCCCATGGCGGATTTCTGCGGGTGCTCTCTCATAGTATGACTGGCCTTGCAAGTCCATGTAACCTTACTCCTTGCTTCCATTGAAAGTTGCTCAAGTCAAAGGACCGCGAACAATACAAGAACTTTCAGGAGGAAATTCAACAATATGCCAGCAAAATCGATGAGCAGTTTTGCAAAAAGTTGTTACGAACTTCGTCGAGAGAGAGAAGACCTGTAGAGTAAGTCGAGGGAGAGAGATAACCTGATGTCCTGTTTCACTATTACCCTTTTCCTTTGAATTAATGCTCTGATATTTTTAAATTTCGTAAATTACAGTGTTTTATAAGTGTATTAAATCGGTCGCTCTTATTGAAATATCTATACAAACATCCATCATAGTACCTGTTTCCAATCATCAACGGTCTATTTTGTAGATTCTCTGCACCAGTTTCTTCGTTAAAGCGTTGTTGGCGGTAATCACCGTTTTGAAAGTTGCAGTCCGAACACGGGTGTTCAGGTGATGTTTCTCGCGTGGTGGGACTGTGATTGTCTCAATAGGCTTTTCCAAATCCTGATTGAGTTCCACACTCACTTGTGCCACATTCGCTGATGGTCCTTGATTTCAGTTTTCGGTGATCCCTGTTTATGAGACTTCTCTACCATTCACTATTACTTTTCGTCCATATTGTTTTGCTATGAACCCTGTAAGCGACGAGGGCGGGCTGAAAACTTCTCGGCCTGATCCAGAGATGGCACTCCAATCAGCAAAGTTTTATTGTTTTTGCCTGGGAGCACTTTTCAGTTCGTATAACAAGTGTCAACTTGTTCTCTCAAGTAGTTTGTGTGCAGGCATTGTTGCAGTTAGACGTCTTGCGTGTTAGTTGTGAAAATGGATAAACTTGAATATTGTGCGGTAATCAAATTTTTCGTTTGGATGCATTAACTCCTACGGAAATTCATCCAAAGTTGGAAAAAGTTTACAGGGACTCTACTCCTTTCATGTCAACCGTTAAAAAGTGGAAAGCTGAATTTAAACGTGGTCGCACATCCCTCGAAGATGACCTACGTGAAGGAAGGCCGAAAACCGCAACCACACCGGAAACAATCGAAAACGTGCATAATAGCGTGTTTGACGACAGGCGAGTGAAGGTAAGTAACATAGCTGAGAGTGTGGGGATATTAGAGGAACGTGTGCAAAAAAAATTGCACAAAATACTAGGGATGCGAAAGCTCTGCGCAAGATGGGTGCCGCATTTGCGGTCTGCCGACCAAAAGCAAATTCGAAAACGATTTTCGCATCAATCTTTGGACCGATTCAAAAGGGATCCGACTGATTTCGTGCAGCGATTTGTGACAATGGGTGAGACATGGGTTCACACTACACGTCAGAAATGAGTTGAGTTGATTTTAGTTTAGCGTCCCTTTCAGCAGCGAGGCTATATGAGACGTGGACCTACTGATTAACGTGGAATCCGAACCACATGAGCTCCCGCCGGGAATCGAACCCGGGTCTCCCACGCCAAAGGCGCGTATGCTAACCGCTTAGCCACGGAGGAGCTCACGTCAGAAATGAAACATCAGTTCAAGCAGTGGGTGGAAGCCGGTAGTGCAGCGCCGAAGAAAGCGAAGATGATCGTATCGGCCGGAAAGATCATGGCCAGTGTGTTTTGGATTGCGAAAGGTATCCTGTTAATTGATTACCTTGCAAAAGGGAGAACAATTACAGGCGAATATTACTCCAACCTTCTTGACCAGCTGGATGTCAAAATTCGCGAGAAGAGGCCTGGCTTGAAGAAGATGATGATCATCTTTCACCAGAACAGCGCACCTGTGCACAAGGGTGCGTTGGCGATGGGCAACTGCGGGATTTGGGGTACGATTTGCTCGGCCATCCCTCATATTCTCCTGGTTTGGCACCACTGTACTTCTGTCTGTTCCTAAACTCGAAGAAACTTCTTTCTGGGAAGCGCTTCACATCGAATGAAGAGGTTGAGAGGGTCGTGGGTGACGTATTTTCACAACCTTCCAGACTCTCACTTCCGGGAAGGAATACTGATGTTGGAGAAACGCTGGACCAAGTGCATTGGAGTTAAGGGAGGTTATGTCGGAACATAAAATAATTTTTGAACTGAAATTCGCAGTCTTTCATTGTCAGTCCGAGAACTTTTCACCCCGCCCTCGTATCATTACTGTGGACACTATTCTTCCTTACACATTTAACATATTACTGACGACGGACAAGCACTGCACACCCATTTACAGTGTTACCATATACTCAAACTTATTACAAACTACTGGTGTTGCTATTATTTTAATAATAATCTGTAATTACCTTACTCACCTATAATTAAGAAGGGGCACATGACCATATGACCTAAGGGTACAATGGTGCCTGATTTAATGATATTTTGTTGTTCAAACTGCATTAATACACACGCGTTGCAACTGCTAAATAACAACTACGTATTATGTGAACTGATCTAGACAATAGTACAAAATTGTCACAATGGTTGATTTCCCATAATACTTAGTAATAACGTACTTCGCTTTGGACTAGTGTGTCATTTCGTGAACTTTCCAAATGATGCTTGTATATTTTTATATTTTTTTCTTAGTTCATTTATATTGATCCTTAACATTTTAATCATTGTAGTAGATATAGTGGAGGCCATGAATATAAACTCTAAAGTGTATCAGCAGCTTAGCAAGTTAGGCTTTGGTACCGGATTGAGTCCCATTTTTATGCCCAAGTCCATGTAGTATTGAAGTTGGTTCGTGATGACACAAGATTTCCGTGAGTTAACAGAGACTTCTACCCCCCCCCCCCCCAACAAAATCATTTAGATTCAGTACACGGACTGCGAATCATCCAGTTGAACAGTGGTGTTTGATGCAGTGATATTTTAAGTTTTGGTTAATTTGTTAGTATTAACATCTTTCCAGTATCGAGTCTGTTGTTTGAGATGCAGCTTACTGTTGAAAGTAAGATTGGAGCCACTATCCAGGTTTTCATCAGATGTGGGAGGGGGCAAGCTGACCCAGTGGTATAGTGCATATCTCTGGTGCGAAGAGTCCCTGGTTCGTTTCCAGGCCTTGTGAGTTTGTGGTGTATAATATCATGTCCGTGCCCCGCGCGGCTCAGTGGTTGAGTGCCCATCTCCGGTGCTTGGAGAACTGGTTTGATCTCTGCCGTGTGTGGGTATATTCTTGGGAATCTCCCGTTTCTTACTACTACGTTCATTCCACCATTTCTTTCTTCATTATCATCACCATCTCCCTTAGCCTTAGAGCGTAATCGTGGGACTTAAACTAGAAAATAACCGTGTCCCTGGGTTTTCACGAGCTTCTTTCGTTTCCTTCTACATTCTTATTGTGCCAATTCCTTTATAATCATCCACATTTGTTAACCATCAGTCTCTTTTAACCAAAAATGCATAATCTTTAGACCACGAGTTTCACTACGAAAGTTTTGAGATGTGAAATAACTTACGTACTTAAAATCAATTTAACACTTACATTTTCTCAAAGTATTCACCATTACTCTGTTCACACTTTTGCATTCTCAAAAACCACCTTTGGAAGCAGTGTTGCCAGTCTTTTTCTTCAAGTGTTGAAAGTTCATTCTCGTAAGCCACTACAGCTTCTTCAGGGCTGCAAAATCTTCCCACGCATGCGATCTTTGGTCCTGAGAAACAGAAAAAAATCACGGGGCCAGGTCAAGGCTATACGGCGGATGAGTCATAAGTTTGACCTCCGTAGATTCTAAAAACTGAATTGTGATATTGGCCGTGTGTGCGGACGCGTTGTCATGATGAAGCAGGATCCCACGCAATCCAGTTTTTGGACGTCGTTCCCGAAGCTTCTGGAACACTTTTGTTAGGCAAACAGTGGTGTACCACTGAGCAGTAACAGTCCTTTGTTCTTCAAGTGGAACAGTTGCAACATGGCCAGATTTGGAGAAGAAAGTTTCGACCATCATCTTCCCCACACTTCGCGGTCGCTTACTTTCGTGGGTGGATTTGCGTCTGGAAAGATCCAAACTGTAGACTGGCGTTTATTTTCAGGGTCAAATTGATAGATCCAAGTCTCATCGCCAGTAACAATGTCAGAGACACGTCGAGACTTGCCTCCATCAAATCTTGCAAGCATTTCTTCACACCATTCCACACGCATGCGCTTCTGCTTTTCAGTCAAAGTGTGAGACACCCAACGAGACGAAACCTTTCTGAGACGAAGATGATCATGAAGAATTTTTGTTACTGCTGGCGATCCAATGTTCACTGTAGATTCAATGTCCTTAAAAGTTGTTCGAGGATTTTCTCGAATCATTTGTTCCACAGTGGCAATGGTTTCATCTGACACAGCTGTTGCCGGACGTCCAGCTCTCTCTTCATCTTTAAGCGATGTCCGGCCTCTTCTGAATTCACCAAACCACCGAAAAATTGTAGCACGGGAAGGAGCAAGGTCCCCAAATGCCCCCTGCAAACGGTCAAGGCTTAGTGTCTCGTTCAAACCACTTTTGAAATCATAAAGGATCATTGCCCGAAAATGTTCCCTTTCGAGCTCCATTCTGGACAGCCGAATACTGCTCACATCAACAAACAAGTGAAGGCAATACGGCCACGCCGATAAGCGAGGCGAGTTGAAACTTGCTTGGCTTCTTCGCTCTGGATACCACTACCGAACGCAATTGTTGGAATTCAAATACTGTGCCGCAAAAATGCGTATCTCAAAAATTTCGTAGTGGCCCTCGTATATCTATTGGAGGGACCGTTTATCTTGATACGCCCTTGTAGCTTTTAAACTAATAAACACATACGTACATACATATATAATATATATATACACAGGCTGTCCACATGAAACCTCCCAGATTACAAATTAATTGCATGGTAACTATTAGTGCCAGAGAATAACGGTTTGCGGCATCTTGAAGAGCAAGTCAGGCAGTATTTTTTTTTTTGGGGGGGGGGGTCTATATATATGCACTTGTATATGGGCCCCGTTAATACCTCTCAGAATGTCTAGTGGATATTCAGTCTCCTTCCATGTGTTCTGTAGCATGTCCGGTGTAATCGAGTTGATGGCTTCAATTTTGTGATGAAGAACAGGAATATCACATACAGGTGTGACGTAGACTTTATCTTTGACATAGCCCCATAGGAAGAAATCCTTAGGGGTTAGGTCGGAAGATCGCGATGGCCAAGGAATGGGTCCATTGCTGTGGAAACGTTCGGTCTAAAGCCCTGCGAACATCTAAACACCAGTGCGGTGGTGCATCATCCTGTTGGAATATCACGTTTGGTTGCAGAGGGAGTAGCTGCGGAAAAGCAAAGTGTTCAAGCTTGTCCAGATAAATGGAACCAATTATTATGTGCTCCATGAAGAAAAATGATCCGATAATTCTGTCGCATCCCAAATCACACCACACATTCACTCTCTCGCTATCTCTGACATATTCACGAACAACGTATGGGGTTCGGAACCCCAGATGCGCACATTGTGAAGATTTAGTTTGTCTGATGTGTGGAAGGTTACTTCATCACTGAAAATCACCCTCCCCAAGTAATCGGGATCATCCTCGATCCGTTCCAGAATCTCTTTTGCAAACCTGGTTCCTTTTGGTACGTTATCGGGCTGTAGCGCCTGAACGATTTGCACCTTATATGCTTACAAACGCAGTCTTTTATGGAGCACCTTATGGACCGTTGAATGTTGGATGTTCAGCTCACGTGACGCCCTGCAACTGACTTTGTTGGGCTTCTAGTGAAGGCCTCCCTGACTTTACCTGCAGTTTCCTCAGACGTTCGTGCTTTGCCCGAGCCAGGCTGTCGGTTGATACTCCTCATGAGCTAAAAACTTCTCAAGCCATGGTCTTGACGTCTGGTGGGTCCCGTTGGCACTTTCGTCTGAAGGTATTTGCGCGATAATTGGTGATTTAGTCTCAGCCAACCCCACCATCCACTGCGCTCTCTCTTGTGCTGCTGTCATCGTTGTTCATACACCTGCAACAAATAACGATCAACAACAAAAAACTGTTCGAGTTGCCGCAAACCGTTATTCTTTGGCACTAATAGTTTCCATGCAATTAATATTTGTAATCAGGGAGGTTTCACGTGAACACCCTATATATATATATATATATATATATATATATATATATATATATATATATATATATACGATAATAATAATATAAAAACTGAAACTTTGTATGATGCAGATATCGGCATGGGGACATTTGACATACTTTATGCACCATAAAATATTAACAATGTTCCTAATTCAACAGAAAGTTTTATTTTTTTCGAATGGCACTACGTCAGGCTGTTACACATTTCGAATCTACATCTGACAGGCAAATATACAATACCACATTTATTATGCAGTGTTGCCAGTGGCGTATTTAAGGGGGCGGTTGGGCTCTAATTTGTTGTATACTCAACTTCATTAAAATTTGTCGGTACCCAAAAGGAAAAATGTAAGTACTTATTCACATGCATAGCCCCCGAAACAAAATCTCAAATACGCTACTGAGTGTTGCAAACTAAGGAGGCTTCTTTCGTAAGGATTAAATTTTGAAATACCCTGTATATAATTTTTATATGTAATAATCAAATTTAAGTCTAATAATATTTAATTTGTGTATAATCAAAATGATGTGAAAAAGCGAGGGATATACTTGAAGAAAAATATCAGTAAAATCAAACTACTAAAATTCCAGTTCATTTAAAAGGCAACATACAAATAATTCCCCGTGTATATCATTGAGCTAAAAATAAAGATGGCGTGTGTACTAAACATCGTTAATGAAGAACCGTAGTTAATGGAAGTTTTTTGGAATTGCAACAGAATACATGACAGTGTGACAGAATACTTGGGATAATGATTAATTTGGTTTGAATACGTACAAATGCGCCTTTGTGCGATAAAAAGTATGAATCAGACAAAAGTGTGACGTTTATGGATATTTGCTGTTTTTCTTTCTTTCTTTCGAAGATAATAGATATAAGATAACCCCACCATGTTCTTGAGTGTGCTGAAACTACAACGTAAGCCTTTTTCAATGGATACAAGTCATTCATTATATAGTGATTATTAATATAGCGGGAATCAGCAGCCAGGTATAGAAACAGTAAGGCTAATCTCATGTTAAAAAAAAAAAAAAATCAACGTCATTAAGATCTATTGAAAAGTATATACTGGTGATTCTGTCAAGTACTATAATCGGAATCGAATAACAAAATAATTGACATTTTGAGGAAGACATCTTCCTCTTGCCAAATCATGAGTAATTTGCTGCAAATTGTTTGTAATCACCGTATTGTACGAGTTGAAGGGTAAGGGGAAAAAGAAATGTCACAAAACTGCATTTTCGAGAAAACTGCATGTCACAGAACTGCGTTTTAATATTGAAAACCGCGTAAGAAGAATAGAGTTAGTTAACTCTTTTGGCCATTGTACATGGACATTTCTACATTACGCATCAGAGTGGTTTTGTTTAAAAGAAATTTTATATACATTTTAAACATTTTGTTTTAAACACGTGTATTTTTAAGACTTGTTTTAAACATATATTTATTTTTATTTTATTTTATTTTTAAAAAAATCTGCCAGAGAAAGAAAATGATCAAAAAGTGCTTCCAGGCCCGTAGCCAGGGAGGGGCTAGAGAGGGCACAGCCCCCTCTAAATTATTTTTGTCTCTTCTAAAAAACACGCTGAAGAGAATTTTCAAACTGACACAAAACCAGTGAAATTCATGCTATTATATTTACCAAATTAAATTCAACTTTGCGAATTCTACCCATTTATGTGTAAAATTATATGTTTCTTTGCTAGATGCACCAAACATCTTCCAACTGCCTTTACCCATTTCAAGAATTTGAAACCATGCCGTGTTATTGCAACTACAACAAGCATCCAAGAATACCAGGTTCACTTCCAAACAACAGTACCATAGTCCACAACGTTAGTTGTGAATATAAATAAGCTGGAATGTTTCTCTTATTTTGGAAGGTAGAAAATTGGGTACAAACGTTCAATAAAACATATACTAATATTTTGTATTGATATAATCTAAAGTTGCTGTAATATAATTTTGTTCTAATGTTTAAAAATAAATACTTCCATTTTAATTAATATGAAACAAAGTACATCACAAAGAGCTCGTATTAAGCACACAAAAGTGAAACAAAAAAACGTTCGATTATAACATATATAATAATATTCTCTTTTAAGTTTTTCTATTAATAAATGCAAATGCTTTGGTCTCAGTATTTTTTTTATCTCATCATTCTTAGGAGTTAATACATACAAAAAGCTGCAGTAAAGGCGTACGAGAAATTAATAATTTGTAAAAAAAATAGTACAAAATAGCCCTTACCGCTCGTCTAGTGAATAGAGCGCGCGTGTTTGAATGTGATCTCGGGGTTTGATACCCGTGAATTCTGAAATTGAGAGGAATGTGGTGGTTTGTATTCCACTTTAAACTGAAAGCTTCGCGTTTTTTATAGCCTCGGTACTGAAAAAAAGATGCTAAATTTTAACAAACAAACAAACAAGTTGGCCTTCTACAAAATGAGAATGTGAAGGAAAATAGTGGCTTTTTTTATTTTGATAGAAACATAAATCAATTTTAATGAACATATAATGATGCCATTATACAATAAATGTTAACTGGAGTGTTTTGTTGTGACAAAAAAGTCTATGTCAGAATATTCTGTTTATAATATTTTGTTTTCTGCATATGAAACAACCCTGATTAATGGGACGTGTGCTCACTCTAACATTCAGTTAATTAGCTTTTGTTAAGTGTAAATGTGACGTACAATGACGTTCCTTATCTACGTTTACCATAGCACTATATTGCCCCAAGCACCTCAATTGTATTGCATCGCAGTTTTTTGTTTTTTTCCCAAATCTTTGTATGTTAATGATCAATGTTCGTATTCTTGAATTTGTGTACTGTAATATTGTCAATACAGGATATTATGTATAAAAGAAACTATAGCTGTTACAGATTCTGTAAATAATAAATAAGTATGCAATTTTATGGTGTTGTGTCATGTCTTAATCATTGCCCCCTCAGTATTCACTTCTGCCCCCCCCCCTAAGGAATCAGGTTGGCTACGGGCCTGAGTGCTTCCCATTCAAAAGACTATTTTCTTCCCGTGTGAATGTTTTGATTTCTTGTGACTATAGCCAGGTCAATGTGGTGATCTACAATTTATTTTGCCTCTTTTTTTCCCTTGTTTTTAACCTTTACACGACGAAGTTGGTCGTTTTCGACCAATAGCGATTTTGGCTGAAAATACGGTTTGGTCCTTTTCGACCAAAAGAATTATTCAGACCAATAACTAATGTAGCACTGGCTATCCTGCATCAAACCTTCCGCTGCTAGCATATGTGTGTTCTAAAACGATCAAAGAAACACGTGACTGAAATATGGTTCACCAGTTGTAACCCAAACAAACCATAAAATTGGTTACTTTTCCTCCCTTTATTTTTTTTTCATTTCTTCACGTTGACTCTTGTGACCGCTTGTTTATCAATTATTTCTGCTGACACGAGGAGATTGTTTCTCTTGTGAGGAACTCAGCTTACACTTCGAGGTGTTTATTACCAATGATGTTGATGAGATAAGGGAAAATGTGTGTGCGTGAATGCGTTTGTGTGTGTGTGAGAGTGTTTCTGTCCAGACAGTCCACACTCTATCCCTTTGTGTGTTTCATGGTACATTGCGTTATAACTCTCCTATTTGAGCTTTTTCGTCCGGTTTTTTTTTTGTTTTTCAAGTCAAGAGGCATTGTAGAAGACCTTACGTATGGTTTCACACCTTCCTGCGTCGAGACATAGGAGGTGATGACGTCATAATTCTCAAATATATATATATTTTCTTTTATTAAGCCTATGTTCATTATTTTTTGGCGGGCTTATTTTTGCACGTAGAAGATTGAAATTTTGCACAAACATTCACTCCACCGAGTAGTATTTAACAGATTTTTTTTAGATTTCTGCGTTAAAACAGGGGGGGATCCAGAGAGGGAAAAAGTTGAAAAAAGGGATATTTTTATCAAAAAATCCTTTTCTTCGGGATTTTCCCGTCTTAGATACATGGTGGAGACATGTGAATGGTACTGCCTGAAAGGCAGTTCTATTCTGAAGAAAACGATGTGCAAACCATGATTCTAGGGTAATTAGGGATGTCTCAGGGAATTTTCAAAAATATCCCTCTGTATACGGGAATATGGTACATTGTCAGTATATATATATTTTTGGCAGGCTTACTTTTGCACCTAGAAGATTGAAATTGTGTATAAACATTCAGTCCACCTAGTAGTATTTATCAGATTTTTTTTTTCAGATCTCTGCGTTAAAACAGGGGGGTCCAGAGGGGCTAAAAGTTGAAAAAAGGGATATTTAGACCAAAAAATCCCTTTCTTCGGGATTTTCCCGCCTTAGGTACATGATGGAGACACGTGAGTCGTACCGTCTGAAAGGCAGTTCTATTCTGAAGAGAATGATGGGCGAAACATGACCCTAGGGTAATTAGGGATGAGTCAGGGAATTTTTATCAAAATATACTTCTGTATAGGGGAATATGGGACGTTGTCGGTATATATAATTTTTTGCGGGCCTATTTTTGCACCTAGAAGATTGAAATTATGCACAAACATTCAGTCCACCGAGTAGTATTTAACAGAATTTTTTTTCAGATTTCTGCGTTAAAACAGGGGGGAGCCAGAGGGGCTAAAATTTGAAAAAAGGGATATTTACACCAAAAAATTCCTTTTATCGGGATTTTCCCGCCTTAGATACATGATGGAGACATGTGAATGGTACCGCCTGAAAGGCAGTTCTATTCTGAAGAGAATGATTGGCAGATTGTAGTTCTAGGGTAAATAGAGATGTCTCAGGAAATTTTTTACCTGAGATCATGGTGTTTTGCGGTAATTTGGGGCATTGTGGGAATTCTTGATAAAATTTCTCCCGCCCTTAGTATTCAAGATATAAACTTGAAATTTAGCACACACATTCAGTATACCAAGTACTATTTACCAGATTTTTTTTGAGATCTCTACGTTCACACAGGGCCGTTCCAGAGGGGCCCAAAGTGTGGAAAAAATTCCCCCCCTACGAAATTTTATATTTAAAATCATTTTCCCCTCTCCTGGTATATGATACGAGCATGCAAGTGGTACCATTTGAAAGCCAGCTCCATTCTGAAGAGAATGAGGTATGAACCATGATCCTAGGATAAATAGGGGTGAAGATATGGATTTGTTTGTAAACTCTTACGAAAACGCTTTAAATGGCGCCGTATAAAAGGGGCTGCGGCATTTAAATCCCTCCGTCGTTTAAAGGTTAACGTTTCTTGTATTGTTTAAATGCTTATCAGTTAACTTGCGAGAAAGTGCCGTAGTCGAAGGTTACACTGCTTGATGTTAAAAAATAAATAAAAGAATTATCATTTCAGCAAGTTTTTGTGTTGTATTCAGAAAACAAAGGGTTCTTTGCTAAATTGTGCTTCTGAAATTACGCAGGCATTCGTTGACACAGTATACTACATGTTGGTTCTCAGTTTCCATACATACATACTTTAGAGAAAGAAAGAATGCGAAATGAAAGAAAAACTATGCGACAAGGTGTAATCTAGAGTTTTATATGATTGTTGCTGGAGAGGGGCGTCCGTTTACAGGTCATCCGGCCCCTACCCTGAATTGCAGATGTTGGGAGCGTAATGCAGATTTCCTGAGCAAAGTCCACAGAAAAAATTGAAGCCCTTATACCGAACAAATGCGTACTGTGATCACCATATCTATTGACCGTAAGGAACTATAGGCCTAAATTGCTCTCTTGTATATCTTTTGGCCTAGGATTCCAAAGGTTTCACTACTTTTCGATTTTCGGGCCTACTTAAAATTCTGGAAATTGGGCCTAAGCAACTTTCCAGTTTTGATCATCTATATTTCATCCATATTTATTCGGTGTAAGGACCCCAAACTTGTTCTGTTGGACTTTGCTTATCAAAAGGTTTCTAAAATTGCCTTACTGTCCTCAAAATGTGAGATTCATGGTAAGGCTGCCCTCTTGCCCCCACTGACTCCCCTGTCTAGTGGCTGTCATATGAAACTATCCCACGCCCTTTCACGTGGATTTAGTTTCATTTATTTCGGACTCTTGACTGCGAAGATATTACGTTTTGAAATAGAATTCATTTGCTGAGCAGAACCTTATTGAAAATTGACGGATCTATTGTGCTCTGAACGCCCCAAATATTACTTTTCTTCAATAAATTATTGACTTGAAAAAAAAAAAAGCAACCAATTACATAGGCTTGCAGAAAATATTCTAAAGTTAACACAACGTGAAGTGTGCTCCAAATATTACTTTTCGAAAATTTATTATTTTAAAATAATTTTATTAGTATCAGTGTTCTGAAATAGTAATCATATTTTGCAACTGAAATCTCACCTGCCTCCACAAAACGTGAGTTTAGCCTCTAAGAGCATAAGTAGGAAACGTTCAGAAACAGTAACCCTAAAATGACTTGTTGTAGGGCTAAATAACCGCACAAGCGTATTTCTGGTAAAATTCTAGCCTTAAAACATGTAAAATGACTCCCTTTGTATTTGAAATTTCGAGTTGCAATCAAAGATGGCCGCAATGATACTTGCCATCGCACCATCTGATGTATCAGACCACTTTCAAGTTTCATCATCCTCGCTCAACCCGTTCTCAACACACAAGGGTGCTGAGAACTTTTATGTCACTATGTATATTGATAGACTGTGTGAAGTCTCCATAGTAAATAGATTTTAAAATCTACCTAAAAAGCTTATTACAACCAAGTAAGTACTTATGAGAGTTACTGGCAAGAGGGTGTAATAAAAACGGTCGAGATATGAAATAAGTTAAAAATTACTAATCTATACTGAAATATTCTGTGCCCAACACAGTGTAGTCTTAACCGGGATAAAATAAATGAAAAAGTCGGTTGGAAGCAGTGGTGCTGTTCAGCCGGTTCCGACAGGTTTGCTAGAACCGGTTGTTAAATATTTCGAGTTCGCAAACAGTAAATTTTAGTTTAACTATCTTTGTTTTTAAAAATTCTCACAGCTAAAGAGTTAAGCAAATGATTCCGTAGAACAAAGTATAAGCGATTTATTTCTTAATTTCAAATGCTCAGATATCAAGAATGAAAACAGGGATCACATGAGTGTAGTGATGAGGGTAATTTACGTATATTTGAAACGCATACATATTATCAACACTTGCTGATCTATTGCTATATTAAGGTCTTTCCAATACATTTTGACAACCATCTATGTTGGGTAATTTGTTCCCTAGATATTTGCAGTAGTACCTAATTTCGTCACACCACCATGTATTAGAATGCTGTGTAGGTCACTTCTTGTGACTTGTGGTATCGAGTTAAAATAATGCTTTTGTCTACCTTGTACGGTTTGTTTCCTAAGAGAGTTATATATATTTATCTACCTATGCATCCACTATCTCTCTGTCTTTTCTCTCTCTCTCTCTCTCTCTCTCTCTCTCTCTCTCTATATATATATATATATATATATATATATATATATAGAACCGGTTGTTAAAAAATTAGAATAACATCACTGGTTGCTAGTAAAGGGCAAGAAATCTTAACAAATAAGTTACTACACGATTTTGAAATATATGATCAAAATCATGTTTTAAACTGTTCAAAATGTTTAAAACTTTTTTTTTTTTCGTGTGTGTTTTAAATTTAAAACATGTTTAAAACAAAATTATAATTTAAAATAAAGTGGGTCTTAAGCTTTGGTCAGTGTCTCTTTTGTTAAAACAATCAATCCAAAGCCATGAATAGTCTTACTATCTTTTTCATGTTTTAAACACACTTTTTTTTTTTTTTTTTTTTTTTTTTAAATCCAACCCTGTTACGCATGCATGGCATATACAGTCAAATAGTACCAAGAATCACTAACAGATAGGGCAAAACATCCGAAAAAGCACACACATGGACATTCCTTGTTTTTTCCGCTTACTTTTCAGTTAAAGTTGACACTTAAGTGGAATATTCAATATTTGACAACAGGGTAACTCATCTTCCACAAAATGCCAATTACTTTTTAATACTTTGTTATAGTTTTATAGTGAGGGAATTTCTTTCTTTTTTTTGGGGGGGGGGGTCGTTTAAGCAATTTTGTCAGACCGTTTTGAGTCATACAATTAAAGAATCAGTTTTACAGGTAAAAAGCCATCGTTGTACTTTCAACAATTAAAAGCACATTGCTTCTGTTTCATAAATAGTAGTAGAATGCGCGCTTACATGTCAGCGCGCGGCTGTTAAGTTTTTGGTGTCCTCTTGTCTCCAGGATATCTCCAAATCATAAATCTTTGCTTTATGTCTACCTAGATAATGCTTGAAAAGAAACACAATAATTGTAAAATTCCCTTGCAGTTAACCCGTCGGGGTCGAATTTCCGAAATTAATGTATGTGAATAACGTTATCGTGCACTATTATCAAAAAGTCCACATGAATCAATTTTTTTATGCATATCCAGTGTTTGTTTATTTTAATATCGCATCCCTGTGGCCCCGTCAATGGAATACATGAAGTGAATGAGGGATTCTTATTTTTTATACCTACATTTCCTCCTGTTACTGCAATGGTTCAAAACATTGCCGTTATATATACAGTATATATGTAGTTTAACATCCATGATTATTCACCGAGACTAAGGGAGATCGGATAGTAATGAATGAAAAAGTGGGAGCAAATGGGGAAAATTTAAGCGCACTGTGTTTCTTCACCATGAAGCCCATTTGACGAAAGCTGGGATCTAATCAGGCATGCCACGCACCAGAGGTGAGCACTCTACCACTGAGCCACTACGACTCCGGTGTGGATGTATTAATAAGGGTTGCCAGATTGAGCTGAAGAGAAGTCTGGAGAGTAGTGGCATTTGTGTAATTGGAACACGAATTTAAAAGATGATTTCTGCATGTTATTACCACCGTAACTTCTAAAACTTACAGCCACTATTATTGACACTACCTTTAGTAGTAATCAAACGTATACTGTACCAAACTAAATGAAAATAACACAAAACATTACGCACCTACCTTGTTATTCATAATTATGAAGCTCCCCGCTGCGTGAATAAAAGCTCTATTTTCTAGAATCATTTTCTGGAAATTTTGACAGATAATTTTAAGTTAATCCGAACACAAGTTTCACCCACCACAAATTCTGTTGACTTTCTGTTCCTATCATCTAACACTAAAGCTTCCATTGTATTAATACTCGTTCAACATGCGGATTACTGATTGGTATAGCAAGAACATACTGTGGTATTTTAAACATGTTTTGTGCATCCATTTTTCCAAAAAACGTTCTCCATAATTTATATCAGTTATGGTTATCTTTTCTATCAATGTTGATATTTTACATTTTAGACTCAGACGGTTCATTAAACAGTTCATTTCCATCGAAATAAATTTTTTCGTTGTCAAATTGTTAAGTGAAAACAGTATTAACGCTATGCGACAATGTAGAAGCAACAATGAACTGAGTTTAAACCTATCCTTTTTTACAATAAAAGATATAAATTGTTAACTAACAATAACTAATTGTAACAGGGTTGCCAGCGACCTGGAAAACCTGGAAATGTCAGGGAAATTGATTTGTGTCAGGGAAATCCTGAAAAACCTGGAAATGTCAGGGAATTTCGTGTACTGATGATATTAATTTTTGTAGAGGACTAATTACCTCTTTCTCGAGCAGATTTTTCGTTGTGTACTGGGAAACTTATCTTTCCGAAGAAGTTCTGTCAGATTAGATGGACTGAAAATGCCATTGTTGCAAAGTGTGCAATAGATTTGTTTCCTGACATTAAGAAATACATACAACAGTACAAAAAGAATCTCCCTGAACATCAGTTCAAAAGGCAATCGATGATCCCTTAACGCTAGCTAAGTTAGAATTCTTTGTTTCCCTTTCAGAAGGTCTAGAACCATTTTTTTGAAAAGATTCCAATCAGGTCTACCTTTGCACCATTTTTGGAATCCGAGTGTGAAGAATTAATCCGAAGAATCATAAATAGATTCGTTAAGAAAGAGATTTAACAAAAAGCAAACTCTGTTTCGAACTTGCTTTGAGTGGATGTGAATGATGTGAATCACTTGGCTGTTTGTTCCAAGGTCGACGCTGGTTTGGTGCAAAGAATTTTTTTTAGAACTAGAGTAAAGTTAATGAGCGTTGTAAACTGGAGTTTTTGCTTGAGTTTAGAAATTTTTTGGCAGGTACAACTTCAAACATTATTGAAAAATACAAAATAGTGTGAAATCTGTCGTCTTATTCGAAATAAAATTTGTACTAACCAAAGTGTAAGCGAAGGGAAGATGTACAGGGTGTTCAGAAAGTAACTATTCAGTGCATAACTTGCCGTATTTTATTTTCCATAAAACACTTTAAACAACTGAAATTAACTCGAAGCTAAACTTTAATGTCATGGAAGTTATAAGAGATGCTGGAAGTGATCCCCATGCACTTGAAGACACAGTTGCACACGTTTCTGCATGTTTTTGAAGACGTTGTGCAGAACATCGGGAGTGATGTTCCGAATGTGACGTATCAGTGCAGCTTAAGAGTTCTTGTGCCTTCATAGGCCTTTCCTTTCAACGTTCCCCATAGAAAGTAATTGGGTGGAGGCAAGTCGGGTGAACGCGGAAGCCAGGTAACTTGTCTTCATTGCGGAACACATGCTTCACAAGAACCACTTTGTTCAATCGTCAGCATGACGACCTGGATCACAATGATGTCACACAAGACCTTGGTCTTCAATCAAACCGGACCTGTGAACGAATTCAAATACCTGGACAAATAGGTTTCAAAATGGTTCAAATATGTTAAACAATGGATAATGTTGTATTACTAATTTACAATCGTATCAGTCATCACTTAGCACACTAGAACATGGCACTGCATAGTTGCTTTCTGAACACCAGGTATAATGCTCTTATAACAAGAATGTAGTGTAGCTGCCAAAGCTGAAAATAGTAAACCATCAATTTTCCAAATTTTCTGATTCAGCGAAAAAAGAGTGGAAGAAGTAATTCGAATTATTTAATGTATACACAGATATGTTAGATGTCTTTTGTTGTAATCTACTTCGTAATAGTGAATTCGTTGACTTGTGGAACAAAATTAAGATGTTACTTGTGCTTTCCTATGGAAATGCTTCCGCTGAGAAGGGTTTCTCAGTTAACAAAGACATACTGGGGAAAATATGCATGAAACATCTTTGGTGAGTTTACGAGTTGTTCATAATACTATAAAATGTGCTGGAGGACCCCTTGGTATTGATGTAGACTCAAAAATGCTTGTACGTACGTGAATCATACGCATGTTATGAGGAATCCATGTAAAGGAAATCACTGTAAACGAATTAAAGAAAGAGAAAAGAACCCGCATAGCTGATCAGATTTACGATTTTAGAAAAAAAGAAGGCAAAACTTTTATTAGACTTCCACTGAATACAATTTGGAGCATGAAATTGAGACCTTGAAAGCATCCCTAAGGTAGAGAACTGGAAACTAAGGAAACATACAGTAGTAATTTGTTTAATGTGAACTTCCATAACAGAAATTATTTATATAGACTGCAATCATAAATACGGTGGTGTAATTTTATTATAGTGAAAGAGATGTATCACAGATTTAAACCTTGTTAATTGTATATTTAGAAAAAGAAAAAAAGAAAGAAAGAAAGGAATGAATGGCAGGCAGTGGATGGATGTTGTGGAGGGATTTCCATTCATTCTTCTTTGGAGGAAGGAATTATGCCTGGAAAATAGTAGATCTTGCCTGGAAAAACCTGGAATTGTCAGGAAAAATCGATTTAAAAAACCCCTGGCAACCCTGTTGTAAGTACAACGTACAGATATAAATAGCTTGGATAAATCAATTATAGGTATTTTAGATATTTAAGCCCGAAGAATGTAGCTAGTTGGCTGGTAGCATGTATTTATAACCAGGACACTATGGAGGTCTCACCACCACAGGAATTCTGCCATTATTGGCAGATCCCTTTCCGCAACTGAGAAGTGTCCATGCTTCACACTCTTCAGCTAACCTCTTCGTTTTTACATATGAATTTTCTGTTTTTATGCTGTCCATCAATTGTAGCCTCCTTTGCCCCTTCCCTCTCTTTATTGCCATAATACTTTCTAGCGCGTCCTTCATGATACAGTTCCTTCTCAGTCAATGTTCCAACCAGTCTCTCTCAGTCTTTTTAGTAATATCTAAAATTGTTCTTTTCTTCCTTTTAAAATTGTTCTTTTCTTCCTTTTAAAATTGTTCTTTTCTTCCTTCTGCCCCATACAGTACAGTACTTCGCATGAAGCATTTTATGAATCTTTTTCTCAGCTCTTTGTTTAAGGACACACAAAATAGACTTTTCTTCCACCTAAAGGCTTCTTTCGCCACTTTATCCTTGATTTTATTTCACGCTCGCTCTTCATATCACCACTAATAATACTATCCAGATATCGAAAACTAGTCACCTATTCTGTTTTCTCCCTAATTTTCTGATACCAACAGCTTCGTTCCAGTCACCATGGCGTTTGTCTTTCTAATATTTATTTTCATCCCATATTGTTCACAGTTCCTAAGTTTTCTAATGGTTTTCTTTTCAGATTCCAGTCTTCAGAAGTCTTTTCAACAAGCGCCATATCTGCAAACCGTATAGATCTAATCATTCCACCTTCTATTGAAATATCGTCTTCACTATATAGGGTCTTTTTCACTATCTCTTCCAGTACTAATTCTACCTCTCGCCAACATCTCTCTCTTCTAGATATATATTAAATAATGTTAGCGAGAGGTAGCATTCCTGTCGATCTCTCCTTCCAATTGCACTGTTCTCTGTCATTTCCTCCCCTATTCTAACATCTGTGTGTTAGTTCATATGTGAGTTTCGTATGAGTCTTCGATTTTTCCATTCCAATCCAAACCGTCTTTTGTACTCCCAAAACAGTTCCTAATTCACACACTAAATACCATTTTGTAGATCAATAAATACAATAGACACCTCTCTACCTTTTTCCTAAAAAAAAAACTTTCACTGATTACCCATAATAATCCAATTGCATCTCTAGTGCCCTTACCTCTCCTGAATCCGAACGATTCCTCCTCAACTTTTTCTTTTTTACTTCCATATAACCACCGTCTGTTCAGTATTCGAAGCAAAATTTTTGCTGCATGCGATATGAAACCAATAGTTCTGTAATCCTTACATCTCTGTGGATTCGATTTGTTAGCAATCGGTATCACAGTCGTCTTCAGGAAATCTTTCGGCCACTGTTCCATTTCATATATTTCATTGCACAGTCGGAGTAATTCTTTCTTGCCCTTGTCTCACATATCCTTAATGAATTCGTAGTTTACAGGGTTTGTCTCAGAAATGATGCATCACGTTTTGTGACGCGACTGTCCGTCGCAAAGCGTTCCTGCCAGATGGGATGTGTAGTGGGAGACTTTGAGAACACAGCGCACCGCGCGATAGGTGGCTCTGAGCTCCCGCAGCGTCAGGGGCGCAATAGAATGAACCTCTGTTTGGAAGTGCCGTCGAAGTAACGACGGAGAAATCCGTGGAGCAGCGATAGCTATCAAATTTTGCGTGAAACTGAACAAGGCCCAAGGCGACACTTATCGGATGATTCAAGAGGTCTTTTCGGTATAACTCTTTAACCAAATCCCAGCCAGACAGGTGGAACAAGATATTCAGAGAAGGCTGAGAGAACATAATTGATGTAGCCCATTCGGGACATGCTGCAACATTGCGTGATAACGACACTGTGGCCGAATTACCGAATTCTGATCGAAGAATGAGTGTTCGGTTGTAGGCGACACACGAAACATTTCGAAAACTGCTGTTCGCCGGATTATGACTGAAGAGTTGCAGATGCGGAAAGTGTGCACGAACTCTTTTCAAGAGTTCTTACCGACGATCAGAAAAGTAATCGAGTGGCTGTTTGTGAAGAACTAGTACAATGTTATGAATTAGACCTTTGTTTCTTGGACAGTGTTATAGCAGTGATGAGACATGGATCTTTGAGTATGACACAGCAACGAAAAGGCATAGCGCTGAATGGCACACGGCGTAGTCCCCTCGTCCCAAAAAGACAAAAATGAGCAAATCGAAAATCAAAGCAATGCTCATTGTTCTTTTTTGATGCTAAAGGGGTAGTTCATTCTGAGTTTGTATCACTAGGGCAGACAACGTCAAATTTTACACGGAAGTCGTCAAAAGACTTAAACAAAGGCTCAATCGCGTCAGGAGCGAGATGAAAGATTCGTGGAAATTTCATCATGATAACGCTCCCAGCCACACTACCTTTGTCATGCGCGACTACCTTACCGAGATCGGGGTTACAACCTGCTCACAGTCTCAGCCTGGCCCCACTAGATTTTTTGTTTCCGAAGGTTAAAAAAGTCGCAAGAAGAACGTCATTTGGACACCTTGTACTTTGAATATTTTTAAGTGATAATATATATTTATTTATTTATTTATTACATGCTGTTAGGGGCCGCGGTGCTCACTTCTGGTGCGTAGTGTCCTTGATTCTCTCTCAGCCCGCGCCAAGTGAACTTCGTGGTAGACAAACGCCGTGTGCATAGTTTTTCTCGGAGTTTTTCCGTTTCCTTCCAGTTTCATTATTCCACTATTATCATCGTCACAGTCTCTTTCAGCCTCAGTGCAGAATCGTGGGAGAAACTAAAAATAAAATAAAGAAAAAAGTATTCCATGATATTGATTGTAACGTAGTTCTATAAAATATATAACATGATTCTCCTGTCTATAATAAATCTGGGTTATTTAATTAATAAGTCATCAATTCTATAATTTATTTTTGATGTAACTACCTATAATTGGAGTTAGGGCAACGCGCGTAAATGGAAAGTATCGTTGTAGGTAAGCGTAAAAAGTTTGAATACCACTGGTCTAGATTTAAGAGAAAGCGTACAGGTTTCTAGGTTCTTTATATCAGAAATTTGATGAATTTGAGTTATTAAAGATCACGCAGTGAGACTCACAATATTGTGTTGTCAATCCGTTAATGAGTAACGACGGCTATAACGGTGGCACATATATAGTTCTTATCCCATACACGTAAGCGATTTTTTATTTTTATTTATTTATTTATTTTGTAATACATAGCTAAAGCAATTATCTCGGCCGAGTTTGTTAACGAAATCAATCCGTTGACATCTTAACGGGTAACGCTGAGCTTAACGATGGCCATCCATATTTTGTGTGATCCTCTCTACTGTCTTTACCAGAGTTTATTTTCTTTTGAGCTCCTTTGTGGACGTATTTCTTATAAATTGCTTCTTATTGAGGGCCGTTGTCTCTGATTTTCAAGAGAGTATGACAAAACAGTTTTCCTCACTAGCTTCTTACGGTATATTAAACAGTTTGTCGAAACCGTTGAACGTTTGGGGATCAAAATTGAGAATACATTTATTGTGATTTGAAAATAATATTATGAAACCACATATGCACCATTTTGTTTGATGACCTTTCATTTTGCTGACCATAATCACGTCGCAATAGAACTTCTGTGATTTCTGGTTAAAAAATTGTGGTGCGTGAATTTCACAGGTAACCCCATTCAGGGAGTTCTGCAAAGACCGAAAAAATGAGAGCCTGGCTGTCAGGTGCGGACTATGCAGTGGATGCATTAAAACCGTCCATCCAAGTTCTCAGAATTTCTGACCGATCGTTAGAGATATATATGGTTTGGCGTTGTCAACGTGGTATGCAACAACTTATCTGTTAACCATTTCCATCCTTTCTTTTGAATGGTTAGGTGCAGTCGTGCTAATTGTCGACATAGAGCTCCTAGTCTTTGTTCTGTCCGGCGACTGCAGCTCATGATGCCTTTCAGTCTCATCCAAATGCTAACATATAGAGCTCCTTGTGGCTAAGCGGTTAGTGTACGCGCCTTTGGCGTGGGAGACCCGGGTTCGATTCCCGGCAGGAGCTCGTGGTTCGGATTCAACGTTAATTAGTAGGTCCACGTCTCATATAACCGCTGTTGAAAGGGACGTTAAACTCAAAATCAATTCAACCAAATGCCAACATTATCTTCCAGCCGTCAGCGTAAACTTTTGCTACATACTGTAGTGGAGCTGCTTCTTGCTTTGACAACGATTTTTGTTTCGCATATTGTTGTAGATTATCTACTTTTAATCACTCGTGATCAATCAATTCAGAAATGGCTCGAATTCGTTTCGTTTTAGTAGAGATTCGCAGGTAGAAATTCGATTGAATAAATGTTTTTGACTCAGACTCATAGCGCTCAAACGTCGAGCTTCCTTTTATAGCTAGGTTACTCGAAATGGTTTAACATTATTTGGTCATTGACAATAGCATGACTTCTTACTTGTTCATCTTGCTCGGCTTTTGTCACAATATCATGTAGTTTTGCTATAATTGGTCGCCCAATGCGTCCAGGAGCATCTTGAACGTAGGAATTTCCTGAGTGAAAGCGACTGAACCATCTTTTGGATGTTGCTTTTGATGTTGCGTGAAGAAATTTGGCTTCGCTACATCTTTCTCATGCACACTACAAATTTCTTCACGGACCGCGTAAGATTTGCGTCTTTATCGAAATAAAATTGTAAAATATAGCACAGTTTTGCGGAAATTTCACTCATCTTCAGAGCGCATTACCCTTGATTATAAGAATCCCAACACTTGATGCACATCTATTAGCTTCAGCTGTCAAGTGGCTTTAGGCCTGACCCGCTGCGACTCTTGTACCCTAAGATCTCATTCTCAACGAGTTCAATACTTTATGACTAAGCAACATTTCACTAGTGCTTTGTGGGAATCGAAACTTTTTTTTTTTTTTTTTTTTTTTTTTTTTTTTTAGAGGTCGAGAAAAAGGAAGGAAGTAATTAGTATTTAATTAAAGTACTTTCTTCTTTGTGAATGTTACTGAAAACAATTTGGTTATCAGTTGCAGAGTTTTTAACACTTGAGTTCCGCAAAACTTTCAAGTGACTCAGACAGTTGCTGAATCAGGAGAGCAATGGTTGAGTCAAGTAATTTAATCTCTTTCGTTCTCACCTTAAGTACAAGGTGGAACACGCGGTTACCTCTGGTGCGTGGGGTCTCTGGTTCGATCTCCAGCCAAGCAAGTTTGTGGTGGACAACACCGTGTCCGTGAGTTTTGTTGGGATACTCCCGTTTCCTCCCACTGTTCATTCCACCAATTCTTCCATTATCATGCGCTTGCCTTAATCGTCGTCTCCCTTAGCCTAAAGGACATAATCATGGGACGTTAAACTGAAAGGTTTAATTTCATTTTCATTTCTAAGTACAAAGTTACAAAATAATTATTTCCACTTCCAAACTATACGAAGCATAAGCCAATGTGTGTTTCACGTTATTTTCATGTAAATATATGTTCTTACCTTCCTTATCTTTAATATACGTGTTCTTTTAAGTTCCGTCTTTTGAAACTGAAATAAAAATTACAAATTTCTCTTTCATTATCATGTTTATGGTATACGTCTATACAAAACATAACTATTGCAAATTCCAAATGTATCCTATGTCTTTGGAACCCACTAGAAACAAATAATGCCGAAAGTTCTGGCAGAAATACGTCATATTTGACCTGTCTGTATAGTCCCTGGTTTTGCAATATTGCTTCACACTGCACACAGAAACATTTTTTTTTTAAAACTGTAGTACGGTTTGGAATGTTAACATTTTTACCATACAGGCCTATGTATATAAAAAGCAAATGTGGCGATGTGCTAGTGTTCTAGTTTTGATTTTTTTTTTTTTTGCATTACACTGTATTTTAGACGTATTTATTGCAAATATCTTCGAATCATTCTATCTTATAGTACCAATTTGCCAGCGTGGGAGACCTGGGTTCGATTCCCGGTGGGGGCTAATGTGGTTTGGATCCCATATTAAGCTGTAGGTTCACATCTATGTACACATTATAGTGCTACGTTTATATATTTGTGCCCAGTCAATTCCTTTCGACAATGTGGTCTCGGAAACCACAAGCTTTATAAAGTGCTGTTTTCGTTGATCGATTCCAAACTTTTGTATACTTTTGCCAGTTCTTATTGAGATTTTCAAGAAACATACCATTATATTCAACGTTTTAGAATGTTGTTGTGAGCCCATAGGATTAACATTGTCGCTAGGGCGATACTAACTTGTAAGATGTTAGGCAACCAGTAGAAGAGCTACGTATAGCGGGCTGACAGACATTGCAGGCGTTTTGCTTTAATCAGTCGCAAAATCTGTTGGGTGCAAGCAATTTCAAAGGCCTGTAGAGCCAAGGAGACATTATTTCTCAAAGATTAAGAAGATTGAAAATCTTCGAGAATATCCATGGACACGATTTTGTCGCCACAACTTGTCTGGAAATCTCCACTGGGTAAAATTACATAGGGATACAGACGTAGGACAACCCTATGCATAGGGCAAATCAAATGAGCAGAATGATGAAATAGTAGTGTTGTGTTTATGAATGTACTAAAATGATCGAATGAGGAAGGTGGTACTTATAACCTTTGTGTCCTCTTGCGATTGTGGAGAATGCCGTAAGGAGTAGAGAAAGGAAATAGGATCGCGCTTGTTTTTATATGACAGGCAAGATACAGAAGGTACATAGGCCATTCACTAGGAGCGGTTTCTAATGTAGGTCGCTAGTAATAGCAAAACATGTAGGTACTTCTGCAGCTTTCATCCGAAGATTGTGTATTCGCAGCAGGTTTTCCTCTCACTCACCATCATCATCATCATAGGTATTCTGCCTTTATTGGCAGGTCACTTGCCGCAGCTGAGAAGCTTCCATGCTCCACGATCCTCCGCTACTGGTGTGGTTTAATAGTGTCGAATTACGTTTGAGCATTTTGTTAGCCAATTGATGGAAAAATTAAACGATTGGTGGCCAATTCCTGTTAATTGTGGTAGTGTCGCACGCATCTGGCTCTCGTGTTGTAAAATACATAATTTACAGTATCATGATGGCTATCTATTCTCCATCTGCAGACATGCACCTTATTTATGGAGAGATACGAACTAGTAGCTGGGAAGCTTCGTGCATGTGTGATGAACGGTTCGCAATTAGGAGGCTACCGTCACACCAAATTCTCAAAAACTTGATGTTCTCTTTTGAGAGACAGGATCTGTTTTCCCACCCCACAAGAACATGAACACCTTGTACAGTGTCCGGATCAGTTTGAAGAAGACGTACTTTTATAACGGCTCTTCCTGATACCAGCACACACACTATAGGCTAGGCGCTAAAACACTCATCATGTCAATGTGTAACGCGTCCTCAATAAGGAAGAGATGCTCCGATTCAAGTTGTGTACGGTGCAGTATTTCTGGCAGGAAGAATTCCGTCGCTGTCAGGCATTTTGCCAATGGTTTCTTCAGCAAACTGTTGCTATACCTAACTTTGAAACTCTGGTTTTGTGAACCGACGAAGCAATATTTACGAGGACAGATATAAGAGTGATGTATGGGATGTTGCGAATCTGCATGCTACTATTTTGCAGCACCATTAACACAGGTTTTCATTAAATTTATGGTGTGGTACAGTGCAGGGCCATCTGATTGATTCTTATTTGTTTGTAGCTTCAATTACCTTGCGTTTCTACATGACGTCTTATGGGAGCAATTGTGCCATTAGCATTTAGGCAACAAATGCGGTTTCTACAGGACGGGGCATCTATTCACAGTTTTATGTGAATGTCGAAAACTTCCTAATTCAGATACTCGCTGAGCGTTGGATTCACTGCGGTGGCCCTGTTACATACCCTCCACGATCGCCTGACAGCTCCGTTGGATATCTTTCCATGGGGTAAGATAAAACGTTCAGTGTACGAAACATTATCGTAACACGCAAAGACCCCGTTGTATCATTGCAGCTGCCGCGGTTATCTCAGAAACGCCAGGCACATTTGACCCCATCCGGCAATATTCGTCTCCCTTAGCCTAAAGGACATAATCGTGGGGCGTTAAATTGAAAGATTTCGTTTTTCCATCCAGCAGTACCAGATTTGTCGATGGTGTCTGTGTAATAAGTCAAATGGCGAACAGTTTCAGCATTGTCTCTAAAGTGCTCCTCATTTCTACTGTAACAGTAGCTCAGTGGTAGAGTGATTACCTCTGGTGCGTGGGGTTCCTGGTTCGATCCCAGCCAAGTAAGCTTGTGGAGATCGTGTCCATGGGTTTTCTCGGGGTACTCCCGTTTCCTCCCACTTCTCATTCTACCAATTCTTCTGTCATTCATCTGCCTTAACCATCGTCTCCCTTAGCCTAAAGGGCATAATCGTGGGACGTTAAACTCAAAGATTTCATTTTTTTATTTCTACTGTATTATACAAGTAAGCAGCTTTACCATAACATTCGGGGACTTATACACGGGAGAGTCCCAAGAAGTCCGACAGTGAAGCAAAGTGACTCATTTTACATAGCTGATCTTTATACAGTCTGTGTTGTGTTCCTTTGAGGGCTACCTATCACCATATTGCAGTTCTATAGTATTATAATCATCATTATCATCGTCCATCTCTAAGGTTCATGTACCCACTTTTCGAGATGTCTATCTAATAAACTCAGCGCTTATCAACCTTTCATTACATAACCAGTTTTGTTGCTTTTATGTGTCATCACAGCCCATGGGTTGTCAACATATTATGACTGAGAAGGGGAGAAAGAGGCGTGGAGACTCAGTAGTAGAGCGTTCATCATTACTGCAAGAAGTCCCATTTTCCGTTCCAGGCCAAGTGTGTGTGTGATGGAGAACATTTTTTATCGGGAGAAACTTCTTCATTCTCATTACACAATTCTTCCAAAATAATTAAATATTGTTAAACATCTGTTTTAGCTCATAGGGCGTTTTCATTAAACTGAAAATTTTGGATCATTCCATATCAATTCAACACAGTGACTTAACCTCACCATCTCAGATTTTAATGCGTAGATGCCCTCTAGGTAGACTAAGAAAGACACCAAATTTCAACTTTATATATCAACCAGTATTGAAGATAGGGCTATAAAGCTTGAAAGTAAAGTTTAAAAAATATCCCCAAAATAGCAAGTTCAATGTATTTTGAAATTGGAATTGCAGTTCTCCTAATTGAGCCGGTTGAGGTATCATTTTATAGCATTTTTCATGCGAGGTATATACCATTATATAGGCTAATACAGAATTTGTTTTTCAAAATCAAAATCAAAATTTTACTTAATTTTTCAATAAGTACACATTTTAAAATCTTGAAATTAATTCCATGAATAAATAGTATTCTTGTTAAGCACCTGGCAAAATATGAATTTGGGATGGTAATGGGTTCATTGTTTAAAAAATTCAAAACACTTGATTTTTTAAGAATATTCTGTACATAGGGTAATAACAAGAATGCTAAATTTTACACTTATGTGAAAATAAAAATGAACACTTACTGGAAGAAAGAGTATAGATGAGTCCATAGTAAAATTTTTCAAGAAGTAGTAGGATATGTAAAGTTGAAGTTTGAAAAAGCCACATTTGTTCGGCATACGTAACTTTCAAGAAGAACAGAACTACTTCTATCGGGAGTTACAGGATTCACTTTTATCAGAACGTCCACTGCTAACATCCACAGAACATCAGCATTTCATGCATATGAGAATGATGGAGATGGCCCAGGTGGATGAAGAAGATATTTTTACTTCATCAAGTTTTTCATTTTTCTGTAAAACATACCCGAGCTACCAATTTCCATCATAGACAACGGTGACATAGCCTGATGTGCCTTCTAATTGAAGTTTATTTGGAGATTTTGACACTTCCTTTTCCCAACTCTGCCAACCATCTGAAAATTTTAATACAATTTGTCCTCATATTGAATTTATTCTCCCTGAAATGCTGTGGATTCCCCGAAATAAATTCCTGCGTACGTCCGTGATAACAAGTGCGCTAAAATGGCGTTTATATAAACAATAAATGCTGGAATTTTAAAATTAAATATTTAGTATATGATTCAAGACAATTAAAATATCCAATTGATAAACTACAGATGTAGTCGATAAAGTTTGCCTACTTTTTATTATCAATATATTTAAGCAAAGTTAAAAAATATTGATAACTATGAAACAGACATGTAGGCAAGCAGATAAATAGAATTTATTTCGTTAGCAGGGGCGGCTTCAGGATTTTAATTTTGAGTAGGGCAATTTTTTTAATTTTATTTTTTTAAATATAAATGTATAGGATTTGTTCCTTTGCAGTAAATATTTATTTATTATCTTTTAGATGTTTATATTTTTCAAAATTTTTGGTTAGGTCCTGACCTACCCGCTAAAGCTGTTTCACTTCGTTTGGTTTGGCTAGGCTTAACGTCCTTACGCAACAGTAAGGATATGAAGGATTGGACACATTACTTAAAGTGGTGTCTGAACCACTACTCGGTTTTCAGCTGGGAGAAATTTTGTGAGCTCATCGGGACCCCTTAATTACAAGGCGAAAATTAGATTCAACTAATACAGATGATTCAACATATGTGAAAACGTCACTATGAAATTCACACATTTTGTGGCATTATTGCTTCTTTTTGTTTACACCATTTTTTTTAAACACCTCGTTTAAACCAGCCAATCCTGCTGTTGTACCAGTGCTAAACGTATACTTTTTACATACCACGTATATTTACCGTAACATTTTTAATTGTGAAACGTGTATTAATATTATTTTATTAACTTGATGAAACTAAAATTCAAAAGTATCAGCATTTAACTTATCTTTAAGTTAAACGTTTTTAGAATATAAGCTAATAAGTATTGACAGCAAGATTACAAGTCTGTATGATATGTTTTAGACCCATTACTCTACTCTTCATATTTATTCCCACAAGTAAAAACAAGAAACATTGCATACTTGAAGCTAGGTAGAGGATATTAATGAAAAATATAGTGTTAGTTTTGAATTTTTTAAACAATGAACCCATTATCATCCCAAATTCGTACTTTGCCAGTGCTTTACAACAATACTATCTATTCATGGAATTAATGTCAACATTTTAAATTATGTACTTTTTGAAATTTTTTCAAATAAAATTTTGATTTTGATTTAAAAAATTCTGTATTAGCCTCTATGATATTGTACATCATACGAAAGGACATAAAAATTGCTGTAAAGTGACACCTCAACCAGCTCTCTAGCTCAATTAGGAGAGCTGCAATTCCAATTTCAAAATACATTGAATATACTATTTTGGGCAATTTTTTGAAAGTTTATATAACTTTATCTGCAATATTGGTTGATATATAAGGATGAAATTTGGTATTTTTCTTAGTCTATATGAATGGTACCCCTGTGCAAAATTTCATGACAATCTGAGATGGTAAGGTAAATTTTGTTTCCAAATTGCGTTGATTTGACCTGGAACAACTTTTTTAATTTTATTTTTATCTATTAAACGTAAATATTACACAAATATGCAACCACACATAATACCAAAAATCCTTCCCCATCTTGATTTTGTTAGAGATATCGATGTTATGTCAACTAATTTTTTGTTATTTGCTGAGACCGTTCCATATGGCATCAATTAGACCTACATTTTCTAACAGACGAACCGGGGGAGTCCCTCGCCCCGTCATTGAAAGATTCTGAATCATGCAATTGTGGGTAGAGCAGATCACAATTCTGAGACGATAATATGTCATCTCATCACAATAGCTAGTATGCGCAGATGGGAGGACAATATTAAGATGAATCTCGCAGAAATAGGAATACAAAGTAGAAACTGGATCCAATTGGCTAAGGATAAAAGTCAGTGGAGAGCTTTTGTGAACGTGGCATTGAGCCTCCGGGTTCCATAGGTCATAGAGTGAATGAGTTAGTTTTAGTTAGTTATGTGTTGCAGTTGTTTTTAATTAAACTTACCCAGTTTCCAATCAAAATTACTGTGCGTTACTGTGTGAAGTCTTGCACGTTTGTAATACCACATGTGTAATTCTCAATATTTTTCGTTTTCCCACCCTAAAAATCGCAATACCTTCCATTTTCTATCTGAAAAATCTGGCAACCTCAAACTTAAAGTGTGATCTGAACCACTGCTTGGCTTGGATCCGAAAGAAATTGTCTTCCATTTGGACTCATACGATACTTTTGGATTACAAAGGCGACAAGTCGATCAACTTGTTCAAGGAGGACATCTGATAGAAATATGTTGTACTAATCTTGTATACTTGTGAATGTTTTAAGAATTACTTCAGAAGGAAAGAAAATATGCACAAGTGAAATCACTGCAAAAGTTATAATTAAAATAAATGAACAATTCAAAAGATCACAGAGTACAGAAAATCTAATTTAGTTCAAGTTAGTTCGCTGAGTCAGAAATACAGCGACTTAATTAAATTTGGATATCAGTAAAAGAAGTGAAGAAAGATACAAATCATTTGGGTTCAGTCTGGCTCTGAACCATTCATACATATACAGTACATATGCAGAAAATAGCTAGTTTTGATTTCAATAAATCGCTTACAGTCATATTTCCTGGGTTTGTAATGTATGAGAAAATATATATTAAGATAGTTTGATACATGAGAAAATTTCACCATGAAGTTCACATGAGTTGCAGCATTTTTACTTTTACTTTTCTTGTTTTATTATTTTATTTTTGATAAAACCACCTGGTTTAAAGCAACCAGCCTTGCCGAGAAACAACGAATTTCATTTTCCTCGTAATCGCAATGACTTTTCAAGGTTTTGAGAAGAATAAATTGGGATCACAAGAGAAGACAATAAATTTAATAAGATTCTCATTCCTATAATTTTGAAGTCTTTGTTACCGTATACTATTCATTTAGTTTGTTGTCGATGAAGATCCGATGGCGGTTACATTTTTTTTTCTACTTTGCACAATAATTTTGAGTTAAGGGCGAGGTCTTCTGTGATCTCTGGCCTCGATATGAATTCAGCTCCTACTTCATCGGGCTGATAGAAGCCTGTGTGGTATAACTTCTAATTTCTTCATGTATGTTCTCGTGTGAAAGCTCTCCTGGACATCGGAATCTTCGTTCCTCCTAATCTCGATCAGTAAGAAAACACAAAATACAACTAAGCTTCTTTGAATACATATTCCTATGACTATGCGCCGTATACTAACACATATCCGCTATTTCGCCTGATTCCCCCGGCGTCACCCGTTTTTCAGCTGAATTAAGCAGCGAACACCTATAGCCTGTAATAAGGTCTGTTGAGTTTGATTTGTGGATGTGCGTGTGCATATCAGGGGGAACTCCTCTTGTTTTGGTACTAAAAGAGCAGATCGCTGGTGGCTGGTATGGGCGTTTCACATTTACATGGCAAAAACTAGCTCCACGATCGTTTAGACAAACGCATGATTGGTGTTGAGTATCGTGATCTCCTGGTACTACTGGGTACACCTCATTATGTTGCACTTCCAGGACGCTAATTCACCTATATATCGCATACATCATGTCCAAGAGTGGTTCGAGCAATATAATGCGGACTTCAGTATCTTACATAGCTTCTGTTTTCTCGGATCTTAACTCCATTGAATGATTATAAAATAATTGGTGGAATGATAGTGTGGGAGGAAACTGGAGAATCCCGAGAAAATCTACGTACACGATTTTTTTAAGTGTAAATTCCGACGATGATACACCGAAGAGAAACGATAATGATATGGATGATAATGATTGAATGACGGAAGTGGAAGAACCCCGAGAGAACCCACACACACGGTGTTTGTCCACCACAAAGTCTACTTGGCGGGAGCTGGGGTCGAACCAAGAACCGTATGTGCTAGAGATGAGCGCTCGACCACTGAGCCATCATGGCTCCACAGACACGATGTCCTCCACAAATTCACGTGACCTTGGATCGAAGCAAGGACGCTTCGCACAATACATAGCCTGGACTTTTATATTCAATGCAAGTATCCCCACTGGAAATCGAACTCAGGATCTCGTACGCAGAAAACAAGCACATTTAGAAACTTTGTCACAAAGGAACACCATGCACGTGGCATAGGCTAAGCATACAATGACATCTAAGGTTCCTGTAATCTGGAAAATTAGAAATGGTCACGAAATGTCAGGGAAACCGATTGTAAGTTAGGGAAAGTCAGGGGAGAATTTGGAATTTTTTATTTCGTTTTTGTTTTGATAAATGGAGAACACTTAAAAATGACAGAAACGTCTTTAATGTAAAGCCATTATGAATCATTGACTGGGATGGACTGGAAGTGTAACCTACTACGTCACTTGCACTATTTATTCAGTGACTTTCTAGCTTGTCGAGGAATGTTTACTGAGATCATAAATTTCCCGGAAAGTTGTGTCCGCCATTTGTTTTCGTAAATGCCATTTGTTTTTAAAAAACATTGGAAATTTGGGGCTATGTGATTAAAATTTTGCGAGCAAAGCTGCCAAACACGAGATCTATAGAAACCCTGAAGAAAACAGCAAGTGGTTTATTTATTAAGTGTAACTGATTTTGTGCAAGGTGGTAGCCATTGAATGCCAGTCCTTGCTGCGTAAGTTTCAGACTTTAAGACTAATGGCCTCATTCTTTTTGTTCCTGTAGGGAAAGTTTTACAATATCTCATGATTCAATGTGTGAAACCAGAACATCTGGTACAGGGATATAAAGTGTTGGTATGACAAAGGCAGAAAATTGTATTTTGACAGAAATGTCGACATTAGTGATGAGCGCAAGAGAGCAGTTTGTGCAAGATTCTTGCATGCAAGACCAAGACCATACCTGCAAGACTAAGGCCAAGACCAAAACTCTTGCGAAGGAGTCTTGCACAAGTACCAGCTCAGTGTTAGAACGTTCACCTGTGGTGCATGGACTTCCTTGTTCGATCCTAGCTTGCGTCATGCGAGTTTTTCCGAGTGGGCAAACACCGCGTGGGTTTTCTCGAAGTTTTCCTGTTTCCTCCTACTTTCTTCATTCCACCATTTAATTCATTTCGCATCATCATAGTCTCCCTTAGCCTCAGTGCATAAACTAGATCGATTTCATTTCAAAACATATTAGTTGTGTTCTTGCAAAACTAAAGAGAAATGTAGTGTTGAACATCGGTATTTCCATACACTATTGTTGCCGACTACATGGGTATCGAGGCTCAAGCATTCATTGGAAATTTTTAACGTGTGCTCATAAAATTAATATCGAAATAACATTTTCATGACATTTACAAAAACTTAATGCATGTGACAGCAAGCTTAACTTCATGGCTGGATGCTTATACGTTGAATAATTGGTTATCAATGTAACTTTTAGCCTCCTTAGGTATACAGCTAAGATTTGAGCGATATAACATTATACAACAATAAATAATCCATATTCACAAGTGAGTGATTTTGTACAGTTATTTCAAATAACTTGGATATCGATGCCAAGACATAGACAGTTGAGTCATTTTTAGTTTTCACACAAATTATTCTAAAATATTACGAGGTTTGATTTTAGTATTGCTTTTCTAATTTTTCTGTCTTTTTTTTTTTTTTTTTTGCCAATATTGCTAAACGTAACATCATCATGATCAACATAGCAGCTGTTCTGTCATTATTGGCAGGTCACTTGCTGCAACTGAGAAGCGTTGATGTGCGGTGGTCCTCAGCTAGTCCCTTCGTCTTGACTCAGCAATTTTCTGTTTTAATACCTTCCTTCAACTAGTCTTCCTTATCCCCTCCCTCTCTTTCCTTCCACCATATCCTCTAGCACTTCCCTCACAATACAGTTCCTCCTCAGCCAATGTTCCAACCAGTTCCTCTTCCTCTTAATTATATCTAAAATTCTTTTCTCCCCCTACTGCGACTATTTCTAACACCTCATTCGTTTTCCGTTCAACCCAGCTAATTCTCTCCTTTTTCTCCATGTCCACGTTTTGAAAGCCTCCAGTATTTTTCATCGTTTTGCGTAATGCTCTTGTTCGTCCCATAGAGTACATATTGGAATCAGTGAAACAGCATCTCAATATTTAATTGAAAGTGTGTTCAATACAGAGATGCTAATCGTGGTTGAAAATATATAATAAACCTGACGCCTCTAGAGTGTAAAAGTAATTTCGCAGTTCATGGTATTTCAGTAAACTGTGCCGTCCTGATTTTCTTTCATATATCTCAGGAGTAGCCTCCCCAGTTTGGGAACCAGTGGAGTATTGAATCTGTTAAAACATATCAAAAGATTACGAAACGTTGTGATTCATCTCATAAGTAGTGAAAAGCGTAGGCACCTATTGAAAAAAAATAAATAAATAAATAAAGGTCATCGCCTATTTGGCGCACCATCGTACTTCAGGAAGGTAAACTATATTACATTTAAAAACATGCATTGTGTTTCCGTTACTATTGGCTCATTGTAGAATTTATTATCCCTTATATTCAAAGTATAATTTACCTTTGAAAAGTATAAGATTTCTTAAAAGCAAGACTTGGAAGACTCTTCCAAGCAAGACCAAGACCAAAACCAAGACCACCACCCGGGTCTTGGTCTTGCATTTGCTCATCACTAGTCGACATTGGATTTTTCTACCTGTTTTCTCGCAAAAATAGAACAGAAACCAGGGATCAACAGAAACTGGAATACGAACTTCTGTGATTAGGAAACACCAACAGAGCAACCTTCCTTAGAGTACAAAACAATTAAATATCTGTCTTCGTTAGTTCCTAAGGTAATTCAGCATTCGCCCAGTAGGTGAAAAAGATTCTTTCTTTTTCTAGACGAACTTCATAAGTCTGACATCATAGATGATGTGCTTGCTGAAAATTCTGGGAAAGAATACTTTTTTTTTTTTTTTTTTTAAGTCGAAACAGCAGAAGTTCAAAAAGTTTTTCCGAGTTGCAACGAATTTGGATTTTGCGCTACTTGCAGCACTGAAGAATACAAATATTTATGGAAAATAGTAACAATTGGGCTGTCAATCTAGCATTGAAATGCAAAGGCCGAGAAAAGGTTTTCCGTCAATTAATCATTCTTAATGGGAAGACAATTTTCCTTATTGTAGCAGAAAAGTATATTTATAACCAGGTACAGGAGGTATGGAACTCATGCAGATCACCAGATGCTGCTGCTTTACGTAAAAGTCTTCAGAGATGTTACGAAGAATATTTTCATGAACAGGAAGAAGAAATAAGAAACAAGTGAGCACATCATAAAGGAAACTGAAAAAAGAATGTTGGATGCACAACTGAGATTTTGAGCAACAGAGGGCAAGGTTGAAACGTGAAAGTGAAGAAAAAGGAGATAGCCATTGATACCGAATTGAACGAGAAGAAAAGGTTTTCATTGACGTAAATTTAAGTAGCTCCCTGGCGCAAAGGTCAGTGTTTAGCCACGATTCCGTTGATCTTGTTTTAAATTATAGTTGAATAGATTTAATTCAAATAAACTGTTGTTTGAAAGTTTTGGGCATATTTGTATGCATTTTAAGTAGATACGTAATTCTGTTTTTAGACAATTGTGGAGTAAACGAAAAAAAAAAAAAATAGAGACAATATATATAAAAATAAAAGCAAAGGCTGTAAAGAAAAAATACTGAAGAAAAATGATTAAATTGGTGAAAGGAAGATCAGCTGTAGGGGAGGAGGAGAAAGCCGACTTTGGGGCACCAGGGGCAATTGCCCCCTCTGAGTTCGGCATTTTAATCCATAAAATAATAATATACCAATGAAAATCCTGAAGATCTACTGACACCTAAAGTCCCTCCCCCCAAACAAAATCTGAAATGACGCCTTCATGTGGTCAGGGAATTCTTATAAAGAGTCAAGGAAAAGTCAGGATTTTTTTTTTCGAAACATACTTTTTTTTTTTTTTTTTTGCGAATTGCGTTAAGTGAATACAGAGACTGTATGCTCAATAGAGGCCATAGCTCACTTTTTTCTTTCATTGTTTTTACATTCACTACACTATTCTTCATATACAAACAGGTTAAATTTTAAAACGAAATCCGAAACTGTTATTGAATATCAAAATAAGTTGAATGCCGAAAAATTAATATAAAATTAACAAATAGCTTTAAATAATTGTCATCAGTGCGTTTGAGAAGTCTTTAAATTCGCTTTCAGTTAATAAATTCGCTTTCAGTATCAATTGGCTGTTCACTAATGAACACAGTAAATTAAGGAATGAAGTGTTTCAGAGGAAAATAAAATTGGTATATGTTAAGCTTTAAAGTGAATATTGCATAGTAATTATTATTTTCTTTTAAATAAATCAAATAAAAAAACAAGCTAGGAGAATATGCACAAATGTTGCCCGATTAAAAAAGATAAAAGTTTATTAGATTATTCAGAGAGAAATCAATATATATTTGCGAATAATACGGATTTAAAAAGAAATGCGTATTTTTGTTCCTCGTTGTGAAACTACGGTATGGAAGACTTCCAACGTATGGGGAACCAATCCTCGTGAAACCAGAAATGGTTGATGTACTGTTTTCTATTACAATAGAGGAAGAATTACGGAGATATATTATTGGAACACTAAATCTGTATCAGAATCATTTCTTGCTATTTCTAAGTGGCGAAAGTAACTCTAGGGCGAAGAAAAGTCTGTTTTGTGGGACCTTGAATAAAGAGTTGAGGAGGAAAAGACTCGTAAAATGCATCGTGTGCAGTACTGTACTGCATGGGACAGAAACAGGACATTACGCAAGAGTAATGAAAAATGACTGGAAATGTGGGTGTGGAGAAGAATGCAGTTAGCTCGGTCGACGAATGGAGACTTAGAAATCATAGGAAGAAAAGAACAGTTGACAAGAGGAGGAAAAATGGTCCTGTCTTAACTAACAAGGAGGTGAATTATGAGGAGGGATGTGCTGGAGGGTATAGTGGCAGGAAAGAGGGAGGGGGTGAAGGAGGCTACAGTTGATGGACGATATCAAAACAGAAAAATCGTACGCGAAGATAAACAGGTTAGCGGAAGATCTTGGAACATGGAAACTTCTCAGTTGCGGCAAGTGACCTGCCAATGATGGCAGAATATTGATGATGATGATTTTTACTCTATGGGTAATCCTTTTCGAATCCAGAAGTGGCTAAATCTTCCACTTTCAATTAGAGTAAGAGGAGTAAGCGCTGAGATGGGACCTCTTCTTGGGACGCTGAATCCACATCAAAAACAGATGTCGCTATATCTTATTTTTGCTCTAATGCATATCAACAGATAGACATAGTCATTTCTGTAAGACTTTGGGTATCTATGCATAGCACAGTTTGGAAGTCTGGAAGAGCGAAACTGCTCTACTCCTTTGCCCTCCCTGCTGGTCTAGTATCCAGCACGCGCGCACCTTTGGTGCATATGGTCCCGATGGGTGAATATTGAACGTACTACGGCGATTTCGGACTCCACCTTAAATTGTAGATCTACGTCTCATATAGCCTCGGCGCTAAAAAGGGACAATAACTCCAACCATACTGCTGTCAAGAAACATTTACATGAGAAAATTGGATTAAGCACGTATTTTGGTTGCTAAGCTGATAATATGACTTAAAAGGCTTTCGTTTTAAAAGTGGCATACGCAAGTAGGGGGTGGGCTTTTAACCTCCCACTTAAATATATATATGGATATGAGATTAAATGCTTGGACCCCCTCTTCATGAAATTATGCGTACACCACTGGTTGCAACTAATGTGAGATAAGTTATTTTTTTAAACGAAAATAATAATTTGGAATGCATTTTTTTTTTTCAAAATAGCCAAGAATGCATTGAACAATTTCATATTTGTCCTCGATTATTACTAATGTTTCGCATTAATTGAAGATTGCTATCCTTTATATGCTAGTTCTAAGTACAAATTAAGTTGCGACAGATTGGCATTTAACACACCTTTAAGTATTTAACCTATATGAAGTAATGTATGTCTAATATAAAGTAGCATCCAAACTTCGTGCATACTCGGAATCGAACCGGATGTTTCACGAAGGTAAAATGGCTATTTAGCCACCAGGGAGGTCTGAGATTGAATTGGATGGGTTGTCTGTGCTATTTCGGATCATTCATTCGTATTTTTGTACTTAGAGAAAAACATTTTTGACTCCATGGAAAGTAAATTTTTGTCATAAATTGTATGCCTTTTTATACATAATTTTGCATGCATGGAAATAAATAGTGAAGACTATTACTATCAGCTCTTTTGTAAGTCTTTTCAGAGTAAGAAAAACTTTTCCCACGCCATTCTTTACAGGTTATTTCTCATAAGAGAGTAACTGTAATATTATATCGACAGTTAAGAACTGTCTTTGATGTCCATTGCTTTGATGCAGTGGTAAGGGAATAGAGCAGAATGAATGATTCTAATGTTATCCTGGAATTGGAGATTTTATGATTGGAAAATACGTGAGAAACCTAATAATAGTTCGTCGTAATTGAATCTTAGAGAAGTCCATCATTTAAGTTTTTCTCCATTCCCATTGAAGTTAAAATATGAATGATTTTGTTTATTATCTTCTAACAGCGTTCGTTCATTTATGTAACTTTTTATTTGATTAGGGTTTCATTCAATTGTTGCATTTTCACGTGCTGCTAAAAACAAGCGTGTGGGCTATGAGCGGCGCAGAGCAGGAGTACTGGTGGCAGATCAATAGCAAACAACGTAACATGGCACTATGCCAAAGTGTTCGCGTCTCGTACTTTGACGTCATTCCCATCATGCTTCACTCGGTCGCCATTATGATCAATACGAAAAGTCTTTGAATCATTCTTACCAAATCTCCTCGTTAGGACAAACCGTATGTTAAATTAATCCCATTAACATAATTCTATTATTTGAATTTTATAGAAATGAGTATGGATTAAATGAAATTGCAGTAGATGATGATACTTTGAGTTAAGCAGAGTTGAAAAATTGAATGGCGCATGTATGCTGAATGCGCTAAGATTATAATACTATGCGCGGCAGATTTACATAGTTTCATTTAGGCTTTTCACACTGTGTATGATTATTTATATACCTTAAACTAAAAAGTCAGCATCATCTTCCATAATAATGATAGTTCTATTGTTTTATGAGTTGCACTTCCACAACTTGTCGAACTAATTAGAGAAGTACGTAAGGGAGGTTTTCGGGTTTGAACCTCCTTTAGCAAGATCCGCAAGAATAAACATGTAGCATATTAGAATATGTACAGAAACATCTTAAATGATATGAATCAGACCAGGGGCGTAACTACTATGGCGCGAAACCCTGCAATGCGGGGGGGGGGGCGTCACTTCTAAGGGGCCCTTCACCCTAGCCTTTAACCAGTAAGATTGTATTTTTTTTTCAGGATAGAGCATACTTCCAACGGTACCACTCGCTTATCTGTATTATACACCAGAAATGGGAAAATCGGGAAAAAAACCGGGAGATTTTTCGAACAAAATTCGAAATTTTTGGTCCATTCTGGCTCGGGCCTGGATTCACATAGAGATCTGAATTTTTGAAAAATACGTTATGTACATATCTATGAGTGTGCAAAATGTCTTGTATCTTGAAAACAGGTCGGGAGAAATTTTTCGAAGTCTGAAGATGACCCATTTTTCATATATATATATATATATATATTAAAAAAATGTACTGCGTCATTACTGTTTGACCTAGAGTCATGGTTGAAACGCCACTTTCTTCAGTATAACAAGCACTTTCCAACGGTACTACTCACATGTCCGTATCATACGAGGGGGGACCCAAAAAAAAACGGGAATTGTGCTGCAGTGGGGACGGAGAGTGGGGGAACCCATTGTTGTACCAATTGTCCGTTACGATCACGTCACCTACGTCAGTGTGCGAAGTTGTGTCGCTGTGAGTGCATCGGTTCGCTCTTGAGAGTTTGTTTAGTAAACCAACTTTTTCCAGTTCGGCGAAAACGTGATGGCAGATTATCGAGGCGGCTGTGAAATTTGGTTTTCTGTTGGGGAAATCGGCCGCGGAAACTACTGTAATGCTGAAGACTGCTTATGGGGATGCTGCCCTAAGTAAAACCAGAGTATACGAGTGGTTTGCACGTTCTAAAAATGGAGAACTGTCAATTGAAGACCAACGCCGTTCAGAACGCCCCTCAACGGCAAGAACTGACGAAAACGTCGAAAAAATCAATGCCCTCGTTCGTGAAGACCGTCGCCGAACCATTAATCAACTCTGTGAGATGTCTGAAATATCGTGGAGTTCAATTCAGAGGATTTTATCAGAAGATTTACACATGAAAAGCGTTGCAGCCAAATTTGTCCCTCGCCTTCTCACAGACGAGCAAAAGGAGCGTCGACTTGAGGCATGTGTTGAACTTCAAAATCAGCTCAAAGAGGACCCTGACTTTTTTGCCAAGGTGATTACTGATGATGAATCGTGGTGCTATGGCTATGACCCCGAATCAAAGTAGCAGTCAAGCCAGTGGAGGAGGTTTAGCCATTGTGGAGGAGGTCAAACAAAAATCGCTGGAGGTCATAAAGAAGATCCAGATAAGTGATTTTCAAAACTGTTTTGAACAATGGAAGGATCGTTTGCAGAAATGCGTTGCGGTTCATGGACAATACTTTGAAGGTGATGAAAATTTGGTGTAAAAATATTGAGAAATAAAGAAGTTACGACGAATTTCCCGTTTTTTTTGGGTCCCCCCTCGTACACCTGAACTGGAAAAATCGGGAAAAACCGGAAATTTTTCTGACCCTCCGGAGCACTTGCCCCCCTCAGGTCCGACCATGGTTTTACGTAGGGATCTCAAAAAATTTGAGAAGTACCGAAAGATACACACAATCCATATGCAAAGATTCAATCTGATGTCTTGAAAACTAAAGCCGTAAAAAAATTTTGAAATTTGCATGTAAAAAAATAAAATCACGCCCCTCCACCCCCCACTGAGCGCCGCCAAGTTGACCTTCGGGTTCCAAAACGCATCTGGGATGTTCTTTGGTCCATCCTTGACTTGACCAATAATAATAATAATAATAATAATAATAATAATAATAATAATAATAATAATAATAATAACGATTTAAATATCTGTTGTAGGACCTAAATAAGCGGTCAAAGACGATACTACGCCATGGTAACAAAAGTGTCGGCTACAAGAGAAAGGAGTGACTAAAATAATCTGAAGGAAGAATCAATTAAACTGTGTGAAAAGTGGAATGTTCAGACATGATTTAGATGCAAACGATTCAAAAAGGTCAAACGTTATTTTGATGAGTTGTGTGAAGATAATAGTCTCAGTGACTGAATTAAACTTTATAATTAACATCTGTATTAAACTATTTGACATACTAAATTCACAGTAATGTTGTTGTCTTACATCTTTGTGTGATACAGTATCCAAATTTTCGTATTTGTTTCCTGCTACTATAATTCATCTCACTGATGATGAAATTCTACGACGGGCACAGATACTTCAAACAACTTACAGTTGTGATATTAATTCTTTTCCGATGGAAATAATTTGTTTTGTGAAACAGCTGAAATAAATGTTCAGGATTCTGTGTTGGACGTAACAAGGCTTTTAATTGTGAAATATAAGCAGGGCTGTGCCTTGGGGAGGGGGTGACGGATCCGGGCGCTGAAGTAAGGGGGCGAAAAATTTGGGAGAAAAAAGGAAGAAAGATGGAAAAATTGCTTGGAATATATGTATGGGGGCGTCGTCGTATACTCTCGCCGCGGGTGCTGATTTTCCACGGCATGGCCCTGAATATAAGTCATTGGCGTCTACTTCTGTGCCCCGTAGCAGAACATGACGCGATTTGCGATGTGATCGCAGAAAATTTGCCGCACCTGTGCAGAAAAAACTTCCAGAGGAAAAACAAAATAGCCAACAAAAAAGTTCACTAATAAACCAACCCATCAGTTCAAAAATACGGAGATCTGTTTTTTTTTTTAAATTTATTTTTTAATGGTAAACCAGAGGAAGAAGAGGCTGATATTGCTTTAATAACATACGGTTTCGAAAAATACTCAGTTTTTAAATTCTTTTCTAGAACAATTTGAGGTTTATACACATGATTCTGATGCTGACTCAAGCTTCTTGAAACAGATTGTATCTAGGTTAGAATTCTTGCTTAATTGGGATATTTTAAATTTCCCAAGAAGAAATGTTTCTGTTGAGCAAGCAGAGGAGGATTTTGCGTCTTCGTCAGACTTCTTTGAATTTGTTGAGTATATTCCCATTTAAGTTTTTGATAGATACAGATCAGGATAGATTATTTTTTTGAATACAAGCTTTTCATTAAATCTATGCAGAACTTGGTAACCAGCTCAAGAAATGAAGGAAAGTTTCTCAAGAAATGAAGGAAAGTTTTTTTTTGAATTAGACTGTCTTTAAAGTTGTAGTATTAGATTTCCGAGACAAATACTCTGTTGCAGTAAAGCTAATGATGTTTTGTTTGAGTATAGCATTGTCTCAAGCCGTATGTGAAAGCTGGGGTTCAGTGGTTACTAATATGATGGAGAAAGGGCTAAAAGGAAGGGATAGACCTAGTGATGATATTGGACAAACAGACCAGCTTACATACATTATTCTAAATGGATCCCCCATCAGGATTTAAAAAAAAAAAAAAAAAAAAAAAAAAAAAACCTCCTTAAAGCTGTTCTCATTACAAAATACGGTGTATAGTATCATAAATATTTCAAATCTGCTTCTTTTAGCAAAACCCTTTCAAAAAATGTGACTTTACAGGTTGTAACTCCAACTACGGATACCGCTGAAAACTATTTACCATGCTTCATGTAACAAAAACATGATAGTATCATCAGGGCACTTTAACTTATTTTAAGCGTAATTTAAAGCGCCCTGGTATCATCATGATTTTTTATTTTGGAATTCCTGCAGAAAATTTTTTACCTACAAAAGTTCATCGCAGAAAGACACACAAAGTTCTGCCATCGTGCTTCTGTGTTGGACCTAGCAAGACTTTAAATTGTGAAATATGTCATTGGCGTCTAGCTTTTTAGAACTTATTACCGCGTATTTGGTGTTTTTGACGCTCTCTGTCTATTTCAGTTTTGCGGAGAGGTCGTTCTCAAAATTGAAATTATTAAAGAACTATGTAAGAAGCATAATGGGCCAAAATAGATTAAGTAATCTAGCACTGTTCTCAATAAATGTGGACGAAGCTGAGAAAATGTATCTGCGGGAGTTAGTAAAGGATTTTACTGACGAAAGCAAGAAGGAAACCATTCAATTAATTCTTGCTACTCTTCATGAACTGATGTCACTGACTGCAAAGAGTTCAGTCCATCTTCCCTTCTGAAACTTATTGAATAAATTATATATTTAACAAAGTGGTTTCCATTTATGAATATTGAGGCCCAGTAGTTGTATGCATTTAACTCATTATTCACAGATACAGGGAAGTATGGTTGTATGTTGTGTTATCTATCATTCCACAGAAAGATGTTGTTAAGGCAGGGAGCCCTGGTTATTCTCTTGCGGAGGGCCTATGAAACGTAGTTACGCCACTGAATCAGATCCCCCTCCTCTTGATGAAATCCTGCATACGCAACTGAAGGTAGCATTAATACGTTAGGAACAGTTCTTTCTTTATAGGTGATACAGTTTAAACAAATGCATTATTTTCATTGCCTTGTGTTCTTGTTTTTAAGATAATGAGAGGTACTTTTCTCAAATATCGTGTGAAACATAGGGCTGTATTAAGTAGCTTCTTTATTATTTCAAAACTTTGTTGTAAATCTACGAATTACTATAGGCTTTTGAGTAGACAGAATAGTTATTTCACATCCGTGGTTTCTTGTTCTTTTCTCAATGGGGAGTTTCCTTCTGAAAATACATCTCATTGTTTTCTACGTTTCCACTCCACCAATTCTTTTATAATCATTCACTTCCATTTATCATCCGTTTCCTTTAACCTAAAGGATATAAGCATGGAATATTAAATTAAATCTTTCTTTTATCAGTACACCTAATTGCTTTATATTAGTCCATACACAGATGCAACAGAAAAGGATAAAAATTCCAGAAAAGGGAACTATATTTTTTTTATTGATAATGAAATAAAGATTTTTCTAAATAAACAAAATGCTACAGTAAAGACATGGACACTAAACTGTTCATTAGAGTTTGGCATGATGTATATTCTCTCATTATTATTGTATACTCTCTGATTTAGAAAAAATAGTTTGTATCAGCAATAAATGTTCTGAAAGTATATTAGATTTCAGAAGAAATATATAATTTAACATTTATAGATAAACTAAACTTCACTTTATATTCTAATAAATAATTATAATTTATTGAGGCCGTTGAGGTCGCTTGTTACTATAATTTGTTTCACGTAACCTGATAGGAAAAAGAAGTTTTTTTCTCCCCCACTACGCTCAAGTACAGGTGAATGTTGGTGTTCCGTCTTCCACCATCAGCCCCCTCACACGGAGGTATCCAGTGTATCTAAATATGTCTAAATAATAAATTACAATTTTCATAATAATATTACGTATTTTAAAACAATTAAATTTGTCTGTATTAGTGAGGTAAGTAACACATATTATTATAATGGAAATTTTATTGAACAGTTGTATTGTTTATTTTCCTTCTTTTTGGCAGTCGGACTTGTGACATAATGTTGGAGTGGCAAGGGATGGCAGGGTTGGTAATTGAATGAGTATTTATTATTGATACAATAATTACATAATATAAAATCGAAAACCGGTTATGCCGGCTAGGCTAAAGGAGACGGTGTTGATGAGAAATGAATAAAATAGTGGAATGAAGAAAGTGGGAGGAAACGGGAGAACCTCGAGAAAGCCCACGCACACGGTGTAAAATCAAAAATCAAGTACAATATGTATGGGTAAATTATCAGAGCGTTAAGATGATAACAATAGAACATAAAATGCTTAAAAAAAACTTCTCGTTCCTCTCTTATTAACAGATGTTCTTACATTAAAAAGAACAAGGAGAAAAAGAACTATATATATACTGATAATAGTGCTCCAATAATAATTTTGTTTGCTGAGCTCCTCTTGCAGAAGTGGGGAAAATGACTTTTTATTGTCTTAGAAATATTATCGGTCTCTATTAATAGGAATAATCATTTGCAGTAATTAACTTGCAAGAGAGAGACGGTTATGGCGTGCAGAATATAAAATGAAGAAATCTTTAAGTTTTAAGTCCTACGATTATTTCGGCTACCTAAATGAGGCGGTGGTGAGAATGAATGAAATGGTGGAATGAAGAAAGTGAGAGGAAACGGGATATTACCGTGGAAACCCACGCACGCGGTGTTTGTTCACCACAAAGTTCACTTGGCGCGAGCTGGAATCGAACCAGAGACTCCATGCACCACAGGTGATAGCTCTTATCACTGAGTCACCGCGGTCCCAGGCGTGCAGGATAGTCTAATGTTGTAACAAGAGTTGATTATTGTATAAGAAAGAAAGAGTAACGATAAATGCGAGTCCGTTCAATTATATAAAAATAACGAATGCTTTGGCTTAAAGAGCTCAACGGCTCATCGTAGCAGAAACAAACATTTCCATTAGATTTTAACCTGCGAAAAGTCAAATGTACCATGTTTGTTATCAAGTATCATTTAGAGATTCTACTTTACATTGTCCGGAAGCTTTCTCTTTCGCCTAGCTAATAGTCTCCTTCTCCTAGGGTTTTTGAATAGGACTTAGTGACTTGGTGCGTATTTCCTATACAAGCAACGTGTCATGCTCATCTGATACGTATTGACTGTACTATTTCTATAATACTCGATGACCTGTAGTTGTTGTGAAATAAAAGCTTGCATAGCGTTTTAATTCGCCTAAATGTATGCCTCTTTGGCCCCAAATATTTTTATCATTATTTTATTTTCGAAACCCCGCAGTTCCCGTTCTTGCATTCGTGTTAGAGATCAGCTTCCACATTCATACAAAATTGGACAGATTGAGCTGTTATTGATTTTAATGTTTTCGATAAAGACAATAAAATGTTTTACAGTGGGATAAACTTCAGTACATAAATAATATGCAATACTTTTCTACAAGACAAAAATTAAAAACAGTAATTGTTTGCTATTCGGGATTGATAGCTAAAAGGAACAGCAGTGCTTTCTCAACATTAGGTGCGAGAAAATTGACGTACGAATTTAGAGTTTAGAGATTATGTTTATTAGAAAAGCTTCCTTCGCTGTGAAGGTCAACGACTAGCTTTCCCCTTCTGCAGTGGTAAGTGGTGGGAGGGGAGTTTCCTATCAGGTTGCCTGGAACAGACTTTAGACATATATGGTTAGCATACGCGCCTTTGGCGCTTGAGACCTGAATTCGATTACCGGAGGGAGCTCATGTGTTCGGATCCCACGTTGATCTGTAGGTTCACGTCTCGTATAGCCTCGCTGCTGAATTGAACGCTCCAACTCAAAAGCTATGAAATTCAACCATGTACTACAATGCGAGCGGAAGAACATTTGAAATGCTATCCACAAGTTATTTTTTTTAAAAAAATCTCACGATATAACAGTAAAGAAAGAAGGAATCCTGTGAATAATGACATCAAACTATCATAATACCCAAAATAAAGCGCTTATGGCTTCAGTTTTGTAAACTGAACTGTCTGAATCACGTAGTATAAAATGGACAACGAGATGTAAGCTAAATTTTATACCAAAAAAGAAATATTTTTTCATCTTTTTCTTGGCTAATGGTACGTTTTCCTTGTCTGCCAGATTGAATTTAGACAAGCAAATTACACTTGGGGTTGCATAACTTATGCTTGGTTGTAACAACCACAATGTTAGTTTGAAAACCAATCAAGACAGCCAGTCTCGGACTGAATTTACGACTCAGATAGAGTAAACAAACCTTTTAAATTGTAGAATCCATTATAAGGCCAACGATTATATATACACCGTGAACTTGCATAAGGACTGTGAACGTGGGACCTTCACTGAGCATCGTAAGGGCGTGTATGTTCTACGAGTTCAAACTAGGGTCAAACGCCGCTGCAGCGGGGCGGAAGATATGCCAGGCCTTTGGTGAGGGTGTCGTGACTACGCAGACAGTGCAGTGGTGGTTTAAGTTTATTGACGGTGACGAAAAACTCGGACGCACAACGTGCCGGAAGACCAAAACATGTACAAAATGAAGATCTTCAGGCAGCAATTGAGGCGAACAGTGGACAGACATATGAGGAACTGGGACTACAATTCAGTGTGAGTGGAGAAATCATTCAGCAGTACCTCCATCAACTTTTGGGTCGATGGGTCTCACATGATTTGACTGAGGGGAAAAAGGCAATGCGAGCGGACACCTGTGTTTCTTTGCTGTCTCGTCCCAGGAACGAGCCATCTCTGGACAGGATGTTAACATGTGATGAGAAGTGGGTCCTGTACGAAGCTCCACGGCGCCGTCATCATTGGTTAGCACCCCATGAACCGGTTCCAAAAGAGCCGAAACCAGCACTGTACTAGAAAGTCCTGTGAATTAGGTGGACTGCTCGGGCATCCTGCATCGGGAACGTCTACAAGCTGGTCAGATCATCATTGCAGCTGTATACTATCAGCAGTTTGAGCCGTGTTCAAGAAAAACGTGAAAATCTGGAGCCAGCACTTCTGAATCGCAAAGGGGTCCTCCTGTTACAGGAAAACGCTAAACCCCACGTGGCTAGGATGATCCGGGACACCATTCTACGCTTTGGGTGGAAAACACTATTGCATCCTCCATGCTCCCAGGACATTGCACCGTCCAGGTATCACCTGTTGTATTCCTTGGACAATCACATTAGAGGACGCCAGTTCAGATCCCAAGTAGAGATGCAAAATGCGCGCTTCACGGCGCACCAAGTTCTACCGCGATGGAATTCATGGCCTTCCAAAACGTTGGCAGCAAGTCGTCGACGCTGATGCGGACTATATTTTAGCATCCAGGTACGTTTTAGGTGACATCGATGTTTTAAGGTGGTAGATGAAAAAGCGACAGGTTTCTTGGTTACCTTTATATATATATATATATATATATATATATATATATATATATATATATATATATATATATATAGCCTGTATTAATCCATAGCAATGATGAATTAAACTGAATTTAATTGATGAAACAAAATTTATGTGTTTGGTTTGTGATAATTTTTCGCCTGATTCATTATATGGAAACATTGGAACATGGAAAGAAAGTACAGTAGGTCTGTATTTAAGCCGAGGTTAAGAATAAGATCTTGAGTTCAAATAATCATACCCAGACCTAATTGAATTTGGCTTCTTATTAAAATTTTAAATAAATAAATCTCGTGTGTTTAGCGTTCGTAGTTACATGCTCAACCTCTTTGGGAGCACAAGAAGTTCGGAACCCACTTCAAACTCTAGATCGGTGTTTCATACAGCTTCAGCGGTGAAGAAGGACGTTAAAAAAATCACTACACAATTGCTTATCATTGCTGATTAGTGTTGCTGATGAGACGAGAGTCGAAACGAAATTTACCTCATTTTCGAGACGACGATAAATATCATAAGTCTTTTAAGGAACACTTATTTATCCAAGTCTTAAGTCTCAAACATTGTTCTAATAGCACATGATTCATAGTATAAAAACTAAAAATTCGAGCTCCGTCGTAGTTAAAAACAGTATGGTTAGCGTATGCATCTTTAGTGCGAGAGACCCGGGTTCAATTCCCAGTAGGAGGTCATGCGATTAGTTACTCTATAGCTCAATGCGTCATATAGCCTCCCTGTTGAAAGTACGCTTGAACTAATGAAAACCAGCTATAAATTGATAAAGCAAAAATACGAACACAATGAATTGTTCGTCAACGTTTAATGATGCGAAAGTCATTACATTACACAATATATTCTAGTAATAAATATCGTTTGAACTTCTCGTGACGCGTAAGGATTTTCATAATTTAGGTGAAATTAAGAAAAAATCAGGCCATAAAATTTTAATACAAATTTACGAAACGAGACAAGTTTTTTATCGAGACGACGAAAACGTATTTCTCATCTCGTCTCCTGGACAACACCAGGCTAATAGGGAAAATTAACTGCTCATATAGATTAAAATTGCCGTCCTCCCTGTAAGAGGGAAATTCATTCGGATTATCTTCGTATCATCAACGTATTTTCGAGTATTATAGAAAGATTTATAAATATTTGTCATGGTAAGAAAGTAGCAGGAAATTCAGAGTGAACTGCCAATGTCTTCTTTCGTGAGATCAACAATAGTCGATACGATAACCTGTAAAATAAAACACAGTCCGTGCAACATTAAACGCATATATCAAAACGTCAAATAGTCACGGAATGCTATTAGCACGAAATGCAAAGCGATCACTACGAAAGTATCACCTATTTGTGAAGTTGTATTATTGAATTTTCAAGTCAATGTGCGTTTTCTGGCGGTTTTCCAGTCTCCAATCATTATTCCCCCAATTATTCTTTTTTTTTTTTTAATCATGTTCATTAATCATCCATTTTCTATAACCTATAAAGGATAACCATGAGACGTCCAAGATCTAGTTTATTTATTTATTATTTTTTTTTTCGAATCACCGATCCGTTGATTACAGTTGTTAGAAATGTTTGAAAAATCAACAGATTATGAGAGATGAATTGAATAAACCATGTTTAGACATGCAAAAACCAATTGGTTTGTAGTCTTTTCGATTTCCCAGTAACATTTTAGGCTCTTCACACGATCTGTTTATGTCAACTGCCTTAATTCGAACATCCTGAACTAGATGAGAAGATATGATACTTCGACCAAATCCATTATCATCATCTCGAAATAGTAAACATGGATTATTAGTAGTGTCACTGAAATCATTTAACATTCTGTTCTATTATTATTGTTGTAAGCGAACTTAGTAGTGTACAGTATTATTACATTTACATTTGTCTGTGGGCAGAATTTCGCCACCTCATCTTTTTTTCTGGAGAGCCGCGGTGGCTCAGTGGTAGAGCGTTCACCTCTGGTGCAGAAGTCCTTGGTTCGATTCAGCTCGCGCCAAGTGAGCTTTGTGGTGGACAAACACCATGTGCGTGGGTTTTCTCAGGAGTTCTCCCGTTTGCTCCAACTTTCTTCCACCACTTCATTCATTCCACCATTTCATTCATTCCTCATCATGAGCTCCTTCGTGGCTAAGTGGTTAGCATACGCGCCTTTGGCGTGGGAGACCCGGGTTCGATTCCTGGCGGGAACTTATGTGGTTCGGATTCCACGTTAATCAGTAGGTCCCGTCTCATATAGCCTCGCTGCTGAAAGGGACGTTAAACTCAATATCAACTCAACTCAATTTAAGTACTGTTAATGGTAATGTGTTTGGTATGAGCTGGCGGTAAAGCTCGTTAAATAATGAACTGTACTAAGATAAATGGTAATAACTGTCTGTAGTTTATATATTGTCTTCATATTGCTTAGTTACTAAATTAAATTGTGCTTGATATGGGATACTTGACTTGTAGATTATATATAAGTAATTACAATCTTATTTACATTTAATACTTTCCTCGTCTTAACAATAAAATGAGCAAAGCCTGTTGTGTTCAACATCAGCACTACCCATTTGCAACTAGTTAAATTGAAACAATACAGTTTGAGTTGCAAGTAAATCGCCACAAGAAATATAAAAATATTAATTCTCTAATCTAAATATGGTTAAAGCCAGTGGCGTATGCATGGGGGTTTCGGGGTTTGTAACCCTTCCCTTGAGCAGCATCAATATTCAAAATAAGGATTTACTATATTCAAATATCATATAAACACCTAAAATTATATGAACTTGGTAATGAGAGCACCATAGAAAATGATTTAATACTTTGCTCTGAAATTGCGACAACACATTGTTTTACAGATGCATAGGCAACCCAGCTTCATCGAGTGATTATTTACGTCTGGTTTCCATTTTCTTCCGCCTCCTTATCTTATCTAAAGCATTCTTCGTTACCTCATTGCTGCTGACGTAATAAAGTCCTTCCATTGAGAGAGACAAATTCGCTTGGAGAGATTTTTGAATCGAACGTAACAATGTGTTCATCAGATTTACACGTTAACCAGATGTAAAGTGATTTTGTCGCGTTTAACCCTTTGACTACCAACGGGACTTAGGTGTCCCATGCGAATAATTCAACATCGTTGGGAATTTATTTTTAGACGCTGTTTCTGAATAAAGCAGGTTTATTCTTAAAAAAAAAAAAAGACTATTACTTTGAGTGTAAACTCAAGAAGAAACGTAAATTACTACATACAGCTACTAAACATATGTATTTAATCCAAATTCGTAGCAGACATCACACACAGAAAGAAAACAGAGATTCAAATATGGGGATAAAGAGAGATACACGTTCACATATGCAAGGTTAGAATTGGAGAAAAAATGATCGGACATTATTCATATTTTAAGGAAAACTGATTTTTTGAAGCAGAAAAATCAAAGTTTCTCAGTCGGATTTGTCGAATGAAGGTGGAGAACACTTTTTGGAGCATCAGATTATTGCACAGGGAGAGAAAGATCTTTACATTTGGATAACAAAGAATATAAAAGTTCACAGTCTTCGTTGATGGGTTTCGAAGCAAGAATCTGTCTGTTATGAAACCATGACGTTAACCACTCACCTACGGAAATGGTTACTTTACGGATCATGCATGTTGTTCTAGTATTTCTCAAGAACGCTAACACTTTTAAGATATGAAAATTGGAAATATACTTTTATTTCTACTAGGAATAGTTATTTATTATAAATACTGAAACAGGTGTTGTAGTATGTCTAGAAAAATAAGTTTGAGGTTCACGGGTAGACGAGAAAGTTCAGCTCTGAAGTACTGCAAGGTGTTACAAGTAAACGTGTTCACCCAACAATTGGGGATTGCCGGGTATATTTATATATTCATGAAGTACTAATTGAGATTAGTAAAAAGTACGAAATCTGACGCCAGATATCAAAGGGTATAAGAGTTAGAAGGTTCTAAAATTAACATTGTAATGCATGGAAAACCTTATTTGCACGCTGTTGGTGCACGTGATCCCTAGTTAGATTCCCGGTGGAAAAGCATAAAAATTTATTCACTGTTAGTATTCATCCATCTTCCTTAGCCTAAAGAGCACAATTATGTTGGGTTAAACAATTCATTTTCTGCGAACTTTTACTGTATAAGTTATTTATATGCAATATAAACATAAATAGTTATATATATATTTCGATCAATGTTAGTTTTAGACTCTTCCAACGACCCTTCAAGGTGGATTTGCCCTTTGGAGACTGCCGTCATGTTTCGTATTTTTATTAATCTCGGTTAGTACTTTACGAACATTAAGGATGGGGAAACCGGATTTTATAAAATCCGGAAACCGATTTCTAGAAAAACCGAGATCCGAAAAATCGACATTTTGGCTTTCACCAAAACCCGTTCGATTTTTCATCGAAACCAGTTTCGGTTTTCTCCAAAAAAGTTTGGTTGTTCTCCAAAAAACGGTTTGATTTTTCACCGAAACCGATTTCGGTTTTTTCTAAAACCGGTTTCGGTTTTCTTCAAAACTGGTTTCGGTGAAAACCTTTGAAAAATATAAATCTATTTCTGTGGAAATGGAATCGGTGACCGAAACAGTACTCTGGTTAGAAATAGAACCGGAACCCGTTTTGAAGGAAACCGAAATCGGATCCGGTGAAAAACCGATAACCGGTTTCGGTGAAAACCGGTTGTTTGAAAATTTTCAAAAAACTATTTCGGTTTTCCTAAAAACCAAAAACCGTTTTTATGCCCACCAGTAATATATATACCAATTATACATATTTCGAATTAAAATGAGTTATGAAAAAAAAATTATATATCCCATATATATATATATATATATATATATATACATGGTGTTTCAGATAAAACGTCCAGTGCTTATAAATCCGAAACGGAGGAAAATGTCATAGGGCGCATCACATGGTGTTGTTGTGGTGACCCCCAGGGCCCTCCTTCAAGGAGCCCCAGGGGCCAACTTCAAATTTTCAAATAGGAACACGTATTGAATCATACCTCATTCAATAGTACTTGAAAAACGAAACAATTTTCGATTTGGGCCACCGTTTTTAAGTGGCCGCAAAAAGTGGGTTCAATATCAGATAAAACGTCCAGTACTTATAAATCCGAAATGGCTGAGAATAAAAAGATGAAACAAAAACTGAGATAGGAAAATGTCATGGGCACATCACATGGTGTTGTTGCGGAGACCCCCAGGTCCCTCTTTCAAGGGCGCCCAGGGGCCAACTTCAAATTTTCAAATGGGAACACGTATTGAATAATACCTAATTCAATAGTACTTGAAAAACGAAACAACTTTTGTAGGAAACAATTTTCGATTTGGGCCACCGTTTTTAAATGGCCGCAAAAAGTGGGTTCTATATCAGATAAAACGTCCAGTGCTTATAAATCCGAAATGGCTGAGAATAAAAAGATGAAACAAAAACTGAGATAGGAAAATGTCATAGGGCACATCACATGGTGTTGTTGTGGAGACCCACAGGGCCCTCTTTCAAGGGCGCCCAGGGGCCAACTTAAATTTTCAAATGGGAACACGTATTGAATTATACCTCATTCAATAGTACTTGAAAAGCGAAACAACTTTTGTAGGGAACAATTTTCGATTTGGGCCACCGTTTTCAAAATGGCCGCAAAAAGTGGGTTCTGTATCAGATAAAACGTCCAGTGCTTATAGGCCTAAATTAGAAACGGCTGAGAATAGAGAGATGAAACAAAAACTGAGATAGAAACGATGATAAAGCATATCAAGTGATGTTGTTGTGGTGACCCTCAGGAAACTCCGTGAAGGGGGGCCAGGTGCCAACTTCAAACTGATACAGGACTTTTTGCGGCCATTTTGAAAACGGTGGTCCAAATCGAAAATTGTTTCCTACAAAAGTTGTTTCGTATTTCAAGGACTATTGAATTAAGTATGATTCAATACATGTTCCCATTTGAAAATTTGAAGTTGGCCCCTGGGCCCCCTTGAAGGAGGGCCCTGGGGGTCACCACAACAACACCTTGTGATGCGCCCTATGACATTTTCCTATCTCAGTTTTTGTTTCATCTTTTTATTCTCAGCCGTTTCGGATTTATAAGCACTGGACGTTTTATTTGAAACGCTCTGTATAATGTCTAGATCTTCGATGATTAAACGTCTACTTGTCAGAGTGAGGATCGTGGATTCGTACCCCATCGAACACTGGAAAGTTAGTTTTAAATGTGAGATTTCATCTGTTTACTCCTAAAGATCATAATGTAAGCAAGTCGTTGATACACGCACTACATTAAGATGATAGTGAATGCTTCTCTTATTTCTCTTCTTGCTGTGGGGTACAAAATGTTCTCTACCGATAACAATATTATGGTTGTAAAATACACGAACATCCATCAGAGAGTGCGCGATTATATTTACGCCAATGGGAGGAAATTCTGCCTAGTTTCGTGACGTCACGTGAAGCACCGTTTAAACACAAACAAAAGTGTAGCTTTCATTTTGCTTTTAGTGTGAGAATGGCACACTACGAGGAATTCGTTAAAAATAGTGTATTTTTTTTTATTGAACATGCGAGTAGGAGTTATAGTTAGGCAGCCACAAGATATGAAAAACGACTATAAATTTAATCCCCGGGAATCGAACCTTGGAGCACCAGTATAGAATTCCCATATGCTACCCAGTAACCTAAGATCAAGACGTACATAATCCTTTTTTATTGAAAGTTCAGTCTTCGTATCCAGGTGACAGTACGCGCACATTTAATAGGTTTTGCTTCCCCTCTTTCCCCGCGAAAATATAACACGTTTACAAGCATTTTGTTTCCAATTTGCACTAGTTTCGAATATTAGCTTCTCAGGACATGCTTTGTATCTGCAGTACAGGCTAACAGAAAGAATAACTAACTATTCTTGCGTATGTTAGTAGGTCAAATCACAATATTGTCAATTTATGACATACAAATTTAAAACCACGTATCGAAATCCTAAATCATATTTTTTTCTTTCATAACAATAATAATTTTTGTTACTATTTCAGCTAATGTAACGTTAAGTCCAAGAAGCATTTTTGTTGTAAAAATTACAGAATTCCATATTACGAAAATCGGAGAAAGAAACGAGTAGAATTCTCGTGTATTATAAAATAATGACACAGCATGCTGTTTCAGGTACTTAAACAATTTTTTCGAAACATTGCAACACCTTCCAACAATACAGGTTTTTGATGTTCGAAGTGTACAAACATATTTAGACTATATTTTCAGTTATTCATCTGTTAATAAAAACTAAACATTTTTCAAAAGCAGTCATGAAGTTGTATATGAATTTTATGTTTGAAATGAACTCATGAGATTGACAACTTTTAATAAAGCCTGTCTGTCTTTTTATTATTTCAGAAATTATGAATGAAGCCATAAAACTAAAGAAGAAACCTGGTCAGGGCCAGGGGGTAGAATGGCGAGTATTAGTCGTCGATCAGTTGGCTATGAGGATGGTATCAGCTTGTTGTAAGATGCATGAAATATCGGGTGAAGGAATAACATGTAAGTATTAGTACATGTACTTTGTATAGAAATATCAATTATAATTCAAGTTTCTCTCTTTCTGATGCAGTTCAATACTTTAAAGTGCGCCATTTCCAAAGGCTAAAGTTATGAAAACTACGATACGTGGTTAATCAAAATAGTTGTCGTTCGCGTTGCACTTCCTAATCGTCAGAGAAGGCCTTCCCTTCCGAGAAGTAATCGAGATGCCAGAAATGGTGGTAGACAGTGGGAAAGATATCGGGGAATACGGTGGGTGAGGAAGAGTTTCATATAGCAACTCATTAAGAGCCTTGCACTCTCCTGCAACATGAGGACATTGTGTTTCTTTACCATTGTTGGATGCTTGCGGACAAGTTTGTGGTGTATTTATTTCAGTTCAATGCTGTCAGAATGTGTATTGATGGTTTCACCTCGCCTGAGAAACACGATGGAGTACTTCCACCACAGATCAGCATACAAGTATCACCTATTGATGGAGAGATGGTTTAGGAAACCATCGTGGATGTTGATCACGACCCAATCATTGTCTTGACCATTAGGATTGTCATAACAGATCTGACATGATAATCCGATACTGGAAACTTTCCCGGTTCTTACACTCGTAGAACTACACACTGTAACGATAAAGCTTGAATCTTCAGGGCAAAAAGTGCTTTTAAATCTGGCACAAGCCAAAAAGAAAGAAAAAGAACAAATGTGGTAATTAATATTGAATTACTTGTCTTTTCATGTTTTTAAACAGACTGCTGTTATTTACTAATCACTCGGACATCGAGTGGTTGCTATGGATATAAGACTGTAAGGAATGATTATAAAATAAGAGATTAGATATAGCAACAAAGCTATAACGTTATAGTTTGATTCGAAAAGGATTACGATGAAAGGTGTTTTCTACAAGTGTTATAAAACTCGCCTCAACAACACAACACAGGAATAGACTAAGGACAGGTGATCGTACTGATCGCACAGAGCCACCGAATGACAGTGGTATAATGTATGCCTAACTAGTCTGCAGTGGCACTAATATTTTTTCGAGGATCTGCTTTCACGGTGTTGTTAAGGAGCTTATCCGAATATTTTGATCAGTGCCCACGGAACTGGTTTAACAGCGCTGAGTCACCGCCATAGAATTTGACAAACCGACATCTAATGATGCGTTCTTTCATCATTCTTAGCCCAAATGCACTGTCAATGTTGTTTGCCTTGCTGTGGAAAGTGACCCAGTTTGAATTCGTAAAGAAAAATCACTCATAATTGTGTGTTCTTCATTATGCACTTCCATACGACCCTGGTCAATAAACACATTGTAATCATACTGTCAGGGTACCCCATCCTGTTTGCTGAACGTGTACAGAGTTTGTGACGCTAGGCATGTGTCCTTAAGTCTATTCCTGTATTGTGTTGTTGAGGCGAGTTTCATAACAACACTTGTAGAAAACACCTTTCTCCGTAATGCTTTTCGAATTGAACTATAACGTTGTAGCTTGTTGCTATATCAAATCTTATTTTATAATCTATCCGCTTACGTCTGCTTCGTGATAGAGGAATGTTACCAACTAATTCAGTCTAACAGAATTTATTAGTCAACGTATTGTGTACAGTCTTCTAAAATGTTGTTGTAAAAGGGCCAAGTAAATAATATAGCTGTGCAGTGACATTATGATGAGGTATAAATATATGCCTCTACAACGAGATCACAGAAATTCATTATTTGGTGTTACTTCGACAAGTTATGTATTACATAATAATTACTCGTCGAATATATTTATCTTCCACTAAATTCATCACTCTTTATTCATTATTTCTAATTAACTAGCTGAACCTGCCCTCTCTACACAGCGCATCATTAAGATATGAGTATGAATCTCCTTGTCATTCCTCACAACATCTGTATATGTCTCTTTACAGACACAAGTGAAAGACGTCTTGATGAAAAATTGGCAAAAGATGATACCATAAATTGGAGATTTTTTCTATTATTTTTTCAATATCTCGCACCGTTTGCAAGATTTGAGCCTACTCCCCTTTGAAGTTTCTAATTCATCTATGATCAGTGTTTTATTTCTTCTTGCATGAAGTATGTAATAAGCAAATACGTTATATGCACAATTAATTATAATGTCAGTTATATATGGTGTTCATTGGGCAAAACACTCCAAAAATAAAAATTCATCTTAGACTGGAGAAATGGTTATCCTTACTTTTTCATTATTATTTGTCCATGAAACAAACGCCTGAGACACATACAACCCCTATATACAACTATATGTTGATGGAATGTATAATGCATAGAATATGATGCTTTAGTTTTTTTTTTTTTTTAATTTCAACACTTCCAGTGCACCCGTAAAAATGTAATAAAGAAATAATGGTCATTTTTTTTTAATATTCAATTAGAACTGGACAATCTATGCAAAATTTGCAATTGATCAGTGAAAACGTCATCTTTCTAGGTCATGTAGTTTCCGAGATCTCATTGTCGAAAGGATTGGCCACAAATATATAAAAGTCCAGAAACATAGTTTAAAACAACTCCAAAGATGGCAGTACAATTCATTTACATTGATTTTGGAGAAGACTTATTAAAATACAAAGGCTTTGAACAATAATTTTAAAACAAACTTTATTTAAAAAAAAAGGTATTTAAATAGTTTATTTAAAGTACAGATACTGTAAAATTTTGTGTTTATTAAAGTGAAATCACAAATAACTGTAAATCAAAGGTTTGAAATCCAATTTAAGAACTTGGAGTTCAGGCGGTTTTATTGCTGTTGTAGCATTTTAATAAATAGATTACGTCTTGTCATTATTAGGAACAGTAAGAGATCGCAGTATTTTTTATGTCTTACGTGTCAGATCAGATGGTTGTTCCAGCAAATCTAATTATGTCTTGGAACTCAGTAGCTATATAATTCGTATATTAATAACGAAGTATTCTTGCATCTCACCAATCTAGTCAAATGTCGACAAAATCGCTACAGCTGATTCTTTGTTTATTTACTTGAAACTAAATTTCTAAATTATCATCCTACAGTAAATTTCGCTACAGTTGTTTGCAACGTGAGATGATTGATCCGAGACTTCTCCTGTTTACTGAAATATTTTCGTTATTTTACGCCTCTCGAAACTCACAAATTAATTGGGAATTCCAGGAAGTAACTTATTAAGTAAAACAAGATTTGCACTCTCTGGAAATAGTTATTTAAATATAAAACGATTTTCTCAATGTAGTCATTTTATATTCTAACTATTCTACATTTTGTTTCATGAATAATGTATCTATCTTCCAAACATTTGCATACAAGAAAAGCATTGATAATTTAAAAGAGATCATATCACAGCGCATAAAATGCTTTGCATATCACTCATCTTAAATATGAAAGCACTAAGAAATTACGAGAATAGAATAATATCTCAAAAATCAACAGAAATCATCTTTAAGGAACTGAATCACACTATTAAATTTATGGTTAAATTTAGATAGTCGAAATAACAAAAGTATTTTAAATCAAAGACGGAAAATTCGTAGAGAAAATAGAGTATATATAAATTCAGAATAACATTAACGCCGTATAGTAATGCGAAAATTACAAAACAAGAGAAAAACTATTACGGACAACACTTGACGTTAACATTCCAAGTCTTTTGGGCTTGATGGCCTTCTGAAGATGGGTCAACGTAACACAGTAGCGTATAGCAGTGCTGGACTCTCTTAGTGCTTTGCAATCGAATGGTTTTCTGCAGTCAAAAAACACGGACACCATGACTTTGCCACCTGGCACCTGAGATTTGAACTTCGTGGGGCATGGTGACTACGAGTACTTCCACTTCATATTGGCAGATTTGAAATTCCTTTCAAAGTGGTGGCACCGTGATTTATCCGCTGCTACAATCTGGGAAAGAAAGTCATCGCTCTCTGTGTGGTAACGCATCAAATACTGAAGAGAGATATGTTCTTTCTTTTTTGTCTTCGTAAGTATCCGGGCACGCACTGTATATACATTTTGCGGTACTCCATGTCCGTAACTACAGTTCGTGCTGTTCCTGAGCTCATATTCAATTCTATGACTATCGTTCAAATACTCACAGGTATATTGTTGCAAATATAATCATCCACCGCAGTACTGTTCTGATCTGTAGCAGCAACATGCTCCCGACCGAGACGGGGAAGATCGCATGTTAATGTTCGACCTGTCCGAAACATTCATGTCCAATCCAATACGTTGTCTTTAATACATATGCATTTCCATAGTGACACTCAGATATTTGATGACTGCTCGCCGATCTGATTTGAACGAATTTGGTATGGTGAATGCAATGATTCAAACTATATTCCTTCAAATACAGGAAGGGTTTCACAATGATTATTACACTAATGGCACAAGTATACATACCACTACAACAATACAACAATACTAAAGTTTTATCATCGAGTTATTATACTTTTATTGAAATAAAAGGGGAAGGGGATTCAAATATTTCCCATAAACCAATGCTTCACGTGCGGAAGAACGGGCATTTCAGCTAGTCCTTTGATAATTGTCAGTATCTCAAATTGCTATGAAGTATTTTGTTTTGGATTCACTGAATAACAAGACACTAACAGGCAATATCAAAATCTAGCTTTTCATAACATACAGTAGTACAAATGGCTGTTATCTTTGAAGGATTACTTTACGTCATATAATTAAATGATATAATAATAGTCGGTCAGCCAAATTGTACAATGATAAAACCGTGTTTCAAAAGACATTGAGCATTAGTACGTTCTAAAATAATTGTACTGCTGCGTTACTTTAAAAATCAAATTAAGGAGTAAGTTATTCTACTGACACCTTTTTCAGTATACTATATAAATTGAGTCATATTTGATCCGACTCTTATGGAGCATGAACTATCGATAACTAAAGTGATACATTGATAAATGCTTTTCATTGTGTTAGGATTTTATATTGTAGTATATTATTGTACCTTGTGAATTTATTACTCATTTTTATTTCGTTTTCAGTGGTTGAAGACATCAATAAAAAACGAGAACCATTACCTACTATGGAAGCAGTGTATCTCATAACTCCTACAGAAAAGTCAGTTCATGGATTGATTAATGACTTTGCCAACCCTAACAGGACAATGTACCGAGCAGCTCATGTATATTTCACTGAAGGTATTTTGCTTTAGTTTTTATCTATCTACCTTTGTTTAGTTCCTTTATAATTCTAGTAATGTTACGAGTTTGAAGGTAATATAAAATATGTTTCAGAGTATTGAGCAATCTATTTAATAAACTTTGCAGATGAACTCTTAATACTGTATTATCATTCGTGGTAGAATTGAAAGTAGTAAGTTCATTAAGAGTTCATTTCCAATATTATTAATGTTGCTTACAAGATGAGACGATAAATGAGATAACCACGAAGAGTGATATAACAACATTTGAACCGCATTTATTATTGGAGTAAATTGTGCAATGATTTGCGTATTTCTAAACGTTGGTAAATGCTGTTCATTATGGTCGTACAATCACTTAATCAATTTATAAGTTTTCATGCTATGAATCATGAACCACTAAAACAGTGTTTGAGATTTAAGACTTGAGTGGACCCCGGTGGCAGAACTTTCTTTGTCTTTCTGCGATTAGCTTTTGTAAGTCAAAAATTTTCTGTAGGAATTCTTAAAAAAAATTCTGCAGGAATTCTTCAAAAGTTTTCTGCAGGAATTCTGCACAGAAACACTTAAAAAAGAGTTTAAACTATATTTATGTGAGTCGTCTGTGCATTTAAGACCTACACATAGCAGGCATGTTTTTACACTTTTCTGTTGGCTATATACAGGGGCGGATCCAGGATATGATCAAGGGAGGGGCTAAACCATATTTTGCCGTTTTATCCAGTGTAAAGCAGGATTGAAGCCCATTTTATCCAGTGTATACCTGAGCGTCAAGGGGGGGGGCTATAGCCCCTATAGCTTCCCCCTTGGATCCGCCACGGGCTATATATATATATATATATATAATATTTTTTTTCTGTGGCAATTTTTCTGCACAGGCGCGGCAAATTTTCTGCGATCACATCGCAGATCGCGGCATGTTCTGCTATGGGGGAGTGGACTAGTGTTGCTTACAAGACTCAAGAAATTTTTCGGCTCGTCTCGAATTTACAAAGATACTTCTCGTCTTGTTTTCAAGATGAGACTTCTCTCGTCTCGTGGGTAACAGTAAATATTATTATTCATGGTAGAAAAGAAAGTGGCAGATGTATTGTAAATTCATTACCAGTATTATTATTATTTATGGTTGTAAAGAAAGGAGTAAGGTCATTATGAGCTCATTTCCAATATTGTTATTTATGGTAGAAATGAAACAGATGGGTTTAATGTGAGTTCATTACTAACATTATTATTCATATTAGAAAATGAAAGAGGTAGGTTAATCATGATTTAATTTAGCAATCCGTACGTAGCAAGAGGTGAGGGATGGAAAATAAAATGCAACTCTAGTAACCGTAAACACAAATTTTTACATGTTAAAACATTCAAATCATCAATTATTACATCATCATCAGTTTGCGAAGTGATTCGCGGTTCAAGATTGCTAATTGAATATTAATTTAGGATCGTCAATAGTATCTTATTTGTGATCTAACGTAGGAGTAGATGATAAGATTTCATTACCCATAAATTAGGAAGAGAAGGAAATCTTACTAATAGATTAAAGCTTTTATTCTACAGGATGGACACCCAGAGAATTTCATGCATTTTTTTTTTTTTTTTTTTTAATGTAATGACAAGTTTTCTTTAGATGCACTGAGGAAGAGGTAAAGAGTACCTCGAAACAGTTCGCAGATTTCGTGTCGTGAATGTTTTAACGTGTAAGAATTTTTATTTACTGTTAATATATATCCATCCCATCCTACCACTTACATAATAGTATAAGTATATCGATGATTACATAAAATAACAATATAAACTGCTAATACTAAAGGCATGTGTCTTACAACGAGCGTTCATTGCTTTTATATATAAGGCTCAAATAAAACGTTCATATCATACATACCTATCAAAAATCTATGTCAGTATACTGTTTCTACTTCAAATTAAAAAAAATCTATTATTAACTGTATCTGTATTCTTATTCGTTCTGTTGAGTAAACTATATTATTATTTGCTGTTAAAAATTAATTTCTTTTATATGCTCAGCTTGGGGTTTCGTAAACAGTAAATCAACTTTTTTTCAGTAAAATTATCATAGTTTGTCATATTTCGTGTGTACGGTTTGAGTTAACGCAATTCTATCCACATTAGTAGATTGATACTTGATTAATAAATAATTACCGTGTCAACTAAGTGTGATCCCGCAGCCGGCTTTTTTTTTTTTTTCTCCAATTATTACTTTAAAGATCTTGTGATTTTCTCGTGGTTTAACGAGGCCATATTCTGTACATTTGTCCTAAGCATCATGATGTCACATGCAGATGGAATACTAAAAAAAAATCAGTTCGCAGAATAAAGATATAGATACTGCTGTGAGAGATTAGAGAAGAATGAGAGGCCTGTTTGACGAGAACATGCGTAACAGAGTCAAAGCTTCGTGCAATATTGCGTTTGCCTATAAGTATATTACTAATAATATCGGGCGCTTCTTCTACTCCTGCTCGTTAATTATGCCTTTCATAACGCTTTCACTCGGTACTTGTACGTTTTTATTAATCCATATACCATTTTTTCACCCATAAGTATCTCTTTCCAGATGTTGTGTAATGAATTCTGGTCAATCCATTTCCTCTAATTCTACATTTTTTATATTCTTTTATGTTGTATTTTTCTTCTCTGTTTGCAGAAATATTTTTGAGCCATCCTGTCTATGTCGTCTTCTTTCTCTCAGCCTGTTATACTCTGTGCAAAACAGCAATTTTTTCACTTCAAGTTACGTGGGCAATACCCAGAGGTGTTCCTATGAGATGTTTCTCATAACCAGGAAACAAAGTTCATGAATGTGTAGGGTAAAAGGACAACATTAAGCATATTCAATGAAGTTTGCATTATGAGATACTATGTAACATACAATAACGCGAAAACAAAAGTACGATGAAAATAATCGTATCAGTGAATTCCTGAGAAAATTTCCTTTCCACACTTCCATTTCCATTTCATGAATTAACGTTGAGTCTAAACTAGGAAACAGAAAAAGCTTTTACAGAACAACAGACATTACCACTAAGTGCACGCTGGTAGATTGCGCTTACCACGCAGATGTCTAACGCATATATGGCCATCACTAGGACAGACACATTAAAGTGGAACTTGCTCTCTGCAAACATATCTGTC